>NC_138033.1:682334-994659 GCF_964106645.2 Podarcis pityusensis | reverse complement strand
GGGACATTATTATGAGGGAGAAGTATATTAAGAGGGACATTATTATGAGGGAGAAGTATAAAGAGGGACATTATTATGAGGGAGAAGTATATTAAGAGGGACATTATTATGAGGGAGAAGGATATTAGGAGGGAGATTATTATGAGGGAGAAGTATATTAAGAGGGAGATTATTATGAGGGAGAAGTATATTAAGAGGGAGATTATTATGAGGGAGAAGTATATTAGGAGGGACATTATTATGAGGGAGAAGTATATTAAGAGGGAGATTATTATGAGGGAGAAGGATATTAAGAGGGAGATTATTATGAGGGAGAAGGATATTATGAGGGAGATTATTATGAGGGAGAAGGATATTAAGAGGGACATAATTGTGAGGGAGAAGGATATTAAGAGGGAGATTATGAGGAGAAGGATATTAAGAGGGAGATTATTATGAGGGAGAAGGATATTAAGAGGGAGATTATTATGAGGGAGAAGGATATTAAGAGGGACATAATTGTGAGGGAGAAGGATATTAAGAGGGACATAATTATGAGGGAGAAGTATATTAAGAGGTACATTATTATGAGGGAGAAGGATATTAAGAGGGACATTATTATGAGGGAGAAGTATATTAAGAGGGACATGAGGGAGAAGTATATTAAGAGGGACATTATTATGAGGGAGAAGTATATTAAGAGGGACATTATTATGAGGGAGAAGTATATTAAGAGGGACATTATTATGAGGGAGAAGTATATTAAGAGGGACATTATTATGAGGGAGAAGGATATTAGGAGGGAGATTATTATGAGGGAGAAGTATATTAAGAGGGAGATTATTATGAGGGAGAAGTATATTAAGAGGGAGATTATTATGAGGGAGAAGTATATTAGGAGGGACATTATTATGAGGGAGAAGTATATTAAGAGGGAGATTATTATGAGGGAGAAGTATATTAGGAGGGACATTATTATGAGGGAGAAGTATATTAAGAGGGACATTATTATGAGGGAGAAGTATATTAACAGGGAGATTATTATGAGGGAGAAGTATATTAGGAGGGAGATTATTATGAGGGAGAAGTATATTAGGAGGGAGATTATTATGAGGGAGAAGGATATTAGGAGGGAGATTATTATGAGGGAGAAGTATATTAAGAGGGACATTATTATGAGGGAGAAGGATATTAAGAGGGACAGTATTGTGAGGGAGAAGTATATTAAGAGGGACAGTATTATGAGGGAGAAGTATATTAAGAGGGACATTATTATGAGGAAGAAGTATATTAAGAGGGACATTATTATGAGGGAGAAGTATATTAAGAGGGACATTATTATGAGGGAGAAGTATATTAAGAGGGACATTATTATGAGGGAGAAGGATATTAAGAGGGACATTATTATGAGGGAGAAGGATATTAAGAGGGACGTTATTATGAGGGAGAAGGATATTAAGAGGGACATTATTATGAGGGAGAAGGATATTAAGAGGGACAGTATTGTGAGGGAGAAGTATATTAAGAGGGACATTATTATGAGGGAGAAGGATATTAAGAGGGGACATTATTATGAGGGAGAAGTATATTAAGAGGGACATTATTATGAGGGAGAAGTATATTAAGAGGGACATTATTATGAGGGAGAAGGATATTAAGAGGGACGTTATTATGAGGGAGAAGGATATTAAGAGGGACATTATTATGAGGGAGAAGGATATTAAGAGGGACAGTATTGTGAGGGAGAAGTATATTAAGAGGGACATTATTATGAGGGAGAAGGATATTAAGAGGGACGTTATTATGAGGGAGAAGGATATTAAGAGGGACGTTATTATGAGGGAGAAGGATATTAAGAGGGACGTTATTATGAGGGAGAAGGATATTAAGAGGGACATTATTATGAGGGAGAAGGATATTAAGAGGGACATTATTATGAGGGAGAAGGATATTAAGAGGGACAGTATTGTGAGGGAGAAGTATATTAAGAGGGACATTATTATGAGGGAGAAGGATATTAAGAGGGACAGTATTATGAGGGAGAAGGATATTAAGAGGGACATTATTATGAGGGAGAAGGATATCAGGAGGGACATTATTATGAGGGAGAAGGATATTAAGAGGGACAGTATTATGAGGGAGAAGGATATTAAGAGGGACATTATTATGAGGGAGAAGGATATTAAGAGGGACATTATTATGAGGGAGAAGTATATTAAGAGGGACATTATTATGAGGGAAAAGGATATTAAGAGGGAGATTATGAGGGGAGAAGGATATTATGAGGGAGATTATTATGAGGGAGAAGGATATTAGGAGGGACATTATTATGAGGGAGAAGGATATTAAGAGGGAGATTATTATGAGGGAGAAGGATATTATGAGGGAGATTATTATGAGGGAGAAGGATATTAAGAGGGACATAATTGTGAGGGAGAAGGATATTAAGAGGGAGATTATGAGGGAGAAGGATATTAAGAGGGAGATTATTATGAGGGAGAAGGATATTAAGAGGGACATAATTGTGAGGGAGAAGGATATTAAGAGGGACATAATTATGAGGGAGAAGTATATTAAGAGGGACATTATTATGAGGGAGAAGGATACTAAGAGGGACATTATTATGAGGGAGAAGTATATTAAGAGGGACATGAGGGAGAAGTATATTAAGAGGGACATTATTATGAGGGAGAAGTATATTAAGAGGGACATTATTATGAGGGAGAAGTATATTAAGAGGGACATTATTATGAGGGAGAAGTATATTAAGAGGGACATTATTATGAGGGAGAAGGATATTAGGAGGGAGATTATTATGAGGGAGAAGTATATTAAGAGGGAGATTATTATGAGGGAGAAGTATATTAAGAGGGAGATTATTATGAGGGAGAAGTATATTAGGAGGGACATTATTATGAGGGAGAAGTATATTAAGAGGGAGATTATTATGAGGGAGAAGTATATTAGGAGGGACATTATTATGAGGGAGAAGTATATTAAGAGGGACATTATTATGAGGGAGAAGTATATTAAGAGGGACATTATTATGAGGGAGAAGTATATTAACAGGGAGATTATTATGAGGGAGAAGTATATTAGGAGGGAGATTATTATGAGGGAGAAGTATATTAAGAGGGAGATTATTATGAGGGAGAAGTATATTAGGAGGGACATTATTATGAGGGAGAAGGATATTAAGAGGGACATTATTATGAGGGAGAAGTATATTAAGAGGGACATGAGGGAGAAATATATTAAGAGGGACATTATTCTGAGGGAGAAGGATATTAAGAGGGACATAATTGTGAGGGAGAAGGATATTAAGAGGGACATTATTATGAGGGAGAAGTATATTAAGAGGGACATGAGGGAGAAATATATTAAGAGGGACATTATTCTGAGGGAGAAGGATATTAAGAGGGACATAATTGTGAGGGAGAAGGATATTAAGAGGGACATGAGGGAGAAGTATATTAAGAGGGACATTATTATGAGGGAGAAGGATATTAAGAGGGACATTATTATGAGGGAGAAGGATATTAAGAGGGACATTATTATGAGGGAGAAGGATATTAAGAGGGACATTATTATGAGGGAGAAGGATATTAAGAGGGACAGTATTGTGAGGGAGAAGTATATTAAGAGGGACATTATTATGAGGGAGAAGGATATTAAGAGGGACGTTATTATGAGGGAGAAGGATATTAAGAGGGACGTTATTATGAGGGAGAAGGATATTAAGAGGGACATTATTATGAGGGAGAAGGATATTAAGAGGGACATTATTATGAGGGAGAAGTATATTAAGAGGGATATTATTATGAGGGAGAAGTATATTAAGAGGGACATTATTATGAGGGAGAAGGATATTAAGAGGGACAGTATTGTGAGGGAGAAGTATATTAAGAGGGACATTATTATGAGGGAGAAGGATATTAAGAGGGACATTATTATGAGGGAGAAGTATATTAAGAGGGACATTATTATGAGGGAGAAGGATATTAAGAGGGACATTATTATGAGGGAGAAGTATATTAAGAGGGACATTATTAGGAGGGGGAAGTATATTAGGAGGGAAATTATTATGAGGAAGAAGTATATTAAGAGGGACATTATTATGAGGGAGAAGTATATTAAGAGGGACATTATTATGAGGGAGAAGGATATTAAGAGGGACGTTATTATGAGGGAGAAGGATATTAAGAGGGACATTATTATGAGGGAGAAGGATATTAAGAGGGACAGTATTGTGAGGGAGAAGTATATTAAGAGGGACATTATTATGAGGGAGAAGGATATTAAGAGGGACATTATTATGAGGGAGAAGTATATTAAGAGGGACATTATTATGAGGGAGAAGTATATTAAGAGGGACATTATTATGAGGGAGAAGGATATTAAGAGGGACATTATTATGAGGGAGAAGGATATTAAGAGGGACATTATTATGAGGGAGAAGGATATTAAGAGGGACAGTATTGTGAGGGAGAAGTATATTAAGAGGGACATTATTATGAGGGAGAAGGATATTAAGAGGGACGTTATTATGAGGGAGAAGGATATTAAGAGGGACGTTATTATGAGGGAGAAGGATATTAAGAGGGACGTTATTATGAGGGAGAAGGATATTAAGAGGGACATTATTATGAGGGAGAAGGATATTAAGAGGGACATTATTATGAGGGAGAAGGATATTAAGAGGGACAGTATTGTGAGGGAGAAGTATATTAAGAGGGACATTATTATGAGGGAGAAGGATATTAAGAGGGACGTTATTATGAGGGAGAAGGATATTAAGAGGGACCTTATTATGAGGGAGAAGGATATCAGGAGGGACATTATTATGAGGGAGAAGGATATTAAGAGGGACAGTATTATGAGGGAGAAGGATATTAAGAGGGACATTATTATGAGGGAGAAGTATATTAAGAGGGACATGAGGGAGAAGTATATTAAGAGGGACATTATTATGAGGGAGAAGTATATTAAGAGGGACATTATTATGAGGGAGAAGTATATTAAGAGGGACATTATTATGAGGGAGAAGTATATTAAGAGGGACATTATTATGAGGGAGAAGGATATTAGGAGGGAGATTATTATGAGGGAGAAGTATATTAAGAGGGAGATTATTATGAGGGAGAAGTATATTAAGAGGGAGATTATTATGAGGGAGAAGTATATTAGGAGGGACATTATTATGAGGGAGAAGTATATTAAGAGGGAGATTATTATGAGGGAGAAGGATATTAAGAGGGAGATTATTATGAGGGAGAAGGATATTATGAGGGAGATTATTATGAGGGAGAAGGATATTAAGAGGGACATAATTGTGAGGGAGAAGGATATTAAGAGGGAGATTATGAGGGAGAAGGATATTAAGAGGGAGATTATTATGAGGGAGAAGGATATTAAGAGGGAGATTATTATGAGGGAGAAGGATATTAAGAGGGACATAATTGTGAGGGAGAAGGATATTAAGAGGGACATAATTATGAGGGAGAAGTATATTAAGAGGTACATTATTATGAGGGAGAAGGATATTAAGAGGGACATTATTATGAGGGAGAAGTATATTAAGAGGGACATGAGGGAGAAGTATATTAAGAGGGACATTATTATGAGGGAGAAGTATATTAAGAGGGACATTATTATGAGGGAGAAGTATATTAAGAGGGACATTATTATGAGGGAGAAGTATATTAAGAGGGACATTATTATGAGGGAGAAGGATATTAGGAGGGAGATTATTATGAGGGAGAAGTATATTAAGAGGGAGATTATTATGAGGGAGAAGTATATTAAGAGGGAGATTATTATGAGGGAGAAGTATATTAGGAGGGACATTATTATGAGGGAGAAGTATATTAAGAGGGAGATTATTATGAGGGAGAAGTATATTAGGAGGGACATTATTATGAGGGAGAAGTATATTAAGAGGGACATTATTATGAGGGAGAAGTATATTAACAGGGAGATTATTATGAGGGAGAAGTATATTAGGAGGGAGATTATTATGAGGGAGAAGTATATTAGGAGGGAGATTATTATGAGGGAGAAGGATATTAGGAGGGAGATTATTATGAGGGAGAAGTATATTAAGAGGGAGATTATTATGAGGGAGAAGTATATTAGGAGGGACATTATGAGGGAGAAGGATATTAAGAGGGACATTATTATGAGGGAGAAGTATATTAAGAGGGACATGAGGGAGAAATATATTAAGAGGGACATTATTCTGAGGGAGAAGGATATTAAGAGGGACATAATTGTGAGGGAGAAGGATATTAAGAGGGACATGAGGGAGAAGTATATTAAGAGGGACATTATTATGAGGGAGAAGGATATTAAGAGGGACATTATTATGAGGGAGAAGGATATTAAGAGGGACATGAGGGAGAAGGACATTAAGAGGGACATTATTATGAGGGAGAAGGATATTAAGAGGGAGATTATTATGAGGGAGAAGGATATTAAGAGGGAGATTATTATGAGGGAGAAGGATATTAAGAGGGAGATTATTATGAGGGAGAAGTATATTAAGAGGGAGATTATTATGAGGGAGAAGTATATTAAGAGGGACATTATTATGAGGGAGAAGTATATTAAGAGGGACATTATTATGAGGGAGAAGTATATTAAGAGGGACATTATTATGAGGGAGAAGTATATTAAGAGGGACATGAGGGAGAAGGACATTCGGAGGGACATTATTATGAGGGAGAAGGATATTAAGAGGGACATTATTATGAGGGAGAAGTATATTAAGAGGGACATTATTATGAGGGAGAAGTATATTAAGAGGGACATTATTATGAGGGAGAAGTATATTAAGAGGGACATGAGGAAGAAGTATATTAAGAGGGACATTATTATGAGGGAGAAGTATATTAAGAGGGACATTATTATGAGGGAGAAGGACATTAGGAGGGACATTATTATGAGGGAGAAGTATATTAAGAGGGACATTATTATGAGGGAGAAGTATATTAAGAGGGACATTATTATGAGGAAGAAGTATATTAAGAGGGACATTATTATGAGGGAGAAGTATATTAAGAGGGACATGAGGGAGAAGGACATTCGGAGGGTCATTATTATGAGGGAGAAGTATATTAAGAGGGACATTATTATGAGGGAGAAGTATATTAAGAGGGACATTATTATGAGGGGGAAGTATATTAAGAGGGACATTATTATGAGGGAGAAGGATATTAAGGGGGACATTATTATGAGGGAGAAGTATATTAAGAGGGACATTATTATGAGGGAGAAGGATATTAAGAGGGAGATTATTATGAGGGAGAAGTATATTAAGAGGGAGATTATTATGAGGGAGAAGTATATTAAGAGGGAGATTATTATGAGGGAGAAGTATATTAGGAGGGACATTATTATGAGGGAGAAGGATATTAAGAGGGAGATTATTATGAGGGAGAAGGATATTAAGAGGGAGATTATTATGAGGGAGAAGGATATTATGAGGGAGATTATTATGAGGGAGAAGGATATTAAGAGGGACATAATTGTGAGGGAGAAGGATATTAAGAGGGAGATTATGAGGGAGAAGGATATTAAGAGGGAGATTATTATGAGGGAGAAGGATATTAAGAGGGAGATTATTATGAGGGAGAAGGATATTAAGAGGGACATAATTGTGAGGGAGAAGGATATTAAGAGGGACATAATTATGAGGGAGAAGTATATTAAGAGGTACATTATTATGAGGGAGAAGGATATTAAGAGGGACATTATTATGAGGGAGAAGTATATTAAGAGGGACATGAGGGAGAAGTATATTAAGAGGGACATTATTATGAGGGAGAAGTATATTAAGAGGGACATTATTATGAGGGAGAAGTATATTAAGAGGGACATTATTATGAGGGAGAAGTATATTAAGAGGGACATTATTATGAGGGAGAAGGATATTAGGAGGGAGATTATTATGAGGGAGAAGTATATTAAGAGGGAGATTATTATGAGGGAGAAGTATATTAAGAGGGAGATTATTATGAGGGAGAAGTATATTAGGAGGGACATTATTATGAGGGAGAAGTATATTAAGAGGGAGATTATTATGAGGGAGAAGTATATTAGGAGGGACATTATTATGAGGGAGAAGTATATTAAGAGGGACATTATTATGAGGGAGAAGTATATTAACAGGGAGATTATTATGAGGGAGAAGTATATTAGGAGGGAGATTATTATGAGGGAGAAGTATATTAAGAGGGAGATTATTATGAGGGAGAAGGATATTAGGAGGGAGATTATTATGAGGGAGAAGTATATTAAGAGGGAGATTATTATGAGGGAGAAGTATATTAGGAGGGACATTATTATGAGGGAGAAGGATATTAAGAGGGACATTATTATGAGGGAGAAGTATATTAAGAGGGACATGAGGGAGAAATATATTAAGAGGGACATTATTCTGAGGGAGAAGGATATTAAGAGGGACATAATTGTGAGGGAGAAGGATATTAAGAGGGACATGAGGGAGAAGTATATTAAGAGGGACATTATTATGAGGGAGAAGGATATTAAGAGGGACATTATTATGAGGGAGAAGGATATTAAGAGGGACATGAGGGAGAAGGACATTAAGAGGGACATTATTATGAGGGAGAAGGATATTAAGAGGGAGATTATTATGAGGGAGAAGGATATTAAGAGGGAGATTATTATGAGGGAGAAGGATATTAAGAGGGAGATTATTATGAGGGAGAAGTATATTAAGAGGGAGATTATTATGAGGGAGAAGTATATTAAGAGGGACATTATTATGAGGGAGAAGTATATTAAGAGGGACATTATTATGAGGGAGAAGTATATTAAGAGGGACATTATTATGAGGGAGAAGTATATTAAGAGGGACATGAGGGAGAAGGACATTCGGAGGGACATTATTATGAGGGAGAAGGATATTAAGAGGGACATTATTATGAGGGAGAAGTATATTAAGAGGGACATTATTATGAGGGAGAAGTATATTAAGAGGGACATTATTATGAGGGAGAAGTATATTAAGAGGGACATGAGGAAGAAGGATATTAAGAGGGACATTATTATGAGGGAGAAGTATATTAAGAGGGACATTATTATGAGGGAGAAGGACATTAGGAGGGACATTATTATGAGGGAGAAGTATATTAAGAGGGACATTATTATGAGGGAGAAGTATATTAAGAGGGACATTATTATGAGGGAGAAGTATATTAAGAGGGACATTATTATGAGGGAGAAGTATATTAAGAGGGACATGAGGGAGAAGGACATTCGGAGGGACATTATTATGAGGGAGAAGTATATTAAGAGGGACATTATTATGAGGGAGAAGTATATTAAGAGGGACATTATTATGAGGGGGAAGTATATTAAGAGGGACATTATTATGAGGGAGAAGGATATTAAGGGGGACATTATTATGAGGGAGAAGTATATTAAGAGGGACATTATTATGAGGGAGAAGGATATTAAGAGGGACATTGTTATGAGGGAGAAGTATATTAAGAGGGACATTATTATGAGGGAGAAGGATATTAAGAGGGACATTATTATGAGGGAGAAGTATATTAAGAGGGACATTATTATGAGGGAGAAGGATATTAAGAGGGACAGTATTGTGAGGGAGAAGTATATTAAGAGGGACATTATTATGAGGGAGAAGGATATTAAGAGGGACATTATTATGAGGGAGAAGTATATTAAGAGGGACATTATTATGAGGGAGAAGGATATTAAGAGGGACATTATTATGAGGGAGAAGTATATTAAGAGGGACATTATTATGAGGGAGAAGGATATTAAGAGGGACATTATTATGAGGGAGAAGTATATTAAGAGGGACATTATTATGAGGGAGAAGGATATTAAGAGGGACATTATTATGAGGGAGAAGTATATTAAGAGGGACATTATTATGAGGGAGAAGGATATTAAGAGGGACATTATTATGAGGGAGAAGTATATTACGAGGGACATTATTATGAGGGAGAAGTATATTAAGAGGGACATGAGGGAGAAGTATATGAAGAGGGACATGAGGGAGAAGTATATTAAGAGGGACATTATTATGAGGGAGAAGGATATTAAGAGGGACAGTATTGTGAGGGAGAAGTATATTAAGAGGGACATTATTATGAGGGAGAAGTATATTAAGAGGGACATTATTCTGAGGGAGAAGGACATTAAGAGGGACATTATTCTGAGGGAGAAGGATATTAACAGGGACATGAGGGAGAAGTATATTAAGAGGGACATTATTATGAGGGAGAAGGATATTAAGAGGGAGATTATTATGAGGGAGAAGGATATTATGAGGGAGATTATTATGAGGGAGAAGGATATCAGGAGGGACATTATTATGAGGGAGAAGTATATTAAGAGGGACATTATTATGAGGGAGAAGGATATTAAGAGGGAGATTATGAGGGAGAAGGATATTATGAGGGAGATTAATATGAGGGAGAAGGATATTAAGAGGGACATGAGGGAGAAGTATATTAAGAGGGACATTATTATGAGGGAGAAGGATATTAAGAGGGACATTATTATGAGGGAGAAGGATATTAAGAGGGACATTATTATGAGGGAGAAGTATATTAAGAGGGACATGAGGGAGAAGTATATTAAGAGGGACATTATTATGAGGGAGAAGTATATTAAGAGGGACATAATTATGAGGGAGAAGTATATTAAGAGGGACATTATTATGAGGGAGAAGGATATTAAGAGGGAGATTATTATGAGGGAGAAGGATATTATGAGGGAGATTATTATGAGGGAGAAGGATATCAGGAGGGACATTATTATGAGGGAGAAGTATATTAAGAGGGACATTATTATGAGGGAGAAGGATATTAAGAGGGAGATTATGAGGGAGAAGGATATTATGAGGGAGATTAATATGAGGGAGAAGGATATTAAGAGGGACATGAGGGAGAAGTATATTAAGAGGGACATTATTATGAGGGAGAAGGATATTAAGAGGGACATTATTATGAGGGAGAAGGATATTAAGAGGGACATTATTATGAGGGAGAAGTATATTAAGAGGGACATGAGGGAGAAGTATATTAAGAGGGACATTATTATGAGGGAGAAGTATATTAAGAGGGACATAATTATGAGGGAGAAGTATATTAAGAGGGACATTATTATGAGGGAGAAGGATATTAAGAGGGAGATTATTATGAGGGAGAAGTATATTAGGAGGGACATTATTATGAGGGAGAAGTATATTAAGAGGGAGATTATTATGAGGGAGAAGTATATTAAGAGGGAGATTATTATGAGGGAGAAGTATATTAGGAGGGACGTTATTATGAGGGAGAAGGATATTAAGAGGGAGATTATTATGAGGGAGAAGTATATTAGGAGGGACATTATTATGAGGGAGAAGGATATTAAGAGGGACATTATTATGAGGGAGAAGGATATTAAGAGGGACATAATTATGAGGGAGAAGTATATTAAGAGGGACATTATTATGAGGGAGAAGGATATTAAGAGGGACATGAGGGAGAAGTATATTAAGAGGGACATTATTATGAGGGAGAAGGATATTAAGAGGGACATTATTATGAGGGAGAAGTATATTAAGAGGGACATGAGGGAGAAGTATATTAAGAGGGACATTATTATGAGGGAGAAGTATATTAAGAGGGACATAATTATGAGGGAGAAGTATATTAAGAGGGACATTATTATGAGGGAGAAGGATATTAAGAGGGACAGTATTGTGAGGGAGAAGTATATTAAGAGGGACATAATTGTGAGGGAGTAGTATATTAAGAGGGACATTATTCTGAGGGAGAAGTATATTAAGAGGGACATAATTGTGAGGGAGAAGGATATTAAGAGGGACATTATTATGAGGAAGAAGGATATTAACAGGGACATGAGGGAGAAGTATATTAAGAGGGACATTATTATGAGGGAGAAGGATATTAAGAGGGAGATTATTATGAGGGAGAAGGATATTATGAGGGAGATTATTATGAGGGAGAAGGATATCAGGAGGGACATTATTATGAGGGAGAAGTATATTAAGAGGGACATTATTATGAGGGAGAAGGATATTAAGAGGGAGATTATGAGGGAGAAGGATATTATGAGGGAGATTATTATGAGGGAGAAGGATATTAGGAGGGACATTATTATGAGGGAGGAGTATATTAAGAGGTAGATTATTATGAGGGAGAAGGATATTATGAGGGACATTATTATGAGGGAGAAGGATTTTAAGAGGGAGATTATTATGAGGGAGAAGGATATTAAGAGGGAGATTATTATGAGGGAGAAGGATATTAAGAGGGACATAATTGTGAGGGAGAAGGATATTAAGAGGGACATTATTATGAGGGAGAAGGATATTAAGAGGGACATAATTATGAGGGAGAAGTATATTAAGAGGGACATTATTATGAGGGAGAAGGATATTAAGAGGGACATGAGGGAGAAGTATATTAAGAGGGACATTATTATGAGGGAGAAGGATATTAAGAGGGACATTATTATGAGGGAGAAGTATATTAAGAGGGACATGAGGGAGAAGTATATTAAGAGGGACATTATTATGAGGGAGAAGTATATTAAGAGGGACATAATTATGAGGGAGAAGTATATTAAGAGGGACATTATTATGAGGGAGAAGGATATTAAGAGGGAGATTATTATGAGGGAGAAGTATATTAGGAGGGACATTATTATGAGGGAGAAGTATATTAAGAGGGAGATTATTATGAGGGAGAAGTATATTAAGAGGGAGATTATTATGAGGGAGAAGTATATTAGGAGGGACGTTATTATGAGGGAGAAGGATATTAAGAGGGAGATTATTATGAGGGAGAAGGATATTAAGAGGGAGATTATTATGAGGGAGAAGTATATTAAGAGGGAGATTATTATGAGGGAGAAGTATATTAGGAGGGACATAATTCTGAGGGAGAATGATATTAAGAGGGACATAATTGTGAGGGAGAAGGATATTAAGAGGGACATGAGGGAGAAGTATATTAAGAGGGACATTATTCTGAGGGAGAAGTATATTAAGAGGGACGTGAGGGAGAAGTATATTAAGAGGGACATTATTCTGAGGGAGAAGGATATTAAGAGGGACATAATTGTGAGGGAGAAGGATATTAAGAGGGACATTATTATGAGGGAGAAGTATATTAAGAGGGACATTATTATGAGGGAGAAGGATATTAAGAGGGACATTATTATGAGGGAGAAGGATATTAAGAGGGACATGAGGGAGAAGTATATTAAGAGGGACATTATTATGAGGGAGAAGTATATTAAGAGGGACATTATTATGAGGGAAAAGTATATTAAGAGGGACATGAGGGAGAAGGACATTAAGAGGGACATTATTATGAGGGAGAAGTATATTAAGAGGGAGATTATTATGAGGGAGAAGTATATTAAGAGGGACATTATTATGCGGGAGAAGTATATTAAGAGGGACATTGTTATGAGGGAGAAGTATATTAAGAGGGACATTATTATGCGGGAGAAGTATATTAAGAGGGACATTGTTATGAGGGAGAAGGATATTAAGAGGGACATTAATATGAGGGAGAAGTATATTAAGAGGGACATGAGGGAGAAGTATATTAAGAGGGACCAGAGGGAGAAGTATATTAAGAGGGACATGAGGGAGAAGTACCGTATTTTTCGCTCCATTGGACGCACCGGACCATAGGACGCACCGGATCATAGGAGGGGGAGAACAGGGGAAAAAAATTTTTCTTGTTCTCCCCCTCTAAAACAAGGTGCGTTCAAGGTACATTCACCAGAGCTTGTGGGGCTGGCGGTGGGGGGAAGCGCTGCTTTCCCCCACCGCCAGCCTCAAAGATCCCTGAAGCCTTTGGAGTGCAACGCCCCGCTGCCCAAGCTAGAGCAGCGAAACGGAGCCCTCCGTCTCGCTGTTCTGGCTTGGGAACAGCCTTGCTAGCTTCTGCAGGACAGCGGGGTGAAGGCACCCCGCTGCAATGCAGAGGTTTGCGCGCAGCCCTCCCCAAGCTAGAGCAGCGAGACGGAGCGCTCCGCAGAGCTCCGTCTTCCTGTTCTGGTTTTGGGCTCAGCGGCGCAGCCTGCATTCGCTCTATAGGACGCACACACATTTCCCCTTAATTTTTGGAGGGGAAAATGTGTGTCCTATAGAACGAAAAATACGGTATATTAAGAGGGACATAATTATGAGGGAGAAGTATATTAAGAGGGACATGAGGGAGAAGTATATTAAGAGGGACATTATTGTGAGGGAGAAGTATATTAAGAGGGAAATACCATGAAGCTTCCCTTCTCTCTCTATTCATAAATCTCTGTATGTCGGCCATTTTCCCTCCCTAATTCTTTATTTGATGGAAAGTCCAGTTTCTGAGGTGTCCTCCAGGGCAGTTCCACCCAGAGGGCCTTGCCACCGTCCCCTCGGATCCAGAGCAGGAAGTCCCCAAGGGACGGTGGCTGGAGCTAGACATGGGCCCTGCTGCTCACCAAGCCACCCAAGCAGAGATGGCTGGGTTGGGGAGGGACCCCCACTGTTGCCTTGGCTCCAGATTACACGCACTTGTCATTCACAGTTATGACTTCTCCCTCCCCCTTCCCCCCCCCAGACATCTTGGAGTCTGAGCTGTGGTGCAATCCAGCCCTGGTTCCTAGCAAGACTCAGCCACGCTTCCTCAGGAAACATTCTTCTCCTCTTCATCTTACAACAGAATAGTGTGTTTGATTCATACGATTTTCTGCACCTCGCATTAGTACCCACAGAACTTGGCAGAGGACCAAGGGGCTCCTTCCGATCTCTTGGAGACTTCCGGAGAGCCCAGATGGATGAGCAAGACTCAGCTTGCCCTGAAGCAGGAAGAGGCCGTGCCATGGAAACGGGGAGCAGTGGGGAATTCTGGGAAAACTCTGTGAAGAAGGAACTGGGTGAGGAGGACACCCCTTGCTCAGAGGTGCAGAGCCAGCAGCTCAGGCAGTTCTGCTTCCAGGAGGCCAAAGGACCCCGAGAGGTTTGTAGCCAATTCTACCACCTTGACCATCAGTGGCTGAAGCCGGAAAGGCACACGAAAGCTCAGATGTTGGACCTGGTGATCTTGGAGCAATTCCTGGCTGTCCTTCCTCTGGAGATGGAGAACTGGGTGAGGGAATGCGGAGTGGAGACCAGTTCCCAGGCGGTGGCCCTGGCCGAAGGTTTCCTCCTGAGTCAGGCAGAGGAGAGGAAGCAGGCAGAGCAGCAGGTGAGAGAGACTTTCTTCTGGATACTCCCAAGGGGCTCCTAAGAGGAGGGAGAGTATTCCCAAATCATTTCCTAATGGACCATCCTTTTTTAGAAAGCTTCTTTTTCTTCTTATTATTATTTATGACACTTATGTGGCTGGGTGCCTTCCAGCACATATAAAAGCATAAGAAGACATCAGATGTCTTCTAAAAGTTATGCATTTTCTTATCTCCTTATCACCTGATGGGAGGGCATTCCCCAGGGTGGGGGCCACTGTGGAG
Organism: Podarcis pityusensis; assembly: GCF_964106645.2. Taxonomy (NCBI): domain Eukaryota; kingdom Metazoa; phylum Chordata; class Lepidosauria; order Squamata; family Lacertidae; genus Podarcis; species Podarcis pityusensis. The sequence goes on along the minus strand of NC_138033.1, from coordinate 979,164 downwards.
AAGGTCTTCTGCCTGGTTCCCTGTAACTTCACTTATCACAGTGAGGGAATCAGCAGAAGACCCTCGGAACTGGACCTCAGTTCATGGAGACGCTCCTTTGGGTATAGTGGGCCTTTGAGGCTGTTTAGGGCTTTGGGGTTCAGCACCAACACTTTGAATTGTGCTGGGAAACGTTCTGGGAGCCAGTGAAGATCCTTGAGGACCAATGTTTCATGGTCCTGGCAGCCAACCCCAGACACCAGTCTAGCAGAAGCAGGAAGCAGCTTTCACCTCTCTCCCCCGAAAGCGCTTGCCTCTGCCATTGCTTCTCTAACCCTTCTCCCCATTCTCTGTTTTGAATCCTTGTTGCTCTTTCAGAGGAAGGATATTTTGGCAGAAATGGGTGTTGATTCTTCTGAGGCAGAGAAGACTCCGTTGGACGCCAGAGTGAGGCCTCTGGGTAAGGAGGAAAGAGTGTTTTCTCCCCCGTTTTGTCACATTCTCTTGGTTTTGAAACTAATCTGTGAGTTCTTTACATCTTTTGGGGGAAGACACCTGGAGCCCAGAACTCGGGGGGGGGGGGAGATGTATTCTTGCACAACGATTATATGAAATGGGTACAAATGAGTCCAAATGTACTCAGCAGGGGAGACATTTATGATAGTAATTTGATTAGTTTACAATTACAGTCCAATAATAGCCTCCTTATAACAATGTGAAATTACGAAATTACGATGGTTTGATGATTTTATTGATTTCTCCATTCCAAAATCTTACTAATTTCAATTACACTCCTGTCAAGATGACAATCCTTTATACAACAACTGCAGTATTAATGACTTCCATTCGTATGGAAACATCAAATAATATATAAAACTACAAGTGAGGCACTCCAGTGATATCCTTACTCTTCCTGTGTGTGGCAATCTTTCTGTTCGTGATATTTCTTCCTGTCCTTGTAAAATGTTCTGTCTATCTTTTCCTGGTTGTTGCTGTTCTCCATTATTCCTTGGATGGAGCTAATATCCCATTGTGGTTTCAGAAATTCTCCATCGCTTTGTCCTGTGCTTCGTTGTTTGGCAACTTTAACAGCAGCTGCAAAAATCACACTATCCCAATAAATAATCAGTTTTTGCCATTTTTCTTCTACACCTGGGAAAGAGAGGGATGTGTCAGAATTGCAAAATACTCAGTAATGAACCTTATCAGCTCCCTCACAACTTTCAGATTCCTTACATCCCTCTGTCTGGCCTAAGATAAATGCGCATTTATCCAATTAAATTAAATTCCATGTCCTTTAGCATTAATCAGTTCAGTCTATATATAATACAGGATGGGAAGAGTCACCTCTAATTTTCCATCGTAAACATTTTGTAAAATAGAGCTTCCCTCCCTTTTTCCTTTTTGTTTTCACACATACAGTTCCATTTGATGTTATATTCCATATCTGCAGCCCAGTTTCATCCCTGCTCACCTGTACATAGATATTTTCAACTAGTTTATTCTCAAATTCAAACCTTAAAGACCTTGCAGCTGGTTCAGTTCCGCAGTTTATGATCTCCTCTCTTCCAGCAACGCCTGTACATTAGTCCAAATTGAGCTCTAATTGACAGGAGAACCTCTGCTTCTTAATTGCAGCGAAGGAGGGTTTTCGGCAGGCAAAGGGCTTTTGCACTCAGCGCCTCCCTGCCTCTCGCAATCCATGCCGGAGCCGGAGCCTGGTACCAAGACGAACTGGGAGTGAAGCCCGTTCCCCCCTGTCCCTGGGGGCAACTTGCAAGGAGAATTACCCTCAGTCATCCTTGTTTTTCCTTTGCCAACGATCTCCAGCTGCCTCCATTAAAGCAGAGCGGAACCAGAAGCTAGTAGGGGAGACTTTGACAAGCCCCATCTGTACTTAGAGATGCACTTACAGTTTCCCACTTACATTTTCTCTCCCAGGAGACGGAATGATGCCACCAAGACCTGTTCCTTCATCTTTTCATGGTGGTGGAAGGGAGGCAGCGGCTGTGGACCCAGATCAGGTAGGGGGAAGGAGCCTTGTGGGGAAGGACTGCTTGGATGCAGACTGGCTGGACGCAGTTGGATGCAGAGGAATGGTGGGAGGAGCCAGAGAAGAGGGAGCCGACTGGGAGGAGGAGGAGGAGGAGGGGTCTGAAGCTGGAGAGGGAAGAGGGCTCAGGGAGCAGAGGGAGTCTGTGGCAGAGAGCAGCCCAGACTCCGAGGCAGAAGCTGCAGCAGGAGAGAGGGATGAGGAAGGCAGAGAGGGGTCTGGCCGCTGTGGAAAACAACAGAGCCAAGTGAATGTTCTCTAAGAGGACAGCCTTTTTCCTGTTCTGTTAGGGTCCAGTGTGCTTTGAAGATGTAGCTGTCCATTTCACAGACGAGGAGTGGGCGTTGCTGGATCCTGACCAGAGAGCTCTCCATAAGGAAGTCACGGAGGAGAATAGTGGGATCTTGGACTCTCTCGGTAAGGCTCCCTATTGGATCATCCTATCTGTTTTGTAATGCAAGACATCTCTCTATGTGACGAACCTCTGATATTTCGATGGGGCTCAACAGCGCCACCCACAGCACTTGGGATGTTAACACTCCCACAGCAAACCTTGGAGGGATGGCTATTGATTGTTTTCCCTGTGAATATTCTTCCTCCAGTTCTGCCGTTTAAAACCATGATCAGGCTGTCTGAACTGCCCAGGCCTTCTTAAATGTAGGATTCAGAGTAATTTTTGACCAAAGAGTTGCTTGACAGATTCCACGACTGAACCAAACAAACTGCATCCCAGAAAAGAGCCAGGCTTTTTGAATCTCAGGCAGTGAACCCTATAGTAACAATAATGATAATTTTATTATTTTTACCCTGCCCATCTGACTGGGTGGCCCCAGCCAACAAATAGAAAAACATAATCAAACATCAAACATTAAAAACTTCCCAATACAGAGGTGCCTTCAGAAGTCCTCTAAAAGTTGCATAGTTATTTCCTTGACATCTGAGGGGAGGGCGTTCCACAGGGTGGGTTCCCCTATCGAGAAGGCCCCCTGCCTCGTCCCCTGTAACTTCTCACAAAAATGTAACATTTAAGTACAGTGGTACTTCGGGTTAAGAACTTAATTCGTTCTGGAGGTCCTTTCTTAACCTGAAACTGTTTTTAACCTGAAGCACCACTTTAGCTAATGGGGTCTCCTGCTGCCGCTGCGCCACCGGGACATGATTTCTGTTCTTATCCTGAAGCAAAGTTCTTAAACTGAAGCATTATTTCTGGGTTAGCAGAGTCTGTAACATGAAGTGTATGTAACCTGAAGCGTATGTAACCTGAGGTACCACTGTATATCTTAATTTTGGACAGGGAACTTTCCCGCTTTGGCCACCTTTAAATAATAATAAAAGCACATTTTATTTATGAAGATAGTACAGATCCATATTTAAATTTGAACAAAATGACGTTACCTGGTTAAGCTGTACTTTTCTTTTTTTTTTTGAATGATATTTATTAAAGTTTCAAAAAATACAAAAAATACAGAATACAAAAAGAAGAAGAATAAAGTTTTTTTAAAAAAATATAACCAAAAAAAGAAAAAGAAAAAGAAACATACCAAATAAACAGTTAAAAAGACATTAATTTTCCATAACCTATCTTCCCTATACTTATTTCCCCGGACTTCCTCATACCTCCCTTTTTTGTATTCCAGTTCAATTTGTTAGTTCAGCAAATCCTTACCATTAAAATTACCCAGTTGCAAAACTTTTTTCATATCTCTTAAAGTATTACAGCTAAAAACCTCTTAGTTTCTATCCAACATCCTTCTAAAATTCCTTAATTTTACAATATTTCTGTAAATAGTCTTTAAATTTCTTCCAGTCTTCTTTCACCGACTCTTCTCTCTGGTCTCGGATTCTGCCAGTCATTTCCGCCAGTTCCATGTAGTCAATCACCTTCATCTGCCATTCTTCCAGAGTGGGTAGATCTTGTGTCTTCCAATACTTTGCAATGAGTATTCTTGCTGCTGTTATAGCATACATAACCCCAGTCAAGCTTGCAAAAATCTATCATTTGCCCGATAATAAATGTTGGAAATGTAAAGAAACTGAAGGTACATTTTTTCACCTTTGGTGGACGTGCCCAAAGATTAAGGCTTTCTGGGAAAAGATATATAATGAATTAAAAAAGGTATTCAAATATACCTTCCCCAAGAAACCAGAGGCCTTTCTCCTGGGCATGGTCGGCCAAATGGTGATAAAAAAGGACAGAACTTTCTTTATGTATGCAACAACAGCAGCAAGAATACTCATTGCAAAGTATTGGAAGACACAAGAACTTCCCACATTGGAGGAATGGCAGATGAAACTAATGGACTATATGGAACTGGCGGAAATGACTGGCAGAATCCGTGACCAGGGAGAAGAGTCGGTGGAGGAAGATTGGAAGAAATTCAAAGATTATCTACAGAAACACTGTAAAATTAAAGAATGTTAGAGTGATGTTGGATTGAAAATAAGTGGTTTCCAGCTGTACAGGATTTAAAGTTATAGATAGACTAAGATTAAGGATTAGGATTAAAGAAGTTGAAGGAAATGGAAATTTGGCTTTTAAGAGGTAAAATTTTAATGTTATATTATATTAAGATTAAAGATTGGGATTAAAAAAGAGGGAAAGAAATTGCTGGACAAACAATTTGAACTGGAATACAAAAGAGGGAGTTATGAGGAGGTCCAGAAAACAAGTAAATTTAAAGATGGAAACGAAAAGGTGATATTGTTCTTAATTGTTCTTTTTTTCTTGTATTTTTTTTGTTTGTTTTCTTTCTTTTTTGGACTATGTATTGTGCTTTTTTGAATTGTTTTTTGTTTGTTTTCTTTCTTTTTTGGACTATGTATTGTGCTTTTTTGAATTGTGTATTTTTCGTTTGTGTTTTTCTGTTCAATCTTTTATTGAAACCTTAATAAATATCATTAAAAAAAATAAAAATTATCGGACAAGTGTCTTCCCGGGAGAAAGCCCGCTTGGTCTTTATGAATCTCTTCCATCAATACTTTTTTCAATCTCTTGGCCAAAATGTCTGCAAAAAGTTCGTAATCCACATTAAGTAACGATATAGGGCGGTAGTTCTTAAGCTGGGTCTTTTCAGTCTCTGTTTTCGATATAAGTGTAATATACGTCTCTTTCCACTTTTCAAAACTAGAGAGAGAAAACATATAATATTCAACTTGATTTGTATATGAAACTAGACATTTTTACATAACAAAAAGAACATTATAACATCTAACTCCCTTCAGTTCTTCCTCTGTCCCAAGCATTAATTAGCATTGTTCCATAATTTAGGACTGCACTTCTTCCCGAGACTCTAATCCGTTTGCCTCTTAGTTTCAGGTGGTGATGAATTGGAAATGAAGAACAAGGGAGACCACAACGAAATCCACACAGTGGAGGAGCCATATCAGGATTCAGACTGTGGAGAGAGCTTCACTCAGAGCTCCCATTCCACTTCCCATCACATAATTCATACAGGGGAGAAACCATATCACTGCTTCAGTCACAGCCACGATCTCACTTCCCATCGTAGAATTCATACAGGGGAGAAACCCTATCAATGCTTGGAATGTGGAAAAAGCTTCAGGAAGAGCTCCGATCTCACTTCCCATCGTAGAATTCATACAGGGGAGAAACCCTATCAGTGCGTGGAATGTGGAAAGAGCTTCAGTCAGGGCTCCCATCTCACTGCCCATCAAAGGATTCACACAGGGGAGAAACTATATCACTGCTTGGAGTGTGGAAAGAGCTTCCGTCAAAGCCACGATCTCAGTTCCCATCGTAGAATTCATACAGGGGAACAACCGTATCAGTGCGTGGAATGTGGAAAGAGCTTCACTCGGAGTGCCCATCTCACTTACCATCAAAGAATTCATACAGGGGAGAAACCCTTCCAGTGCGTGGAATGTGGAAAGAGCTTCATTCGGAGTGCAGATCTCACATCCCATCAAAGGATTCATACAGGGGAGAAACCCTATCAGTGCGTGGAATGTGGAAAGAGCTTCAGCCAGAGCTCCCATCTCACTTCCCATCAAAGGATTCATACAGGGGAGAAACCATATCACTGCTTGGAGTGTGGAAGGAGCTTCAGTCACAGCCACGATCTCACTTCCCATCGTAGAATTCATACAGGGGAAAAACCATATCAGTGTGTGCAATGTGGAAAGAGCTTCAATCGGAGTGCCCATCTCACTTTCCATCAAAGGATTCATACAGGGGAGAAACCCTATCATTGCGTGGAATGTGGAAAGAGCTTCAGTCAGAGCTCCCATCTCACTTCCCATCAAAGGATTCATACAGGGGAGAAACCATACCACTGCTTGGAGTGTGGAAAGAGCTTCAGTCAAAGCCACAATCTCACTTGCCATCGTAGAATTCATACAGGGGAGAAACCATATCACTCCTTCAGAAACAGCCACGATCTCACTTCCCATCGTAGAATTCATACAGGGGGAAAACATCAGTGCGTAGAATGTGGAAAGAGCTTCAATCGGAGTGCCCATCTCACTTCCCATCAAAGGATTCATACAGGGGAGAAACCCTATCAGTGCCTGGAATGTGGAAAGAGCTTCAATCAGAGTGCTCATCTCACTTCCCATCAAAGAATTCATACAGGGGAGAAACCCTGTCAGTGCCTGGAATGTGGAAAGAGCTTCAGGACGAGGTCCGAACTCACTTCCCATCAAAGGATTCATACAGGGGAGAAACCGTATCAGTGCATGGAATGTGGAAAGAGCTTCAGGAAGAGCTCTGATCTCACTTCCCACCGTAGAATTCATACAGGGGAGAAACCATATCACTGCTTGGAGTGTGGAAAGAACTTCAGTCACAGCCACGATCTCACTTCACATCATGGAAGTCATACAGGGGGGAAACCCTATCTCTGCGTAGAATGTGGAAAGAGCTTCACTCGGAGGGACCATCTCACTTCCCATCAAATGATTCATACAGGGGAAAAACCCTATCAGTGCGTGGAATGTGGAAAGAGCTTCATTCAGAGGGCCCATCTCACTTCCCATCAAAGGATTCATACAGGGGAAAAACCCTATCACTGCGTGGAATGTGGAAAGAGCTTCAGTCAGGGCTCCCATCTCACTTCCCATCAAAGGATTCATAAAGGGGAGAACCCTATCAGTCCGTGGAATGTGGAAAGAGCTTCACCTGGAAAATAAGCTTCACATCCCATCAAAGTATTCATACGGGGGAAACCCCTATCAGTGTCTGGAATGTGGAAAGAGCTTCAGTCAGAACTCCCATCTCACTTCCCATCAAAGGATTCATACAGGGGAGAAACCATATCACTGCTTGGAGTGTGGAAAGAGCTTCAGTCACAGCCACAATCTCACTTGCCATCGTAGAATTCATACAGGGGAGAAACCATATCAGGGCGTAGAATGTGGAAAGAGCTTCACTCGGAGTGCCCATTACACTTCCCATCTAAGAATTCATACAAGGGAAAAACCCTATCAGTGCGTGGAATGTGGAAAGAGCTTCACCTGGAAAATAAGCTTCACATCCCATCAAAGAATTCATACTGGGGAAAACCTTATCAGTGTCTGGAATGTTGAAAGAGCTTCAACAGGAACGAAAGTCTCACAGCCCATCACAAAATACATACAGGGGAGAAACCCTCAGAACCCTCAGACGACACAGAATCCGACCGGGAGGATGTGCACTGAGTGCAGCAGTGCACATAAGCTGCACGTCCACAACGACAGCCTTGTCCGGAAGATGGGAACTGTGCAAGTTGCAGGGAGAGCCACGAGCAGAGGACTTGCCATTTCCACAACGCAGAATGCCGACAATGCAGAAAAGTGGGACACATCGCCCGGGTGTGCCGTGCCTGCCCTGCCCGACGCCTCGAACCAGACGGGCGACCCAAGAGTCCCAGGCCCCGTGGTCTGACACACCAAGGCAACTCGACGGAGATCACAGACTGTCAGGTATACCAGTTGCCTCATTCTAATGCGGAAATAATTTACATTCAGGCACAGATAGGGGCAGCCCCGTGCCGCCTGGAGCTTGATACAGGCTCAACCCTGTCCATAATCTTGGCATGGACATTAAGGAAATTGTGTCCCAGTGGCGGCTCCAAGTTAGGCCAGCTCCATTCACCCTCTGGGAGACTTCCACAAACGCAAGGTCCCCATGATGGGGGTTGGATCCTTCAATGTACAATATGGAGGGCGGAAGTGGCGGTTGGACTTGATTGTGGTCAAGGGGCGCTACGTTAGCTTACTGGGGTTGGCGTGGTTTGGGCCACTGGGGCTAACCATCACCGGGGTGAACCGCACCAGTTCCCACGTGGACGTGGACACCATGTGCAAAGAGTTTCCAGACGTTTTCAATGGGGCATTGGGGTGATATACTGCCCTGCCCCTCCGCTGGCCTACAACTAGACCCCGCCATACGACCCATCAGGTTCAAGGCCCACCAGGTCCCGTTCACCCTCAAAACCCCACATTGGCGAGGAATTAGACTGGCTTGTGGAGCAAGGAGTGCTCTAGCCCGTGCCTAATGCCCCCGAGAAACCCCATTCACACACCCGTCAAGCCCAATGGCTCAGTCCACATCTGCGTAGACTACAAATGTACCATAAAGAAGGCCCTTATGGCTCATGCATACCCAGTGCCAATGGTCAGACATGTCCTTGCCACCCTGGCGGGGTCTAAGAGTCCACCTGATTGGGGACAAGGTGAGGACTATTTGCGACGCCCCTGCACCTAAGGGTAAGGCGGAACTCCAAGCCTTCTTGGGACTATTGAACTTCCGGATGATTCCTGGGGGGGAACTGCAAGGAGGGCTGGACAGAGGAATCCCAAGGGGATAGCAGAAGGGTGAGGCCCATAGAGCAGGAGGAGCGGGTAAGGGAAGCAGAACTAGGAAGTCCAGAAGTGACCGAGGCCGAGCAGCCACAGGAACCAGAACCACAACCAAGTGGACCAGCGGCGTCCAACCCAAGGACCCCGTCACAGCCGGCAGCCCTGGAACAAGAGCCAGAACCAGGAACCCCTACTGAGAGACACCCAAGACCACAAGGCATAAATAGGTGACCGGCATACCTCAACGACTACGAATGCTAACCTTCTGGGCGCAACGGGAACTTAGAGGGGAGGGGGGTTATGTACTAAGCTTGGATTGTTGAACAATGGGCAAGTAGAATCCTAGAATGCAACAACTGATTGGCCTGCAGGAAAAGACCAATCAGGCTCCAGGAGGGAAGCAGAATCAGCCAGTCAGACGGGACTAATTGTGTAAATAATGTATACAAAAGCCTGAGGTTTGGGGTGCCATTAAATCACTGTTTTACAAGCTGCAATAAAGAGCATGAAATCACTACACAACTCCTGAGTATATTTCAGAGAATCTAATGCATCTTTGGTTGGGATTGTCCACCAAGGAGATTGGAGATGGTTGCCAGTCAAAGGGTAGTTTAAGACACGGGGGGGGGGGAGCTCCTTGTGAAAGGGGGGGCAGTTTTGGGAGACATTCCAGCCGTGGCATTGGCAGCCAAATGAGGAATCCTGGAAGAGGACACTCCAGGCTCATCTAGTCCAACCCCTGCAATTCAGGAACCCCGGTTCTTAGTCCCACCAGCTCCCTTTGTTAAGTTGTGGGTGAACATATCAGACGACACAGTGATTCTTCAAACAGCTCTTCTTTATTCAGATGCCATAAGAGAACTAACTGAGGAGCTCAGTCAGCCTACTTATATAGAGCAATTGCAACTGTTGCGACTTTCTAAAACTATCCAATCACAGAACGTCACTTTTTGTTCCTTCAATTGCATACAAACTATCCAATCACTGAACGTCACTTTTCGATCCTTCATTTTGCATAACTATCTACAGTATCCCCCTGCTGGCCCAGGGTGGGAACATCAGTACATAACACCCCCCCACACCGAGATAAGGCATTAGTTACAATCGTAATGGTTTCCTTATATACAGCACTACCCGTAATGGTTCAGTTAGGCACAAAAGCATATCGGTTACATTAAACATACTTAGACCAACAGTGATACATGTCCAACAACATAGTCCTTTAAAAAGTTTGGGCGCTTGGAAACTCCCAGAGCGCCGGGGACTGGTAGCCAAGTCCAGGGGGCCACCCAATTCTTGCTGAGGCTGTGGTGCGACCCTAGGTGGCGTTGAAACAGTCCCCTGGATCTGCTGCTGTGGGTGGAACCTCCACAAGTGGAGTTGGCGGAATGTCAGGCACTGAAAAGGATATATCAAGAACTCTGGCCAAAAGTTTCAATATAAGGAATAATTCCTACTCAAGAGTTGAAATGAAAAACGTGTGTATTCTGCTAAGAATAACAGTTTGAAGCTAGTAGTAGATTTAAACACAACGTATAAGTATGATAGTTTTAAAGTAATGGTAAGTTTGGATACAACGTTTAAGTGCAGAAATAATGTCATTTCAAATATACAATGATATAGTACAAAGGTACATGAAATACCAGTGCACAACAATCGACCTGACTTCAGGTAATGGGACATTTGTATACAGCGACTCGACATCCAGGGTGACAATGGGAGGCCTCCTTTGGTATGGTAGTGTTCTCAACGTGTCCAATAAATGTTTTCGTATCCAGAATATAAGACGGAGTGTCGATGGCGAATGGATGCAAATAATGTTCCATATACTGACAAAGGGGTTCCAAAAGAGAGTCATTACCTGAGACAATCGGTCTGCCTGGTGGAGCATCAAGTGATTTGTGAATTTTTGGAAGTATGTAAAATACTGGGGTACGTGGATATTTATTGACTAAAAATTCAGTTGTTTTCTTATCGAGGTATCCAAACGATATGCCTTCCGATAAGGTGGTCCTGATTATTCTGGAAACGTCGTCAGTAAGGTCTTTGGGCAATGGTTTATAAAAATTGCTATTTTGCAGTTGTCTATTTACTTCTGCGGTATAATCCTGAGTATTCATAATGACTATGGCTCCGCCCTTATCTGCTGGTTTTATCACAATATTCTCATCCGATTGAAGGCTAGCAATGATTTCTCTATCCTTTGCGGTAAAATTCCTTTTGTGTGGAGATGGTCTTCTCTTTTCTATTTTATTAATGTCTTCTAGTAAAACCTGATAGAATGCATTCAGGCGGGCATTGTCTACATGCGGGTTAAATGATGAGTGAACGCGGAATGGCGATGGTGTAGTCTGAAAATTGCCAAAGTGGCACCTTAATTTAACAAGACGTACAAGTTTGAAGATGTCCACCCTTGTCTGGAACGCATTATATTTAGGTGTGGGAACAAATCCCAGTCCGAGATTTAAAATTCTCTCTTCTTCATGGGTTAGTGTGCGTTTGGATAAATTTACAACTAAAGACGTCGTTGTTGATTGCGGCGCTTGGGAAAACCCTGTTGTTTGGAATAATCAATGGTGTGTGGACGTAAATCGTATTGTCTTAATTGTCTGGGTTGTCTTATCTGTCGATGTGGAATTTGTTCCTGTGAGTCGCTCTGTTCGGAAGATTCAGCACTGCTGGATGAAAATTCAGTTGTTGATCTAGGTTGAATACTAGTGTTCATGGATTTCTGCATCCATGGGAACACGTGATCTGATTCGTAATCCCTACGATCGCGTTCAAACTTCCTTAGTTTCTCAATTTTTATATTATCCGAATAATTCTTAAGTTCTACTTGTAATTGTTTAAATTTAGATTCAAACGTCTCCAAATCAAATTGTTTATGTAATTCCTCAGTGATTCCAACAGCTTCTTTGTCCAAACGTTCAGTCTCTTTAATTGCAAATTCTGTGATTAAAGTCATCAGGTCAAAAGAACATCTATTTAGAATGGACATCCATTTAATTTTAAATTCTTCATTGTTGGAAAATAAAGTTGGAGCTTTTTGAATGCGTAATCCTCTGGGTATCCTCTGAACTTTAGTGTAATCGGCCATGAGTCTGGCGTGTAGGTTGTATCTAGTTTGTCTTTTTAGAATATTTAGATAAGTGTTCCAATCATTGTTAGGTTTGATAGGAGTTTCATTTGTAAGGGAAGGTAAGGAACCAAATATATTCTCTTTTTCATCAGCGGAATACGAAAAGGTCTCAGCCCAAACTTTTGGCCAGAGTTCTTGATATATCCTTTTCAGTGGAATGTCAGGCACGGCAGTGGTCTGAGTCTGTGGTAAGTCTGGCAGGCCCTCTGAAGCAGCTTGGTTCGGCTCCACGCCGGCAGTTTGCGAGAGAGGTGTATGTGGAGCCTCACCATCTGTAAGTGTCTGTTCCGGAGCCACGAGTGCAGTTGGGGGCACCACGGTAGTGTCCAAGTCCCCACCCCTGCGCCTAAGCTGGTCTATGTGCCGGCGCCACAAGCGTCCGTCTTTGAGTGCCACCTGGTACGAGCGAGGTCCAGTGACTCCCACTACTGTGGCTGGCACCCAAGGAATGTCCCCCACATAGTTCCGGGCAAAGACCTGGTTTCCTGGAACAAATGACCGTGGCGCGTTGGCACAGCCTGGGGGTTCGGCCACGGCAAAGTCCGGGTGCAGCCGGTCGAGCGGGGACCTGAGGCAGCGGCCCATAAGCAGTTCAGCAGGACTCCGCCCTGTGGCCGCATAAGGGGTGATGTGTTGCACGAACAAGTATTTGGCGACCCGCTCGTGCCAGTCTCCCCGGTCCAGGCATGCCAGTGCCTCTTTTGCTGAGCGCACCATTCTCTCCACTTGCCCATTGCTGGATGGATGAAATGGTGCCGTTAGGGGGGGCCACTAGGGGGCGCATTGGAAGATGGCCGACAATACCATCTCTCCGACCCACACGGGGTAATTAAGAGGCTGTTATGGGAGTAGGCAGCCTCCCTTGTTGCCCCAAGGAAATGGGGAACACTGCCCTTGCCTGCTGTGCCCATAAATCACCCCCTAACTTGAAAGAAGGGGGTGGGGCCCTAGGCAGAATACCCCTGTGTGGACCTCTGCTCTCCTGGACGCTGTCTCTGAACACGCGCTAGTTGCAGCAATTTGGAATAATTAATTACAAAAGAAGCAAATGCACATATTTCAAGTGAAGAAGGGGAGTGAAGTCTGCTAATTTAAGTGACCTCTGCGAAAGAAGACGACGGGTTGGAGAAACAGGAATATTTTACGATGAAGATACACCAAAGGCTGGGTATGTTGACAACGGGACTGAATGGGGGGGAAAACCTTTTTTACTTTCCTTCTATGTGATTTACAAGAACCCCTCCTCATTAGAACCGTCGGTTAAACTGACCCAAGCAGGATGATTAAGGTCTGTGTGGAGATAAACTTTAACCAAAAGTATGCTTTATGGAGACCGAGAAGCAATAAGAGCTTTTGGGAATGGCGCAGCAATTAATTCGGAGTCGCCATCTTGCCAAAGGATTTATAGCCGGGAAGAACGGATTTGTTTTCAGACTGCATTCCTAGTGAATCTCCTCAGAGGTTTTGAGAAAGGAGGCAGATTGGTGAAGATTAATGACGCTAAGACTGTTTTGATGTATGGAAGTGATGTTTTATGGAAAACGTCTGGATATGGCTACTGGATTAAAAAAAAAAAATCCATGCAGGATTACAAACTGTTCTAACCAGCTTGCGGAGACTATCAGAGGTCACAAAGAGAAAGGAAAAATATATGAAAATAACAAGAGATGTGGAAAAATAATAAGAAAGGACTAGATAGTACTGTGAACATCATAAGGTTAGATTTGTGGACATTAAAACAGCAGTAAGACGCAAGAAGTTGGTTGGATCCCTTCGGAACTTGAAATATGGGTACCCCCAATAAAAATTTAAAATTCGGCTGTGTAATTTGGAAGTTATGTAATTTAGTTTGATTTGATGTGATTGGTCGGTTAATAAAAAATTATTCTTAAAAAAAGAAAGAAATGGTGCCGTTAGGGCATGGCGGATGCCCAGTCCCAAAAGATACCACTCAAAAGTGCCTGACGTGAACTGCAGTCCGTTATCGGAGACGAGGACATCAGGACACCCATGCATCACAAAGAGGTCTCGCAGCACCCAGATGATGGCCTCGGGAGTAGTGGAGGGCATCAGGGCCACCTCCAGCCATTTGGAATAGGCGTCCACCACTACCATAAAGGTCCGTCCACGAAAGGGGCCGGCCAGATCAATGTGCACCCTCAACCAGGGTGTCTTGGGCATCTCCCAGGTGTGTCCCTTAGCTGCCGGTGGTGCAGGCCTCGATTCTTGGCATGCTTGACAGGCGGACACCCAGGCAGTGATGGCATCGTCCATGTTAGGCCACCAGACGTAACACCGAGCCAACGCCTTCATCCGTCCTCTCCCCCATGCTTTTTAACATCTCCCGTATTTTTTGCTCTATAAGACTCACTTTTTCCCTCCTAAAAAGTAAGGGGAAATGTGTGTGCGTCTTATGGAGCGAATGCAGGCTGCGCAGCTATCACAGAAGCCAGAACAGCAAGAGGGATTGCTGCTTTCACTGCGCAGTGATCCCTCTTGCTGTTCTGGCTTCTGAGATTCAGAATATTTTTTTTCTTGTTTTCCTCCTCCAAAAACTAGGTGCGTCTTGTGGTCTGGTGCGTCCTATAGAGCGAAAAATACGGTATATGAAGCCACTGGGAGAGATCATCAGGGGGTTTGGACTGGGTGTCCATCAATATGCAGATGATACCCAGCTCTACCTCTCTTTCAAATCAGAACCAGTGAAGGCGGTGAAGGTCCTGTGTGAGTGCCTGGAGGCGGTTGGAGGATGGATGGCGGCTAATGGATTGAAGTTGAATCCTGACAAGACAGAAGTATTGTTTTGGGGGGACAGGGGGCGGGCTGGTGTGGAGGACTCCCTGGTCCTGAATGGGGCAACTGTGCCCCTGAAGGACCAGGTGCGCAGCCTGGGAGTCATTTTGGACTCACAGCTGTCCATGGAGACGCAGGTCAATTCTGTATCCAGGGCAGCTGTCTACCAACTCCACCTGGTACGCAGGCTGAGACCCTCCCTGCCCGCGGACTGTCTCGCCAGAGTGGTGCATGCTCTAGTTATCTCCCACTTGGACTACTGCAATGCGCTCTACGTGGGGCTACCTTTGAAGGTGACTCGGAAACTACAACTAATCCAGAATGTGGCAGCTAGACTGATGACTGGGAGCGGCCGCCGAGACCATATAACACCGGTCTTGAAAGACCTACATTGGCTCCCAGTACGTTTCCGAGCACAATTCAAAGTGTTGGTGCTGACCTTGAAAGCCCTAAACAGCCTCTGCCCAGTATACCTGAAGGAGCGTCTCCACCCCCATCGTTCTGCCCGGACGCTGAGGTCCAGCTCCGAGGGCCTTCTGGCGGTTCCCTCATTGAGAGAAGCAAAGCTACAGGGAACCAGGCAGAGGGCCTTCTTGGTAGTGGCGCCCGCCCTGTGGAACGCCCTCCCATCAGATGTCAAAGCGATAAATAACTACCTGACATTCAGAAGACATCTTAAGGCAGCCCTGTTCAGGGAAGTTTTTAATCTGTGATATTTTACTGTATTTTTGGTTTCTATGGAAGCCGCCCAGAGTGGCTGGGGAAACCCAGCCAGATGGGCGGGGTACAAACAATAAATTATTATTATTATTATTTTGACGATTCCCGGATGGCCAACGTGCAGAGCCTCCAGGACACGTTGACGGAGTCTTTGGGGAATCACGACGCGGTCTCCCCATAGCAGACAGCCGCGATGAGCCGAGAGTTCATGTTGTCTGGTTGTGAAGGGCTGGAACTCCAATGCAAAAGGCCCTTGTGGCCACCCCCTCCACACCCAATTGAGCACACGGCTGATGGTGCGATCCTGGGCAGATGCGGAGGCCACAGTGGCAGCTGATACAGGCGCTGCCGGAAGATCCTCAATCAGGAGGAGCGATGAAGCTGGAGCCGGGTCTTCCACAAACGCTGGAAGAGGGCAACGGTTGAGGGCGTCGGCATGGCCCATCGATTCCCCCGGGCAATGGACGAGCCGGTAGTGGTAGGCAGCCAGGAAAACAGTCCATCGCAGCATGCGCGGCGAAAGGACCGGTGGAGTTGGACGATCACCAGCGAGGAGGCCCAGGAGTGGCTTGTGGTCAATGATGAGGTCGAAAGTCCTGCCTTAGAGGTATTCATGGAACCTCTTCACTCCAGCCACAAGTGCCAGTGCCTCCTTGTCGAGCTGGCTGTAGTTCCGTTCAGTGAGAGATAGCGTCCTGGAAAAGTAGGCGAGCGGTGCTTCTCTTCCGTCTGGAAAACGGTAACTAAGGACAGCGCCAATGCCAAAAGGTGAGGCGTCGCAGGCAAGGACCAGCGGCCTGGCTTCACTGTACTGTACCAGCACACTGTCCGAGGAAAGGAGAGCCTTGACCGCGTTGAAGGCCGCCGTCTCCCGATGACCCCAGGACCAAAGCGTCTTTGTGCTGAGGAGTCGGTGAAGAGGCTCAGCCACCGTGGCTTTGTGGGGCAGGAACATGCTATAAAAGTTCAGCGTTCAGGAACGCCTGCAACTCCGTCTTGTTCTTTGGGATAGGGGCCTGCTGGATAGCGCGGATCTTGGATGTGGTCGGGTGAAGGCCGGAGGCGTCGATAAGATAGCCCAGGAACTCCACCTGTGGAACGGTGATCTGGCACTTCTCCCTCTTTACCTTGAGCCCGGCCTCCTGGAACCTGGTCAGCACAGCACGGAGGCGCTTGAACAGCTGCTGGTGTGAGTCTGCGGACACCAAGACGTCATCAAAATATGGTACCACGCCCGGAAGCCCTTGCAGGAGACGCTCCATAAGGCTTTGGAAGATGCCAGGAGCCACACTCACCCCGAACTGCAACCGGCGGCAACGGAATGCCCCTCGGTGGGTGACGATCGTCTGGGCTTCAGCTGTGGCATCATCGACGGGCAGTTGTTGATAGGCTTGGGCAAGGTCCAGCTTAGTGAAGACCTTACCCTCACCCAGGGAATGCAGCAGGTGTTGGACAACAGGAACCGGGTAAGCATGCTGCTGAAGTGCCTTGTTGATCGTGCACTTGTAGTCAGCACAGATTCTCACCGACCCTTCTGGCTTGACAGGCGTGACGATGGGGGTTTCCCACTTGGCATGGTCAACTGGCTCCAAAACTCCTTGGGCGATCAGCTTGTCCAGTTGTTCGTCCACCTTAGCCTTGAGAGCAAAGGGAACCCGGCGTGGCTTTAGCTTGATGGGGGCGACTTGTGGATCAAGGCTAAAGGAGATGGGCGTACCTGTATATTGCCCCAAAGTGCCGTCAAAAACCTCGGCAAAGTCTTTGACCAGACCCTCAGTCTCTGCGTTAGAGATGCTGTTGATGCCGGTGACTTCCAGGCCTAGGGCATCAAACCAGTCTAGCCCTAGGAGGCTTGGCCGCTGACCTTCGACCACCACCAGTCGGAGCAGGCCTGAAAAATCCTTGAAGGCTATGCCACAACAGCAGCAAGAATACTTATTGCAAAGTATTGGAAGACACAAGATCTACCCACTCTGGAAGAATGGCAGATGAAGGTGATGGACTATATGGAACTGGCGGAAATGACTGGCAGAATCCGAGACCAGGGAGAAGAGTCGGTGGAAGAAGATTGGAAGAAATTTAAAGACTATTTACAGAAATATTGCAAAATTAATGAATGTTAGAATGATGTCAGAATGAAGTTAAGTGGTTTTAGCAGCAATGTCTTAAAGGTGTATGTAAAAATGGATTGTTAATAAGAGAATCTAAAGCTATAATATATTAAGTTAAAGGACTAAGACAAAAACAAAGAGGGAAAGGAATTGCTGAATTAACCAATTGAACTGGAATACAAAAAAGGGAGGTGAGAGGAGGTCAGGGAAGCAAGGAAATGAAATGTAAGATACGGAAGGACTGATTTGTTTTTAAGTGTTTTTTATCTTTGTTTTTTCTGTACTTTGTATTTTGTATGTTTTTTCTCTTTTTTTATTCCCCCCCCTTGTTTCTTTAACTATGTAATTTTTTGTTTCTGAAATTTTAATAAATATCTTTTTTTTTTTTTTTTTTTTTTTTTTTAAAAGGAAAATCCTTGAAGGCGATCCGGAACTGGCCAACGCCTACCACGGGAATGTTGTTTCCCTGGTAGTCTCTCAGGTGGACACGGTGAGAGTCGAGTTGCCTTTTGGACATTCTGGGTACCAGTCTTTTGATGGTGCTCCAAGACACGATGGACAGGGCAGACCTGGTGTCGATCTCCATGTCACATGGAGCTCCTTCAATGAGCACCGTGACGTTCAGCTTGCGTCGCGTAGGCGAGTCGGTTTGGCCAATCGTGGTTCCAGATGGGCAGCGGCAGTTGGTGAGAGCGAAACAGCTTTCCTTGGCAGCCTGGAGTGAAGACTTGGGCTTGCGAGTCGGTGAAGGAGGGGTGTCAGACAGAGCCGATTGGCAGACCTTAGCGATGTGGCCCCTTCTGAAACACGTCCGACAGATGGTGTCTCTGAATCGACACTTGGCACGGGAATGGTTGCCTCCGCAGCCGGCACATTCCGGTTGGCCCTTGGACTTCTGTTGGAACTTCCTGCGCTCCTGCTTTGTCTGGTGCACGTCATCGTCTTCACTGGAGGATGCCTCATCGCTGCTGGCCTCTTCGTGATGCACTGGAACTGGCTTCCTAGCAAGATGCGGGCTGCTGGCCTTGTGAATCTCCTGGGCGGAGCGTTCAGCAGCTTCCGAGGCCACAGCCTCCTCAATGGCTTTCTGCAGCGTGAGGTCTGGCTTGGCGAGGAGACGCCGTTGCAGACAGATGTCCCGGACCCCGCAGACGATTCGATCCATCAGGGCATCATCTAAGTCTCGGAACTCGCAGTGCATTGCAGCCTGTCGCAGGGCGGTGGTGTAGTTGTTGATTGACTCCCCCTCTGCCTGGTTCCGGTGGTAAAACGCATGGCGGGCAGCAATCTTGGACGGCTTTGGTGCGTAGTGGTTGCGGAGCTTCTCTTGGATCGTGTCCCACAGTGTTGCCTGGACAGCTTCAGGCACAACCAATGCTCGCACCGTCTCAAACACCTCAGGCCCACAGAGGCTGAGGAATAGGGCCCGCTTCCGCTCCTTTGATACTTCTGTCAGCTCGTTGGCTTGGAGGTAGCAGTCGAACCGAGTGAGGTAGGAGTCCCATGATTCAGAGGCTGGCGCAAACGGCGGTAGAGGCACAAGTGAAGCCATGATTCCGATGCCAATGTGAAGTGCGATGGATGGAAAACCGTGCTCTAGCCAGAACAGTCAGCTCTGAATTGGTTCTGTTCAGTGATTTCGCTCAGTGATTCAGCTCAGTGATTCAGCTCTGCTCAGAGGGTGGCTGCATCTGGCTGTGCTCTGGTGTCCATCGATCCCACCTTCGTCGCCAGTGTTAAGTTGTGGGCGAACATATCAGACGACACAGCGATTCTTCAAACAGCTCTTCTTTATTCAGATGCCAGAACAGAACTAACTGAGGAGCTCAGTCAGCCTGCTTATATAGAGCTCCAGAACAATTGCAACTGTTGCGACTTTCTAAAATTATCCAATCACAGAACATCACTTTTCGATCCTTCATTTGCATAACTATCTACAGTATCCCCCTGCTGGCCCAGGGTGGGAACATCAGTACATAACACCCTTGAACTGGGCAACTCAAGATGCCTGGAGCAGCGCCCCGTTGGAGAGCAGCCTTGGGTCGCCTCTGGAGCTGGCTGGACCTTTTGGGCGGCTGTTTCCATCCCGCCTGCCTTCTGCTAGCATGCCCGGTTGGGAGTTGTAGTGCAAAGCCCATTGAGGGTGCCTGGTCCTGGAGGTGGTTTTCAAGTTAAAGATGCATGAGGAAAACTGGATGCTGCACTTACGCCCACAGATATGTGGAATTTTGAGTGAAATATACTCAGATCTCAGAGAGGATGAAACCTCTGATTCCCTCACATTTAAGGAGAGAGTGAAAGTGCGCTTTGGACTGACTGCAGAACAAAGCCAAAAAGCCTTTTGTGAAATTAAAAGGAAACCAGGAGAGACTTAGGCCCAACTGGGTAGCCGAATTGACAAAACTCTGGACAGATGGGAGGAAAGTTAGATGAGCTCAAACAGCTCATCGGTTTAGAGCAATGTTTTCAAGAGGTTCCTGCTCATTTAGGCTGAAAACAGTAACTGAAGTCTCTACCTTGGGAGATGAAATCAAAGGAGACTCAGGGGGAGCAGTAATACTCAGTCCCTTCCAGAAAAAGTAATTATTGGAAACCCAGGGAGGAAGTGGGGTCTCAAAACGACAACCCTGAAGGGCAGGCCCAAGGGTGCCGGGGGGGAAAGAGCCGTGATACGAAGTTAAAACCCACACAGAAACGTACCCAGAGACACAGAACAACCAGTTTAATAAAGGAGTGAAGTTCTTTGATTATAAAGAGAAAAAATTCCTGTCAGAAAATGACCAGCAAGCGCCAAGCCAAAGAGACTCAGGATGACCCAGCTGCTGCGTCTGAGGAGAATCCTAATATATTGAATTAGAGATGATGAGGCTAAGATTGGAATTGTCTAAGGTTGAAGCAGAGAAAGAAAGAGAAGAGGCCAGAATGGCAGCTGCCCTTCATCTAGCAGAGATACAGGCAGAGAGAGAGAGAGAGAGAGAGAGAGAGAGAGAGAGAGAGAGATGAGCCCAAGAAGAAAGAGACAGGGAGGCCAAGATGGCCCATGAAAAAGAGATGCTTCCTTTAAAAATGGAGGAGATTAAGGCGAGGGCAGAACTGCCACAAGCAATGTTGGGGGTGGAGATTTTGCCTCAGCAAATGTAAAGTATGTACAGTGGTACCTCGGGTTACAGACTCCGCTAACCCAGAAATAGTACCTCGGGTTAAGAACTTTCCTTCAGGATGAGAACAGAAATCGATCTCCGGCGGCAGCAGGAGGCCCCATGAGCTAAAGTGGTACCTCAGGTTAAGAACAGTTTCAGTACGAACGGACCTCCAGAACAAATTAAGTACTTAACCTGAGGTACCACTATAAAAGGTGATGGTGTGCAGGCCGAACGGTCCAAGCTTCAAAAAGCCAGGCCTAGACCCTCCACAAAAAGAGAAATAAGAGCTTTTCTGGGGGGAGTGGGATATTGTCCTCGATTTATTCCTCCTTTTAGCCCCCATGCTGCTCCTTGACATGACTGGGTGAAGAAAGACCAGCCAGACAAGAGCATTTGGAGGGACCCCTAGAAAAGGGGGTCTTCCCCTCATCCTCTCCTTGCAGGACCCCCTTTTCCTTCCTCTTTGCTCAGAGAGTCGGAGCCAACTCTCTCTCAAGGGACCCTGGAGCCAAACCCTTGCAGAGTTTTACTTCTCAAGCAAAGGGTGGGAAGGAACACATTCTTGTTGCTCTTGAGATGTACAGAAATCTCTTCTCCTGGTTTCTAACACCGCAGGCCTGCTGTGATGGGCTTCCTTGTCCCACTTGCCACTGAAAAATTCCATTTGACTGCCTCTTTGCCGACTGTTACGTTTAATTCCTTTTTCTAAGGTAAAGATGTTACGCTGCATCTTTGAGACACTGCACTTAGTGCTGCTTTTTCTCTTCTGGCTTTGAATGAAACTTCATCTGTGGACTAAGGTCCTTGCTTTTTGCGTGGTCCTTTCCTGCTGCTTGATCTACAAGGGACGCTTCGTTCTTGAGTTGTCCGTGGCATTTCCACCCCCCTTTTTTCTCCAGGGGCCAGAGACCTGGTTCTGCCCCGGAGCCCCGGGCAGAGAGAGGGGCTCCTCCTCCTCCGGGACCCGGCTTCCCCTTCCCGGCCAGGCGCCCCTCCTCTCCCCCATTGCGGGCCAAGGGCGGCCTCTTCCCCTCCGAGGGAGCAGCTCGCCAGGCCCCGGATGGAGCAGCTCTGCGCCTGCGCGACGCCCCGGACGGGAGAGAGAAGGGGGAAGGGGCGCCGAGCTGGCTTCCTAGAGAGGAATAAAGGGAGGAGGCGCCCCAGAGCACAAGCTCCGCCCCCACCCGGGCTTTTGTCTCTCTGCTCCGCAAGTGCTGCCTCGGTGAGTCGCCTTTCTCTTCCCGCTTAGGGCGCTTTGGGGAGTTGGGGGGTCGCAGGGCTGCAGGGGAGGGTCCCCCCAAGAAGACCCCTCTGGGACCCTGGCTCCTGAGAGAGAGAGAGAGAGAGAGAGAGAGAGAGAAGGGAACAGGGCGAGCTCCGCTTTGCAAGGGCTCAGAAGACCAGCCATGAGGGCCAGGGAGTCATGATGAGGGACCCCCAAAGTCATCTAGCCCGCCCCCTGCCAGGCAGGGATCTTCTGCCCAGCCTGGGGCTCGAACCCAGGGGCCTGAGATCAAAGAGACTCATGCTCTACCCACTGAGCTCTCCTGCCTTGTTCAGGTTCATTTCTGGATGTCCGCGATGCACGTGGCTCCTCCTGGAACAGCCTCAGAGAGAGAGAATGTGAGCTTGGTTTGCTCCACCTTGCAAGGGTTAAAAAGAACTGGGCTACAGGGGGGCAGAAACAGGTCCTCCCTGCAAGACGGGGAGAGGGCTTTGGTCTCCTGCAGGAGCTGCCTCAGTTTCCCTTCTGGCATCTGGTGAGTTTCCTCTCTTTTCTGCCCTAGGGTGCATTGGGGAGAAGTGGGGCGGGGTGTCCCAGGGCTGCAGGGGACAGATCCGTGGGGATTCTGCTCAGCTCCTGCAAGGGGATCCCCAAGCCAGGGCTAAGAGGTTCTGCCCCCCTTCCTCTCTGGAAAGCCAGGGAGGCTGCAAGTAACAGGAGGTCTGCAACTCTTCTCTTGCTCCTTTGGGGAGGGGTCACTGAGTCAGGAAGAAAAGGGCCTGCAAAGGAACCCTGATGCGATTGAGGAATCAGCCACGTTCCTTAGCCCAGGTGGCAGCCAGATGGAAACATCTGGAGGCAGAAATAAAAACTTGGCCTCTGTGCTAAACAAAGTCCTTCCATCTCCCAGTGCGCAGTTAGACCCATGGAACTCCCTGCCACAGGAGGAAGAGATGGCTTGAGAAGAGGATGAGGCCCATTCAGGGAGGAGCAGAGGGCTAGCGATGGCTCCAGGCCCCCCAGTGGGAGGCAGCCATGCTTCTGAAGGGGGAGAGAGTTGCCCTCAGAACAAAGACAGAAGTCTGTCTTCAGAATATGGGAATATGGTGCTTGAACTCCGAGTCTGGGCTGTGATTCAGACTCATCCATGCTGGCCCAGGGAACATTTCTCTTCTCCTGACTGTGTATCAATCTTGTAGTAGAAGAATGCATCTGCTTTTGCTTTTGTTGCAGGAATTTATGTATAGGTTGGGGGGGGTTGCCCCTCCAGCAGATATCATGCATATGCAACTCATTACCAAAATCAGCACAATCACTTTTGTGATTTGTCCCCACAAAACACTTCATCACAGTTTCTTCGTATCTATTCAAAGGGCCTTTGCTGTACGATACCAAATGTAAGAATTCCCTGATAAATATATGCACTGGCTCACTGGGAAAACTTCAGAAATTCCTATAGACATGTGAGCTCAGCTACTCAGCAGCCCCTCTGCCTGAGTGATACTTCCTGGCATCCTGATACCTGAGTGCCAGAGAAGTAGCCATTCCAGAAACAATAAACCCAGATGAAGACAAAAGGGTCTGATTAACTTGGCTGAGAAACAGGGAAATGTAAATGTTCCTTTTGTTACACTTGATGGGTGTTTGGTGGAGGACAAGGGGAGGAATGGGGCAGGGTCCAGCATGCTCAGATTCCTGCCACAAGACCTCCCCTTTCATGATGTAACCATGATGTATTAGTGATGTAGTTTGGGGGGGGGGCGTAACATGGGGATTAACAGCTAATAAAAGTTTGGGGGCTCTTTTGTTCAGGGCTTCCATCTTGTTCCACCTTGTGGCCGGTGGGAGTCCTGTCGCGACGGTCTTCAATAAAGACCAAGCCTACTGGCTGCTGTTTTGCTCTGGTATTCCTAGCTGGTGTCCTTGTCTTTTTGTCCAAGGGAGCCCTCAGATTTCTCTGTTAACACTTTAAAGGATTCTCTGGCACCTCTCATTAGGACAGGCAGAACTTGGCAGAAGACCTAGGGACTCCTTCTGATCTCCTGAGAACAGAGATGGATGAGCAAGACTCAGCTGGCCCTGAAGCAGGAAGAGGCCATGCCATGGAAACTGGGAACAGTGGGGGATTCTGGGAAAACTCTGTGAAGAAGGAACTGGGTGAGGAGGACACCCCTTGCTCAGAGGTGCAGAGCCAGCAGTTCAGTCAGTTCTGCTACCAGGAGGCCAAAGGACCCCGAGAGGTTTGCAGCCAACTGTACCACCTTTGCTATCAATGGCTAAAGCCAGAAAGGCACACGAAAGCTGAGATGTTGGACCTGGTGATCTTGGAGCAGTTCCTGGCTGTCCTTCCTCTGGAGATGGAGAACTGGGTGAGGGAATGCGGAGCGGAGACCAGTTCCCAGGCGGTGGCCCTGGCCGAAGGTTTCCTCCTGAGTCAGGCAGAGGAGAGGAAGCAGGCAGAGCAGCAGGTGAGAGAGACTTTCCTCTGGATACTCCCAAGGGACTCCAAAGAGGAGGGAGAGTATCCCCCAATTCTCTACTAATTTGCCCATCCTTTTTTGGAAAGCATCCGAGGAATGATATCGGACAGCCCTAAAGTGTTTGCGTCCTAAGCCATTCCATTTCTAATCTACTTTTTTGAATCCTTGTTGCTCTTTCAGGGGAAGGATCCATTAGCAGAAATGGGTCCGGATTCCTCTGAGGCAGAGAAGACTCCCTTGGACTCCAGAGAGAGGCCTCTGGGTAAGGAGGAAGGAGTGTTTTCTCTGTTTCGTCACATTTTGTGGATTTTGAAACTAATCTGTGATTTATTTTCATCTTATTGGAGAATTCACAGGGGCCAAGAGTCCAGAGAAAGGGAGATGTATTTTTGCACAACTAGTATGTCAAATGGGTGCAAACGTCCACATTTAGGTGGCAACTCCTACTTGTTTGAAGGCGCACCTGTAGTTTTCCTTCGGAGTGAAGCATGCGCTCTTGGCTTCCCACTTACCTTCTTCTCTCGCAGGAGACGGAACGATGCCAGCAAGACCTGCTTGTCCATCTTTTATTGGTGGCGGAGGGGAAGCTGCCCCTGTGGATCCAGAGCAGGTAGGAGGAAGGGGCCATGTGGGGAGAGAGGATGTCATGGACTGGTGGACACAGAGGAATGGTGGGAGGAACCGCCAAGGAAGGAGGGTTGAAGACTCAAATAGGCTTCTAAGCAGTTCACACCCCATACCAAAGAGTGGCCAGGATTCACTCCATCAGTTGCACAGTGGGGCTTTCCCCCTCTCATTCCCCTGCGCAACTTGGAGATGTCTATAGGGCTTCAGGAGGGTCCTCTCCACCCGGCAAGAACAGCACAGAGGGAAAGAAGGAAGGGGATCCTTCCGTGTGGCAAATGGGAATGTTTGTGCACATGATCTGAAGAATGATTTGAAGAACACCATGTTCTTATTTTCATATTTTTTTTCATTTTCTAATTAAAAAGCATTCATATTAGTAACAAATCAAACCAAATCTTTCCACGTTCAAAAACAAAAAACAATATAGCCAATTATATAATCGAAATTAATTAATTTCAATGGCACTTCCCGTGTTCTGGATTTCAAAAGCCAAATATCGATCCTTCATCTTTCTGCTAGCTTCTCTATTACTTCACAATTTTCCAATCCTGATATTAACAATCTCCTTTCTCTATCAGTCAGTCGTTGGTATAACTCACTATCTTGTTTTATTTTACCATTCCTTATTTCTGTAATCACGCAGGGGGCTTTTCCCACATTGTTCTTAGTTTTAATATTTTGAAGCACAGTCCGCTTTGATGGCCCCTCCTGTTTCTGCTGATTGTTGTTCTAATAGGCTCTGGGCTTCCATCCAAGGTTGAAATTAATTAGTGACCTCTCACTGTCTTTGATCTTTGATGTTTCAAATGTACTGTCAAGGTGTACTTGGCAACAAGCAAGTCATACAAAGATTGTTTCGGTTTCCTTATAAAAACCCATTCCAGCTCTCGTATAGCTGGCAGGCATACAGAGTTCACCACCACTCTTTTCTCAAACTGTAATATTCCATGCAAACAAATGCATCCTCTGTAAAGTACACCCCTTTTGGAATTCCAGTAAAAAAATATCTCCAATCTGCCCCCGTTGAAGGAGGCTTTTTCTGATCATATCCTTTTTCTTAATGCATCAGAGCTTGTACAGTTGCCATCTTCCTCCTTAGCCCGAGCTGTTATGATCGTATCTGATCTTCCTCTGCCAGTTTTGATCGGGACTCTCCGCCAAGGACTGCGATGAGTCAATAAGTCCAATTATTTTACTCCTCCTGCGTTTCCTTTGGGTAATTAATTCTTTCTTGGTGGGGTTCACCAATTCATGAAATAGCAAATATAAGAAATGCAAAAGTACGGCAGCCACTCACCTCATTCATCAAAATGGCAAGAAAGGAGTCCTTTTGAAGTCTGTAACTCCAACGACTGTGTAGTTTAGCAGATTTTTCTTTTAACTCTTTCCTTCCAGAACAGGACTGTTTTTTTGCCAAATCTTTTAATTTTAGGGAAACGGGACTCCTAGCTGACAAGACTGACTTTGGAGAGTTGCCAAATTCGTGCCTTGGACATCACCCAGAGTCCCTGCCTCCACAGCTGCTCTGGGCGCAAACGATGAAACGCCATTCAGTGATGTTTATGTGCTGAGAATAAGGAAGTGCCGCCTCACCTTCTAAATGTCACTAATTTTATTTATCAACCGTTGCAGTTTTATTTCTTGATTGAATGCTAAAATAGACTTCTAAGCAGTTTGCGCACTATACTAAAGAGTGGCCAGGCTTCACGTCCTCATTCACACAATGGGGCTTCCCCCCCCCCCCCACATGCCCCCATGTGACCTTGAAGTTGGCTTGGGGGCACCTGGAGGTCTCTCTCTCCCCCCACCCCCCAGAACCAAAAAAAAAGGAAGAGGAGAGAAGGGATCCTTCCATGTGGCAAACAGGAAAACCATGATCTGGAGAAGACCAGGTTCTTTATGTTCATCATTAAAATAAACAATAAAAGGGTTCCATTAAGACATTAAAATATGCACCCATAATCAAAATGTGCAGCAAAACAAACCCATTAAAACAGAACAGCAATTAAGAGGCAGAAAACAACAGAGTAAACTGTAACAGATCACCTTTATCTTGTCTAAGAGGACAGCCATTTTCTTTTTCTGTTAGGGTTCAGTGTGCTTTGAAGATGTAGCTGTCCATTTCACAGACAAGGAGTCCGTGTTGCTGGATCCTGACCAGAGAGCTCTTCACAAGGAAGTCATGGAGGAGAATCGTGCGATCTTGGACTCTCTCGGTAAGGCTCCCTGTTAGATCATGTTATCTGTAATTTAAGACATCTCTCCATGTGACGAACTTCTGATATTTCGATGGGGCTCAACAGCGCCACCCACAGCACCTGGGATGCTAAGACTCCCACAGCAAACCTTGGATGGACAGCTATTGATTGTTTCCCCTGTGAATATTCTTCCCTCTATTCTGACTTTGTGAAACATGGACAGGCTCCTCTGAACTGCCCAGGCCTTCTTAAATGTAGGCTTCAGAGTGATTTGGGGTGTTGAAGTGGGTTCTGTCAGGGTTTTTGTTTCTGTTCTTGCTTCTTTCTGTCTTTGGTTGACCAAAGATAGGATCATAGAATCCTAGAGTTGGAAGAGACCACAAGGGCCATCGAGTCCAACCCCCTGCCAAGCAGGAAACACCATCAGAGCACTCCTGACATATGGTTGTCAAGCCTCTGCTTAAAGACCTCCAAAGAAGGAGACTCCACCACACTCCTTGGCAGCAAATTCCACTGTCGAACAGCTCTTACTGTCAGGAAGTTCTTCCTAATGTTTAGGTGGAATCTTCTTTCTTGTAGTTTGGATCCATTGCTCCGTGTCCGCTTCTCTGGAGCAGCAGAAAACAACCTTTCTCCCTCCTCTATGTGACATCCTTTTATATATTTGAACATGGCTATCATATCACCCCTTAACCTCCTCTTCTCCAGGCTAAACATGCCCAGCTCCCCTAGCCGTTCCTCATAAGGCATCGTTTCCAGGCCTTTGACCATTTTGGTTGCCCTCCTCTGGACACGTTCCAGTTTGTCAGTGTCCTTCTTGAACTGTGGTGCCCAGAACTGGACACAGTACTCCAGGTGAGGTCTGACCAGAGCAGAATACAGTGGCACTATTACTTCCCTTGATCTAGATGCTATACTCCTATTGATGCAGCCCAGAATTGCATTGGCTCTTTTAGCTGCCGTGTCACACTGTTGGCTCATGTCAAGTTTGTGGTCAACCAAGACTCCTAGATCCTTTTCACATGTACTGCTCTCAAGCAGGATTGGCATTGGAGTTGGCAAAGTTTCCGTGATTGGGCCTAATAAAATCCATCCCAAAAAGGAGCCAGGCTTTTTGAATCTCAGTCAGTGAACCTGTAGGAAGACCTCCCATCTTCTCAGTCATGGCAGCTAAAAGTAAAGGAAAATGACTCCTGGACTGTTAAGTCCAGTCAAAGGCGACTATGGGTTGCGGCGCTCATCTCACTTTCAGGCCGAGGGAACTGGCGTTTGTCCACAGACAGCTTTCCGGGTCATGTGGTCAGCAGGACTAAACCGCTTCTGGTGCAACAGAATCTGGAATAATTTATTGCTCAGAGACATCGGGTCCGGCAGGCTTTTGCTGCGCACACATTCTGAGCTGCTTAACCCTGTGATGTCAAGGACATCTAGGACTACACAAATATTAGAAGACTGAAGGCAGCCCTGTATCAGGAAGTTTTTGATTCTTGATGTTTTACTATGCTTTTATATATGCTCTAAGCCGCCCAGAGTGACTGGGGAAAGCCAGCCAGATGGGTGGGGTATAAATAATAACATTACTATTACTATTACTACTATTATTATATAATTCCCTTCAGTTCTTTCCCTTTCACAAGCATTAATTGGCATTACTCCGTTAGTTGGGGCTGCATTTATTCCTAAGGCTCTAATCTGTTTGTCGCTCAGTTGCAGGTGATGATGAATTGGAGGAGCCATATCCATATTCAGAGTGCGGAGAGAGCTTCAGTCAGTGCTTGGAATGTGGAAAGAACTTCAGTCGGAACGCCCGTCTCTTTGTGCATCACAGAATTCACACTGGGGAGAAACCATATCAGTGCCAAGAGTGCTTCAAAAAAAGGGTCAGTGTCACTTCTCATCAGAGAATTCATTTAGGGGGGAAATCCTGTCAGTGCCTGGAATGTGGAAGGAGCTTCAGTCACAGCCACCAGTTACTGTATTTTCCGTTCCATAAGATGCACTTTTTTCCTCTCAAGAATTAAGGGGAAATGTCTGTGTGTCTTATGGAGCCATTGTGTGGTCCCTGGCAGAGGCGGAGCTGGGGACTTTGGTTCCCGCAGGGGCGTGGGTGTGGCGCGCTGCCTGTGTGAGCGTCCTAATGGCGGTGCCCGTGCAAGGGGGTGGGGAGAGACGAGGCGGGGGAAGAGGGCTTGAGAACACTCTTTAGAGTTCCCTCCGTCCGAGGGGCTCTGTGACTTGCATGGGAGCAGCCAGGAGCCAGCGCAGAGGGCGCTCTTTCTCCCTCGCGCGCTCTGTCAAATTGGGACGGGGAGCTCCTGCCAAGCAATATATTCGCCTCTTCCCCCTAGGCTTAGCTGCCAGATGCCCATGTGTGTCTGAAGGCTCTGAGGGAGGCGTTGCCCCGAAGTAGAGGAAACAGGTCTCTCTATCCCTTGGATGAGCAAGCAAGGCTGGCCGGCAACACTTTTGGGTTTTGCTTGCAAGGCGAGGCGGCAACCTTCACTTTTGTTCTGTTTTTGTTTTGCATTTTTATGTTGTGATCTTCGGATGGAGGGCAGTATACAAATTAACAACCACAACGCCTGATCTAGACAAGCACTCTCTCTCTCGCTCTCTCCACCCTCCTCCCCCGGCCTCCACTCTTCCGGGGAGCGGATGTACCGTGGTTGCAGCAGGAGTTTGCTGCGGCTTAATGCCAGGCCAGAGAGAGAGAGAGAGAGAGAGAGAGGTACTACCGCCAGAGTCGAGTAATGATTGAGCAAGCATTGCCCAAGGAGATAGATGTTGCGGCCGCAGAATGAGGCTCATTGAAAAGAGCGGCGGCAGCTGTTGGTGCAGCGGCTGGGAAAGCTGATGAGTTCAGTTTTGTCTCTGCTGCTGCCTTTGGAGGCAGGCTGACTGAGCTGCAGGCGCTGTCCCATTGCCAAGGCTCCAGCGGGAGAAGGAAGGGAGGCCGTTCACAGGCGGTGGGAACGAGCTTGCAAGCACGGGCTCTCGCACGAGCGTCATCCCAATGGGGCGGCCTATCGTGTCTGTCCGGCAGCGTGTTGCTTTCCCACTCGTCGCCTAGCAACTGGTCTCGCCAGGACAGCAGTGCCTTCCTTTACCTTACCGATACTCCTTCAAGATAAAAAAATGCTATCTCACGATGTACAGAGCTGAGCCTGCCGATTAGTGGGGTGGGCTGAGCATGCTTTCCTGCTGTCTCCTGGCCCACGCACTGAATCCCTCCTGAGTTCAGTGGACACCTTTTGCCATGCCTGACATGATAAGTCTCTCAGCCAACATGTTCAGACCAACTACATGCCAGTTGTTTAACCTCAAACCTATTTTAATATGGGTTTTACTGAGAAGAGGTTTCTTAATATAAGAAAATGAGAAAATATTCATTCTATTTAAATATATTTCACAACACGAATGCGATATATCAATCTCCATTTCAGATTTAATTTGAATTGCCAATTTTCTACATGAAAATTTATTCTTTTGGCGATACAATTTACAAATAAGCTCATATATTTCAGCAAAAAGTTTTGAATGTCTGCCATTTTTACTAACACATTTTAATAAGCTAGTCACTTTATATTTCTGAAGTCTCTTACAAGGATTACTTTCTTATTTTACAATTTAAAAATAAAACGCTCATAAATAGTGAAAATGATATAGTATTTTATCAAAGAAAAATATATGAAGGAATAATTTAGTAAATAATATATAATTAATCATATGGGTTTATGCTATAATATCAATAAACTTTTAGGGTGATAACTTTTTTTTTTATAATAATAATAATAATAATAATAATTTATTATTTATACCCCGCCCATCTGGCTGGGTTTCCCCAGCCACTCTGGGCGGCTTCCAAAAGAATATTAAAATACTATGATACATCAAACATTAAAAGCTTCCCTAAACAGGGCTGCCTTCAGATGTCTTCTAAAAGTCTGGTAGTTGTTGTTCTCTTTGACATCTGGTGGGAGGGCGTTCCACAGGGAGGGCGCCACTACCGAGAAGGCCCTCTGCCTGGTTCCCTGTAACTTGGCTTCTCGCAGTGAGGGAACCGCCAGAAGGCCCTCGGTGCTGGACCTCAGTGTCCGGGTAGAACGATGGAGGTGGAGACGCTCCTTCAGGTATACTGGACCGAGGCCGTTTAGGGCTTTAAAGGTCAGCACCAACACTTTGAATTGTGCTCGGAAACGTACTGGGAGCCAATGTAGGTCTTTCAAGACCGGTGTTATATGGTCTCGGCGGCTGTTCCCAGTCACCAGTCTGGCTGCTGCATTCTGGATTAGTTGTAGTTTCCGGGTCACCTTCAAAGGTAGCCCCACGTAGAGCGCATTGCAGTAGTCCAAGCGGGAGATAACCAGAGCATGCACCACTCTGGCGAGGCAGTCCGCGGGCAGATAGGGTCTCAACCTACGTACCAGATGGAGCTGGTACACAGCTGCCCTGGACACGGATTTAACCTGTGCCTCCATGGACAGCTGTGAGTCCAAAATGACTCCCAGGCTGCGCACCTGGTCCTTCAGGGGCACGGTTACCCCATTCAGGACCAGGGAATCCCCCACACCTGCCCGCCTCCTGTCCCCCAGAAACAGTACTTCTGTCTTGTCAGGATTCAACCTCAATCTGTTTGCCGCCATCCATCCTCCAACCGCCTCCAGACACTCACACAGGACCTTCACCGCCTTCACTGGTTCTGATTTAAAGGAGAGGTAGAGCTGGGTGTCATCTGCATACTGATGAACACCCAGTCCAAACCCCCTGATGATCTCTCCCAGCGGCTTCATATAGATATTAAAAAGCATGGGGGAGAGGACAGAACCCTGAGGCACCCCACAAGTGAGAGCCCAAGGGTCTGAACACTCATCCCCCACCACCACTTTCTGAACACGGCCCAGGAGGAAGGAGCGGAACCACTGTATGACAGTGCCCCCAGCTCCCAGCCCCTCAAGACGGTCCAGAAGGATGTTATGGTCGATGGTATCAAACGCCGCTGAGAGATCCAGCAGAACTAGGAAACAGCTCTCACCTTTGTCCCTAGCCCGCCGGAGATCATCAACCAGTGCGACCAAGGCAGTTTCAGTCCCGTGATGAGGCCTGAATCCCGATTGGAAGGGATCCAAATGGTCCGCTTCTTCCAGGCGTGCCTGGAGTTGTTCAGCAACCACTCGCTCAATCACCTTGCCCAAGAATGGAAGATTTGAGACTGGGAGATAGTTGGCCATCGTGGCCGCATCTAAAGATGGTTTTTTAAGAAGCGGTTTAATAACCGCCTCTTTCAGCGGGTCTGGGAAGGCTCCCTCACGGAGGGAAGCATTCACCACCCCACGAAGCCCATCGCCCAGCCCTTCCCGGCTAGCTTTTATAAGCCAGGATGGGCAAGGATCAAGGAGACAGGTGGTTGGTTTCACTCGTCCAAGCAGCCTGTCCACATCCTCGGAGGTAACAGATTGGAATTGATCCCACACAATTTGACTAGACAGGACTCTAGCACTCCCCCGCCCCGGCCCTGCTCCCACGGTGGCGTCTACCTCTTCCCGAATCTGAGCGACTTTATCTGCAAAAAACTTTGCAAAATCATTGCAGGAGATCATGTGGCCCGTATTGGGCCCCGATGTAGCAGGTGGTTCCGCTAAATTGCGGACCACCTGAAAAAGTCTCCTGCTGCTGTTTTCTGCAGATGCAATAGAGGCGGCGAAGAAAGCCTTCTTCGCCGTCGCTACCGCCACTTGGTAGGCTCGACACTGAGCTCTAACCTGTGTCCGGTCAGCTTCAGAATGGGTCATCCGCCACCGGCGCTCTAGCCGTCTCAACGATTGTTTCATTGCCCTCAGATTCGTGGAAAACCACGGGGCCGTCCGGGCTCCATGCAATCGGAGAGGGCGCTTCGGAGCCAAACAGTCAATAGCCCTGGTTAACTCCACATTCCAGCGGGCCACCAGGGAATCAGCTGAAAGGCCATCAACATGGGATAAAGCATCCCCTACCGCTCTCTGGAAACCATTTGGATCCATTAAGTGGCGGGGGCGGACCATCCGAATCGGTCCCACCTCCCTGCAGAGGGGAAGGGTCGCGGAGAAGTCAAGTTGCACCAGGAAGTGGTCTGACCATGGCACTTCTTTTGTTTCGCTTTTACTTAGTGTCAGAACACCAACATCCATGGAGGTAAACACCAGGTCCAAGGCATGTCCGTGGCTATGGGTTGGGCCAAACTTATTCAGGGACAGCCCCATGGAGGCCATGCTTTCCACGAAGTCCCGAGCGGCCCCTTGTAAGGTCGTGTCGGCATGGATGTTAAAATCCCCTAGGACAACCAAACTAGGTGTCTCCAGGAGAACATCCGCCACGACCTGAAGCAGCTCGGGCAGGGAATCCTTGGTGCAGCGGGGAGGTCGGTACACCAAAAGGAATGCTGTACTGCCCCTATTGCCCAACTTCCAGAACATGCACTCAGAGAACTGGGTCTTCCCAATAGGATGCCTGGTGCAAACTAATGACTTCCTAAAAATCACTGCAACCCCCCCTCCCCGCCCACAGGGCCTGGGTTGCTGTGCGTAAGAGAAACCTGGTGGACAAGCAGCGGCAAGAACAGGCCCACCTGCTTCATCCAACCAAGTCTCTGTTACACAAGCCAGGTCAAATCCTCCATCCATGATCACGTCATGGATGGCAGTGGTCTTATGAATCATTGACCTGGCATTGCACAGCAGCACCTTCAGGCTATGTGGGTATCCTTTGCTGATTCTAGTATCCGTCCGGACAGGACCAGACCCGGAGGCAGGGATAGTCCTCAGACAACGACTAAACCTGCCTCCTCTGTAATGACATGGTCTGGTCTTAGCGTAACTCCTCCTCCTACCCGTGATCACTGAGATCGGTTGTCCCAGCGCATCCCCCTCCGTGGAACATACCCCAGCCATTTTGTTGGCTGGGACCCACTCCCCGGCCGCCCTGACCCTTCCCCTTAAGAACAAAATAAGACCTTAAAACAATAAAAAACCCCAGAAAACAAAAAACAATACAAATGAAAAACTATAAAAATTACAAATCCATTAAAATCAAACAAATTCCCAACTAAACATCCATCCCACCCCCATCCCCGTCCCCGCATATACAAAAAAATGAAAGGAAAAGGAACATTTTAAAACAAACTCTGCGCCCCTCCGGATCCCCCTGGGTCGCAGCAGCAGTGACAACAACCGTCCCTGTGAGGCCTGTCAGGCCCCGCCCTGGGCCAGGTGGTGAGTGGCAGGAAGGAGCAGGGCCCTCAGACACTCACACAGGAGAGTCCTCCTGGGCAGCAGAGCGCAGCAGTCCCTGTGAGTCCTTCAGGCCCTGCCCTGGGCCAGATGGTGAGTGGCAGGAAGGAGCAGGGCCCTCAGACACCCACACTGGAGAGTCCTCCTGGGCAGCAGAACGCAGCAGTCCCTGTGAGTCCTTCAGGCCCCGCCCCGGGCCAGATGGTGAGTGGCAGGAAGGAGCAGGGCCCTCAGACACCCACACAGGAGAGTCCTCCTGGGCAGCAGAGCACAGCAGTCCCTGTGAGTCCTTCAGGCCCCGCCCTGGGCCAGATGGTGAGTGGCAGGAAGGAGCAGGGCCCTCAGACACTCACACAGGAGAGTCCTCCTGGGCAGCAGAGCGCAGCAGTCCCTGTGAGTCCTTCAGGCCCCGCCCTGGGCCAGATGGTGAGTGGCAGGAAGGAGCAGGGCCCTCAGACACCCACACAGGAGAGTCCTGTTTTACAGACAGTATGTTGGCTATGTTTAATATGGGCAGCGCTCAGTGGTAAACATTGGAGATACATTACTGACAGTTCCTTCATCTCTGTATTTTCTTGCAGAAAACCTCCCGCTTTCTACATACAAGCATGATAAAGCAGAAAAGACTAGCATATAGGATTCCTTTTAAACTACAGGTAGTGAAATATGCTAAGGAGCATGGAAACAGAGCAGCGGAGAGACATTTTGGGCCACCTCCAACCGAAAAAATGATAAGAGGTTGGAGGAAACAGGAGGATCAGCTGCAAAAAGCAGATAAAAGTAAGCACACTTTTCGTGGACATGCTGCAAAGTGGCCACAGATGGACATTGCCATGAAAGAATGGATCACATATCACCAGAATAACGGCTTCCCAGTCTCTACAAAAATGATAATATGCGAAGCCAAACGCATTGCTGTAGAGAAAGGCATTCACGATTTTACTGGATCACCATCATGGTGCTACAGATTTATGAAGCGATGTGGCCTTGCTATGCGCACTAAAACTAGAACTGCACAAAAAATGCCAGAAGAATATGAATCTAAGATTCTGTCTTTTCATAAATTTGTAATTGATGCTAGGAAGAAAAATGGGTTTGAAAATGGCCAGATTGGGAATATGGATGAAGTTCCACTAACCTTTGATGTGCCATCTAATAGGGCTGTTAATCTGAAAGGTGCCAAACCTATCGCTGTGAAAACCTCTGGACAGGAGAAAACCCATTACACGGTTGTGTTGTCTTGCTGTGCAGACGGCACCAAATTGCCACCCATGCTAATTTTCAAAAGGAAAACATTTCCAAAGGAAGTGATTCGAAGAGGAGTTGTTGTACATGTTCATGAGAAAGGATTGATGGACGAAAATGGAATGAGAGTATGGGTTGAAAAAGTGTGGTCCAAACGTCCTGGAGGGCTTTTGAAAAAACCTGCCTTATTAGTACTTGACCAGTTTAGAGCCCATATTAGCAAAACAAAAAAGTGCTTTGACGAAGTGAAGACTCATCTAGCTGTAATTCCTGGAGGTCTTACCAGCCGGTTGCAACCTCTCGGCGGTTCCATCAACAAGTCATTTAAGGTCTTTATGCGAGAAGAGTGGAACAAATGGATGGCTGCTGGTAATCATGATCTGACGCCTAGTGGACAAATGAAGAGGCCCACTATCACTCAAGTTTGTGAATGGGTGAAAACATCATGGCACGCAGTGAAGGAGGAAACCATTGTCCAGTCATTCAAAAAATGTGGCATTAACAATGCTTTGGATGGAAGCAAAGATGGTCTTTTATATGAAGATAGCAAAGAAAGTGATGTCGGTGGTTATGAGCGACTGAGCTTCCTAAATTCTGACTCTAGCAATGATGAGTTCTTGGGGTTCACAGAAGACTAGAAGAGTTCTCGAATCTTAAAGTCTCTCTTCATTTTTTAATGACAGTGATGATAGTTCTTAATGCCACTGTTGACTGCTGTTCACTTTACATTGCTAAAATATTCTGATATACTGGTAGTTTATTAAATAGTTTAGTGCAACATTTGATTCAGAATATTATTTTTTTTCTTGCTTTCCTCCTCTAAAAACTAGGTACGTCTTATGGAGTGAAAAATACGGTAAGTGTCCATCAAAGAATTCATACGGGGGAGAAGCCATATCAGTGTTTGGAATGTGGAAAGAGCTTCAGTAAGAGTGGCAATCTCATGGCCCATCAAAGAATTTATACAGGAAAGAAAGCCTATCAGTGCCAAGAGTGTGGAAAGAGTTTTAGTCAAAAGGGCAGTTTCACTTCTCAGGTTTTTTCTCCTGAATGAATTTGCTATCAGTGCTTGGAATGTGGAAAGGGCTTCAGTCACAGCCACCAGCTAAGTGTCCGATCAAATAGTTCATACAGGGGAGAAGCCATATCAGTGCTTGTAACGTGGAAAGAGATTCACTGAGAAGCCTAAACTTGTTATCCATCAAAGAATTCACAGTGGGGGGAAAAGATTTCAGTGCAGAAAGAGATTCAGGCACAGGCACTGGCGGAGGAACGGGCTTGCGGGGGGAGCAGGCCGCCCCCGGCACCACTATTCCGGTAGGGTGCCATTGCAGCAGCCCCACCAGAGTGCAGGAGACAGGGGGAGCAGTTTCTCTCTAAGCGACCAGGATGATGTCAAAAAGAACTACTGCTGCTGCCGCCCCCATTCATATGCTCTCCTCTCATGCGCTCGTCTGTCGTGGGGTCCCGGGGAGGGGAGCGTATGAATGGGGCGGCGGTGGCAATATTCCTTTTCGCCTTAATCGTGGCCAGTTAGAGAGAGGCTGCTGTCCCCACTCCAGCTCCTTCCCCTTTCGGATGAGAAACGGGGGGAGCACAGGCTCAACGTGCTGGCCATCATTTCCCTTTCCCCCTGCAACATGCACTTATAAACAACAGCCGCCAAACCTGGAAGCACTTTGCACAAGGCGTTCTGCTGGGTCTCCTGGTTTGTTTCGTTAAGAAAACAAAGCGCTCACTTTAAGAAACTGAGCATCTGTCTGTCCGTAGTCCTGGATAATCCTTGGGACGGGAAGGTATTTCTGGCCATTGAGAATCGCCACCAGCCACCCCTGCCTTCTCTGTCTGCTCCTCAAGGTGACAACCGGCCAGTAATTTCTTTCAGCTGGTGGGGTTACAGGCAGACCCACCCGGGGGAAGGGGCGCACATTCCTGGAACCAACCAGCGGCAGCTGCAGCGTGAAAAGAGCAGCAGATCAACACTACTTTTTATAAATAATGATAATATCTACAACAGCTTCCCTACAGGCTCCTGTCCCCAACTCGCTGGTGCTGAATGAGCTTCGGTTCTCCTCCCACCACTGACCTGAGCGGATTCCAGCTTATGGCTTCCATTTCCAGCCAATTTACGTGGGAGGCAGTCCCAATCCACACAGGTTTTACTTCAGAATAAACATGCTTGGGCTCAGGCCATAAGTATTCATATTAAGGGCTTTACACACTCGTGGGACGCGGGTGGCGCTGTGGGTTAAACCACAGAGCCTAGGACTTGCCGATCCCTGCTCCTGCCAACCTTGCAGTTTAAAAGCACGTCAAAGTGCAAGTAGATAAATAGGTACCACTCCGGCGGGAAGGTAAATGGTGTTTCCGTGCACTGCTCTAGACATGTAGTTTATATACTTAATGTATGTGTGTTTGCCTTCTGCAATTATTAATGCAGGTGGCACTGTGGGTTAAACCACTGAGCCTAGGGCTTGAGGATTGGAACGTCGGTGGTTCGAATCCCCATGACGGGGTGAGCTCCCGTTGCTTGGTCCCAGCTCCTGCCAACCTAGCAGTTCAAAAGCACATCAAAGTGCAAGTAGATCAATAGGTACCGCTCCGGCGGGAAGGGAAACGGCGTTTCCATGCGCTGCTCTGGTTCGCCAGAAGCGGCTTAGTCCTGCTGGCCACGTGATCCAGATGCTGTATGCTGACTCCCTCGGCCAGTAAAGCGAGATGAGCGCCGCAACCCCAGAGTCGGCCACGACTGGACCTAATGGTCAGGGGTCCCTTTACCTTTACTAACCCGCCCTCTCCCATACTCAAACCTTACTTAGAGGCAAGCCCCATTCAAGTGACCACGACCACAATCCCAAGCCTCTCTCCAAGGAAGGAAATCCCATTGAGTTCTGTTGCTTTTAATAATAATAATAATAACTTTTGAGTAATAATGTCCGGTTCGAAGTCCTGATTTCTTGTTTTAGCATGAGGGTTTCAATCGTACTTAAGATTTAGGGGAGGGGTGCTGCTATTCCCCCCCCCACTCTGTTCCCCCTCCAAAGCCCCACAAGACCGTGTCACTGGTCCAAAGATTTCTTTTGCAAGCTTTTCTCAAGTTAAAAAAGTATGGCTTCTCTTTCTACCCCCTCCCCCGCCAACCCGCCATTGTTTTCTGAGCCATGTTTTCTCTAAGAGCTGGAAGTGGTTGGAAGGGGCTGTCTTAGGAGGCCCCCCTCCCCCGCTCTTCCTTTGACAGCTGATCAAAAGAAAATAGTCCAGGGGGGCTGGCACAGAATATGCGAGGGATGGATGTGTACTAGGAATGAAGGGGGCGGGCAGGTAAGGGCGCTGGGAGGACCCCAAAGCTGCAATCCTAAGTAAGCATCACGACTGGGGAAGAAATCCCATAGCACTGAATGGGGCTTCATTGGTGGATCAATGTGCATGGGATGTGGCTGCAAGCAGCCTTGCTAGGGAGTAACCCCCACCATGCTCAGTGTGGGAGGAAACATGCATAGGATCCCACTGCGAGGATGCTTGCTAGCCGAGCTGAATAGGGCTTACTTCCGAGTAAGCACGCTTAGCGCTGCACCCTCTCAGGTCCAGAATTGGCCCAACCCAATTCAACGGAAGCCCTCAATTTCTGAATTTTGTGGGAAATGTGGGGGGGGGGGGTTATTTGGGGATGGCATCTGGGCCGCTTTCAAGATTAACTCCTTACTTGGGAGTAAGTTCCTTAGACATCAATTTTACTTGATGTGGGTGATCTACAGGAACGCATCCCTTGGGTCAGCTTGCAGTCGCCATCCTATATGTTTACTCAGAAGAAAGTCAAACTGCGTCCAATGTGTCTTACAGTCAGGGGCATAGGGAGGGCTAGGAAGGGGGCAGGGGTGGAGGTAGACTGCCCTGGCTGTCAGCGCTGACTCCCAAGCCGAGGAATGGATGGGGGGGTTGACAAACAAAATTCTGCACCAGGTACCACCTGACCTTCCTACACCTCTGGTCACAGGGCCCGTCTCGCTTCCCATCAATGAACTCACATTGGGGGCAATCTATAGTAGTGGCTGTGTACAGATTTAATTTTAGGAGACTTTAGTTCGTATGAGGTGAGGATTGCAGCTGGGTTCTTTGCCACATCTGGTGACCCATAGTAATTCCTACCACGTACCCAGAACTGTGACTTGCAAGTCCTTGGCCAAGGTGTTTAATACCTTCTTCACATCATGCCTGGGATGAGGGATAACAGTGACTGGGCGACACTGATGAGGTTGCTGTCCATGCTGAACTTTCCTAGGAAGGACTTGGTGTAAAAAATGTGATAGTTCATTGAATATTAGATATTAATTTTGATTTTGTAATAAAAAAATTCCTTGCTGTAGCACCTTAAAGACCAACTAAGTTAGTTCTTGGTATAAGCTTTCGTGTGCATGCACACTTCTTCAGATACAAAGAATTTGTACAAAGTGTCCTAGTATTAATTGCATCCAGCCTTTCAGATAGGATGCATTAGGCTTGATTTTTGTATGCCTGCATTTTGTAACCCTCATTCCACCCTCCTGCTCTGTGTAAAGCTGTGATGTGTACCTTTCCTACCGCTTCCATCCTTATCAGACCCTAGAAGGGCAGATGATATTTTGGGAAAGAGGTCAGTGTTGAGCTATCATCCATGTGAGATCTGGCATCTCTCCTCAAAGGTCTTTGACATCTTTTGGTACCAGGGAAGTAAGAAAAGAGAAATGTCAAGAGTTCCATGGAAGTCCTGGTTGCCGTGGGCATGGTGTCAAAGTGAGACATATGAGACCCAAATGACCTGGGCACTCTGGGACACCCCAAGGTACCGTAGTTTGATTGTTCTTTAATTGGCGGGTACTTAAGGTGTTAGGAACTTGATCTGCTAACCGGGGCTAGTTGATGAACTTGGGTAACCTCACAACTCCCCTCCCTCTTTGTGACATGATGATGATGTATCAGCAATGTATAAATGATGGTTCTGGGAATGTATTCTGGGTAGGGAGGGAAGGTCTTCACAGAGCTTTTAACCCATGTTTGGGACTCTTACTCTGTGTGGAGACCTTTTGTGCAACAACAACCACAACAATTTATTATTTATACCCCACCCATCTGGCTGGGCTTCCCCAGCCACTCTGGGCAGCTTCCAACAAAATATTAAAATACAGCAATGCATCAAACATTAAAAGCTTCCCTAAACAGGGCTGCCGTCAGATGTCTTCTAAAAGTCTGGTAGTTGTTGTTCTCTTTGACATCTAGTGGGAGGGTGTTCCACAGGGCGGGTGCCACTACTGAGAAGGCCGGGTTCCCTGTAACCTCACTTCTCACAGGGAGGGAACCGCAAGAAGGCTAGGGGGAAAACATTTTAGCTTTACTGTATTTGATGGTTGTAGTTTACTTCTTAATATGCATTTTAAAACTGACTTGTTAATGACAACATAAAGTAGATTCTAAAAGTACCACACTGTCAGGTAATCATGGTCATATTATTTACACTTCCCAGGCAATATAATTTGTAAACTCAAGGTGTTTTTTTAAGAATAACATTACAACTTCATTTTCCTAAAAACTAATGCTTTTCCACAAAAGGTTTACAAAGTTCAGTTATTGCAAAAGTTTTTCAGTGTTAATGTTATGCATTTTTAAAAATCACCATGGAATTGAACAATAACGTCTTATCTCCTTTAGAGGAGAAATTGTGAATTGCAGAATTTTCAATCCCCGTCATCACCCTTGGCTTCACTCAATTTTGTTTATAACACTCTTCCATTTTCCAGTCCTGAGGGTGGGGGATTGGGAGGGGCCTCACAGGTGAGGGGTTGAAATAAAGGAGGAGAAGGACCGCCTGGAGGATGGCCTTGCAGAGACACTCCTGGCCCCTTGCAGGACAACAAAGCAGCCTTGTTGGGGGGGGGGACCTCAGGCGACCCCTCCGGGCCTTTCACCCCTCGAGCTGTTGATACAGCCGGGACTAAGAGGCCATCCAAACACCCCCAAATCCCATTCACCCACGCAGGACGACGAGCCTGCGTGCCCCCCATAGAAACCCCCCTCCCCGTTCTGCAGCGAAGAGGCTTGTAAACCCTTCAATGGAGTCCCGAAACCCCTCAATGAAACATCAGGATTTCTCAAAGAACCATCGCTGACCAATGGGCATCGTCCAAGGTGACAGGCAGCCAATCCGAAGTCAGGAAGCAGCAGCCCCGTGTCTGGAGCGCGCGATCCGCCAGGAGAGCTCGGCTCTTTTGCGCGACGCTTTGAGCGCAAGAAACCGAGAACAGAAAGCGGAGAAGAAGGGCGCTGCAAAATGTGGCAACAGCGGATACAATGCATCCTCCTGTTTCCTTGTTTCTTGCAAGACAGAAACAGAGGGCGATCCAGGGCTCCCCTCCCTCCCTCCCTCCCTCAAGCAAAAGGTCCTTTGCCCTTAGTCAGTGGCGTAGCGTGGGGGGTGCAGGGGGGGCCGGCCGCACCGGGCGCAACATCTGGGGGGGCGCGCTCGCACTCGCAGCTCTCTGCCCCTACTAAAATCCACGGGTTAGGGGGCGCAAATTACTTGCCTTGCCCCGGGTGCTGACAACCCACGCTACGCCACTGCCCTTAGGGGGGAATCCAGCTTCGCCCCAGGAGGCAGCCCATACCCCAGACAGTAATCCGGATCCTTCCAGAGGAGAAGCGCAGGAAAGCCTCGCGCCTGGGAGGAGGTGTAAATCCCGTTCTTGCTCTTTGGGGAAGCAGCTCCTTCCAAGGCGGTGGGAGCTGGAATGACTGGCGGGGGGGGGGCACTTTCTCCTTTCTGCATGACAACCACTCCTCTTTTCTGACGAGGACATGACGTTTTGTTTTTTAAAAAAAATAATTTTTATTAACAGGCCAATCAAATCACATTAATTCCAAATCACATCAGTTCCAAATTACGTAGCCAAATTTTTAAATTTTTGTTGGGAGTACCCATGCTTCAAGCTTCGAAGGGGATCCAAGAGGTCATGACGCTTTGGTGATGGTGGGAGGGATGCATTGTGGGAAAATCCCTTTCACCCTTGCTGGGGGTTCTTCCTCTTTGCCACCTTTGAACCTTCCTTGCAACAAACAAAGATCAGGTCTGGGGACCGCTATTTTCCTTCTTCAGCTTGGCTGGAGTCTCCTCCTTTTGCTGCCCCTAGGTAACTGGGGAAGAAGCGGTGTGAGGCCCGTAAATCCGATTATTTTCTTTAACCCTGTTGCTCCTGCTTCCCTTTCCAAGGGAGGGAACAGCTCAGGAGCCAGCCCAGAGGGTTGTCAAAATACAAAATAAGTCCCTCCTGGAGGCTGCGATGCCCGGGGCTCCTGCTTTGCAGAGGGAGGGGGGAGGAGCCCGGCTCGCCAAGGGTTAAAAGGAACTGGGCTGGATTCCTAGAGAGGACAGGACATAAGGGGGGAGGACGAGGTCCTCCCGAGGAAATCCCCCCCCCCCATTTCCTCTCTTCCAGGGGGAGGTTTTCGTCTCCTCTGCAAGAGCTGCGTCGGTGGCACCTTTGGGTCTTGTAAGTCTCCTCTCTCTTCCCCATAGGGCGCAGGGGGGAGAAGGGGCAAGTCCCAGGGCTGCCGGGGAGGGGCGGGGGGAGAGATTAAATTAAGTCTGCTGCAACTGGACAGTGCCACTCCTGGATGTGTTGCATTTGTGACCATTATGCTCATTTGCCTTGGCTAGCAGTAAAGCTCTGCTGGGTGAAATATATAATTGCTGCTGATCTTTTTTCTTTTTTCTTTTTTGAATCCTGCAATGTGTTTGAGTTTTTACTCTGCTAAACTATATGTGAGAGTTCTGTTCTGGATCCAGTAGAATTTAAAAGACATAAATATGTTCCCAAGGATATTTGTGGGGATTCAGTGAGGAGGGGCAGACCCGTGGATTGGAGAAAAAGGTGGGATGAATATGCCACAAATAAAAAGGGGAGCCCAGCCATTAGGGGCCAGTTTCGGAGCCGTCTTCCAGGGCAGTTCCACCCAGAGGACTTGCAACCACCCCATGGGATCCAGAGCAGGAAGCCCCATGGCCACATCCTCTCTGTGCCTAAGGGACGGTGGCTGGAGCTTCCAGTGGGCACTGCCAGTCCCCGAGGCCATCTGAGGGACCAGGTGGATGCCAAAGAACCTCCAAGCAAGTGGGGCTGGGGGGGGGGGTTAAGCTATGTAACACCTTCACCATCACCATCATCATCCCCAT
This sequence comes from Podarcis pityusensis, assembly GCF_964106645.2. Lineage (NCBI taxonomy): Eukaryota > Metazoa > Chordata > Lepidosauria > Squamata > Lacertidae > Podarcis > Podarcis pityusensis. The sequence goes on along the minus strand of NC_138033.1, from coordinate 935,191 downwards.
CCCATTTTCACCCTCCGTTCCCAAGGCAGATTACATTAAAACACAATACTGAAAAGAACTTAAAGCCACGTACAATCACAGAATGAAGGGCAGTCCTACTTTTCTTGCTTTCGAGAGCTGTCCTTTGGTCAGGTCAGGATCTGGCCCTCAGAACAAAGGAAAAAGGGACAGGCACTGGAAAGAAATGTGCCCTGGCATTTGGGGGGGGGGAGGGACCCCCACTCTTGCCTTGAGTCCAAACTACACTTGGTACAAATGACTCACTTGTCAATTCTGACTTCATTCTTTCTCTTTTTAAAAAAGAGCTGAGATTCCTGCAAATACTTCTCCATGCTTGCCCAGGGAACCCTTTTATCCTCCTTACTGTGTATCAATTTTATACCAGAAAAATGTATTTGCTTTTTAGGATTTGCCAAAACCTCTCATTAGGACAGGCAGAACTTGGCAGAAGACGTAGGGACTCCTTCCAATCTCCTGGAGGTGTCCAGAGAACAGAGATGGATGAGCAAGACTCAGCTGGCCATGAAGCAGGAAGAGGCCTTGGAACCCACCATGGGAGCAGTGGGGGATTCTGGGAAAACTCTGTGAAGAAGGAACTGGGTGAGGAGGACACCCCTTGCTCAGAGGTGCAGAGCCAGCAGATCAGGCAGTTCTGCTACCAGGAGGCCAAAGGACCCCGAGAGGTTTGCAGCCGACTCTACCACCTTTGCTGTCAATGGCTGAAGCCGGAAAGGCACACGAAAGCTGAGATGTTGGACCTGGTGATCTTGGAGCAGTTCCTGGCTGTCCTTCCTCTGGAGATGGAGAGCTGGGTGAGGGAATGCGGAGCGGAGACCAGTTCCCAGGCAGTGGCCCTGGCCGAAGGTTTCCTCCTGAGTCAGGCAGAGGAGAGGAAGCAGGCAGAGCAGCAGGTGAGAGAGACTTTCCTCTGGATACTCCCAAGGGGCTCAAAAAATGAGGGAGAGTATCCCCCAATTCTCTACTAATTTGCCCATCCTTTTTTTGGAAAGCATCCAATGAATGATATCGGACAGCCCTAAAGTGTTTGTGTCAGCTGCTCCTTTTCTAATCCTTCTCCCCACTCTCTCTCTTGAATCCTTGTTGCTCTCTCAGGGGAAGGATCTGTTAGCAGAAATGGGTCCGGATTCCTCTGAGGCAGAGAAGACTCCCTTGGACTCCAGAGAGAGGCCTCTGGGTAAGGAGGAAGGAGTTTTCTCTCTGTTGGGTCACATTTTGTGGATTCTGAAACTAATCTGTGAACTCGTTTAATCTTTGGGGGGGGGGGTGTCACAGAGGACCAAGAGTCCAGAGAAAGAGAGATGTGTTTTTGCACTCTAGTATGTGAAATGGGTACAAACGTCCATATTTAGGTGGCAAATCCTACTTGTTTGAAGGCGCACCTGTAGTTTTCCTTCGGAGTGAAGCATGCGCTCTTGGCTTCCCACTTACCTTCTTCTCTCGCAGGAGACGGTACGATGCCAGCAAGACCTGCTTGTCCATCTTTTCTTGGTGGCGGAGGGGAAGCTGCCCCTGTGGACCCAGAGCAGGTAGGAGGAAGGGGCCATGTGGGGAGAGAGGATGTCATGGACTGGTGGACACAGAGGAATGGTGGGAGGAACCGCCAAGGAATGAAGGCTCAGGGCCAGGGGAGGGGTGGGGGGACGATGATGAGAGGTTAGAGGGAGAAAAGGAGACTGGGAGGAGAAGGTGTCGGTAGCTGAAGAAGCAACAAGTCTTAGTGAGCAGATGGAGTCTGTGGCAGAGAGCAATCCAGACACAGAGGCAGAAGCGGAGGCAGGGGAGTGAGATGCGGGAGACCAAGAGGCAGAGAGGAATCCAGCTGGTGAAGAAGATTAAGGGTCTCCTAGTCCTCTTGTGACAAGCTCTCCTCCCTGCTGGTACTCCACAACCCAGAGAGCAATGAATACAATAATCTTTATTGTCATTGTCCCATACAGAACAACGAAATTGAAAAAATCTACATCAGTCATTCAGAAACCAACAAGCCTGCTATCCCAGCCTGATTAACCCCCTAAAACCTCTGATACCCCATAATTAAATACAATATACTCTTACAGAGACTACCTTACATTGCGTTTAAAACCAAAATTGCATTTGGATAGAAACTGTTTCTCAGGTGGCTAGTCCTAGTCTTTATAACCCTGTACCTTCTTCCAGAAGGCAGAAACTGAAAGAGATCATTTCCGGGGTGCGCACTATCCTGCGCTATATCTGCATCTTTCTTGTGACACCTGGAAGCGTAGATTTGATCCAAGGTGGAAAGAGTGCACCCAATTATTCTCTCCACAGTCTTTATAACCCTGGACAGCATTGAAGCTGGAGGAGCAGCCTCAGATTGCCTGGGGAGAGCCCTGGAGAGGGGGGGCATCCCATCAGTCGCACAATGGGGGTTTCCCCCTCTCATCCCCCTGTCGTTGCCCCCCTGCACACTTTGAAGTTGTCTATAGCGCATCAGGAGGGTCCTCCCCACCCGGCAAGAACAGCACAGAGGGACAGAAGAAATGGGATCCTTCCATGTGGCAAACGGGAATGTATCCATAATGAAATGTGCAGAGAAAGAATCCCATTAAAACGTAATATCAATTAAGAGGCAGAAGACAACAGATGAAAGTGTAACTCTTGACCTTGATATTGTCTAAGAGGACAACCTTTTTCTTTTAGGGTCCAGTGTGCTTCGAAGATGTAGCTGTCCATTTCACTGATGAGGAGTGGCTGTTGCTGGATCCTGACCAGAGAGCTCTGCATCAGAAGGTCATGGAGGAGAATCGTGGGATCTTGGACTCTCTCGGTAAGGCTTCCTCTTGGATCATCCTATCTGTTTTGTAATTCAAGACATCTCTCTAGGTGACAAACCTTGGATATTTTGATGGGGCTCAACAGCGCCACCCACAGCACCTGGGATGCTAACACTCCCACAGCAAACCTTGGATGGATGGCTGTTGATTGTTTTCTCTGTGAATATTCTTCCTCCAGTTCTGCCTTTTCAAAGCATGAAACTCAGCCAGATGACTGGCATATAAATAATAAAATCATCATCATCTTGCCTACCCCCCTCCAAGATGGCCCTCCTTTTGCTCTTGAAGGGCTGGCCTGTCTGCAGCCCCCACAGACTCCCATCAGGGCCCCTTCACGGGGGCAGAAGCAGAGGAAGGGCCTCAGGAAAGCAGCCATGGTTCCAGCAGGGCTGGGAAGCATCTGGCCAGATGTACAGGAGGAGGAGGTGACCGCTCTCCTTGCCCCTCAGGCTCCTCCCATCCCCTCATAGGGGCAGCGCCACCAGAGGTGCAAGGTGCTGAGCGGGGGGGGGGGGGAATGCTCATCTGAAGATCCTTCAGGGCAGATAAGACCCCCCCCCCAATATTTTTTCAGAGTCCTCTAAACTGCCCAGGCCTTCTTAAATGTATCTTCAAAGTGATTCAGGAAGTTGAAGTGGCTACTCTCAGATATTTTGCTTCTGTTCTTCTTCTATCTGTTGGCTGACTAAAGAGACGAGTGACATTGGAGATGGTGCAGATCCCATGATTGGGCCAAACAAAATCCGTCCCAGAAAATAAGCAGGCTTTTTGAATCTCAGGCAGTGAACCCTGGAGGAAGACCTCACATCTAACTCCCTTCAGTTCTTTCCCTGTCACAAGCATTAATTAGCACTGCTCCATAATTTGGGGCTCCATTGCTTCCTGAGGTCTAATCTGTTTGTCACTTAGTTGCAGGTGATGATGAATTGGAGAAGAATGAGGGAGACCGCGACAAAAGCCAAACAGTGGGAATGTCATATCCATATTCAGAGTACGGAGAGATCTTCAGCCAGAGCTCCCATTCCACTTCAAATCAAAGAAATCCCCTTGAGAATAAACGCCATCAGTGCTTAGAATGTGGAAAGAGCTTCATTCACAGAGGCCTTCTCAGTGTCCATCAGAGAATTCATACAGGGGAGAAGCCATATCAGTGCTCAGAATGTGGAAAAAGATTCACTCAGAGTGCCCATCTCACAACCCATCAGAGAATTCATACAGGGGAGAAACGCTATCAGTGCTTAGAATGTGGAAAGAGATTAATTGACAGACGCCAGCTCACTGTCCATCACAGAATTCATACAGGGGAGAAACCCTATCAGTGCTTGGAATGTGGAAAGAGATTCATTGACAGACGCCAGCTCACGGTCCATTACAGAATTCATACAGGGGAGAAACCCTACCAGTGCTTGGAATGTGGAAAGAAATTCACTCAGAGAGCTAATCTCACAACCCATCACAGAATTCATACAGGGGAGAGACGTTATCAGTGCTCAGAATGTGGAAAGGGCTTCACTGACAGACGCCAGCTCACTGTCCATCACAGAATTCATACAGGGGAGAAACCCTATCAGTGCTTGGAATGTGGAAAGAGCTTCACTGATAGACGCACGCTCACTGACCATCAGAGAATTCATTCGGGGGAGAAGCCATATCAATGCTTGGAATGTGGAAAGAAATTCACCCGGCGCACCCAACTCACAACCCATCACAGAATTCATCAGGGGATAAACCCTATCAGTGCTCAGAATGTGGAAAGAGCTTCATTGACAGAAGCCAGCTCACTGTCCATCAAAGAATTCATGCAGGAGACAAATCCTATCATTGCTTGGAATGTGGAAAGAGATTCATTGCAAAGGCCAAACTCACAATCCATCAGAGAATTCACAGTGGGGGGAAACGATTTCAGTGCTTGGAATGTGGAAGGAGCTTCAGTCACAGGGCCCGTCTCGCTTCCCATCAATGAACTCACATTGGGGGCAATCTATAGTAGCGGCTGTATACAGATTTAATTTTAGGAGACTTTAGTTCATATGAGGAGAGGATTGCAGCCGGGTTCTTTGCCACATCTGGTGCCCCATAGTAATTCCTACTACAGTGGTACCTCGCAAGACGAATGCCTCGCAAGACAAAAAACTCGCTAGACGAAAGGGTTTTTTGTTTTTTGAGCTGCTTCGCAAGACGATTTTCCCTATGGGCTTGCTTCGCAAGACGGAAACATCTTGCAAGTTTGTTTCCTTTTTCTTAACACCGTTAATACAGTTGCGACTTGACTTCGAGGAGCAACTCATAGAACGCAGTGTGGTAGCCTTTTTTGAGGTTTTTAAAGACTTTGTTGATTTTTGAAGCTTTTCCAAAACTTTCCCAACACCGTGCTTCGCAAGACAAAAAAAATCGCAAGACGACAAAACTCGCGGAACGAATTAATTTCGTCTTGCGAGGCACCACTGTACGTACCCAGAGCTGTGACTTGCAAGTCCTTCGCCAAGGTGTTTAATACCTTCTGCACAGTGTCCTTTCTCTTGGCAGATCAAGATGAGCCAAGGTTGCAAGGTTTTTAGCTGGGGCAATTAGAATAAGATCCACCGTTTGATTATTTACTCAAAACCCTTAAAAATATGTTATATAACTGACTTTTTATTTTTATTTTTTGTATATCATATTGTTTTATTGCTATGGCCGGTGGCTGACCCAAATTATGATTTATTCATTCCTTCAATAGCTTCTTCACGTCATGACTTGGGAGAGGGATAAGAGTGATTGGGTGACACTGATGAGGTTGCTGTCCCTGCTGAGCTTTCCTAGGAAGGACTTGGTGTAAAAATTTTGATAATTGATTGAATATTATAGATTTTGATTCTGTTCGACGTGTCCTAGTATGAATTGCATTTAGCCTTTTTGATAGAATGCATTAGGCTTGATTTTTGTATGCCTGCATTTTGTAATCTTCATGCCACCCTCCTGCTCTGTGTAAAGCTGTGATGTGTACATTTCCTACAGCCTCCATCCTTATCAGACCCTAGAAGGGAAGATGATGTTTTGGGAAAGAGGTCTGTGTTGCGCTAGCATCCATGTGAGAACTCACATCTCTCCTCAAAGGTCTTTGACATGTTTTGGGAACAGGAAAGTAAGATAGCGGATAGAAATGTCAACAGTCCCATGGAAGTCCTGGTTGCCATGGGCATGGTGTCAAAGTGAGACATATGAGACCCAAATGACCTGGACACTCTGGGACACCCCAAGGTAATTTCAGAGGAGTCGATATTCACATTGAGCCACGCATCCCATGACCTGTGACCTTTCTTGATGCAAGTGGAAGAGTGTTGTGGCATATTATGAGTATTTGTGTGCTGTGTATATAAGCCTTCTTCTAATGTGCCTCCTGGCAGCCTTTTTGAACTATCCGTTCTACTGAACAACTGGTTAGGAAGGCTGTTCTATTTGAATAAACTGGGTCCCTGCAAGACGTTGAGATTGCTCTCATTCTCTTGGTTCTGAGCTTGTTTCAGGTGTTCCCTTGCCTAGGTAATGGACAGGTGATATGGAAACAAATTCTGATCACACGAGCAATTCACATACTTTTTATTTTTCTTTCCTCTGTGAGAAGCCTAAGTCAAGGATTCCCTTTCTGCTGCCCTCCTTTGATCATTCACAATGGGCGTATGCCAAGGGGAAAGAATTGTCTCCACGAGGAAGCAGAGTTCTTGGTCCATCGTGCGCCAAAGGGTGTTGGGAGCAAGAGCAGGACAAGTTTGTTTGCTTCAGGGTACTCCTCTTCTTCATTTACGAAGTTGAGCAGTTAAGCAAAAACTCTACTCCTTGCACAAGTGTGTACATACAGACACACAGAGAGAAGCATATTCAAAGCAACAATTGATGTGAAGGATTGAAATTGTAAAAATGTGTTGGTGGTTCGTGAGACCTTACCAGGCTCCTCAATAGTCAGAAGCGAAGCAAAGGCACTTATACAATGGTCCTTTATTCTGTTGCAACCAGGTTCCCTATACAAGCAGCAAGAGGAGCAGGAAGAGGAAGCCCTATGCAAGGCAAGTCTGGATTTCTTACACCCCTAGGATCGTAGGGGGTCCTAAATGCCATGGATCCCTCATTTTGCAAGATTAGGGGAGCTGCAATGGCGTGGGGTGCAAGAAGGATGGAAGTGTTGCAAGTCAATTCATTTCCCTAACCCACAGAGATCCCGTGGAAAATTATCTTTAGTGACATGACCATCAATTTCTTAGAATAACAATAGGGCTGGAGATGGAATGGGAACTTATTTCTTCGTGGGAGGAAGCGGATCTGTCCCTTCTAGCGCCTTCAAAGACAGAAGGAAGGAGAGAAAGGAAGAGCTAAGGGCAGGAAGGGGTTTAGAAAGGGGATAGCATCTTGCTGCATTTCTTCAATAAAATGTTGCATCCCAGGTACAAAGTTCCCATTCTCATTTCCGTCGCTGATTGTAAATTGGGAGAAGCAAGGTTACATAGCGACATCTACAGGATACCAGAGAAATAAAGTTTCTACATAGGGATACAAAGAGTTATACACAAATTTATCTAGAGGTTCTACAAGTCAAAAGAAGAGTTACTTTGTTTTGGAAAGGAGCAAAAAGCTTCATTAGGAAGGAAGCATAAGAGAGCAAGGCTAAATGAAATGGGGGCGGGGGGGGGAGCCTCCCTCGACCTCCGAGTAAAGGTCGCATTGCCTTATTTCTTGCTTGAGGGTCCCGATCCTTTCAAGGTGCAGTTTACACCTTGCAGAGCCCCTCCCCCCCCGGGCCTTTCGTGCTCCTCCGGCTTCTGTTTCCAGGGGAAGGAAGAGCTCGGAAGCCGGTCCAGGGGTCCCCCAGAGAAGACCCTCGAGGGTGGTTTCCCCAGAGGATGGGGTGCCGCGGGGGCGCGCGCGAAGCTCGGCCCCGAGCCCGGCCCTCCGGAGCTTCCCGGCGCAGGAGCGTCTTGCCGGGCACGCGCGCCTCCAGCGCCCTCCGTCGCCCTGGGCGGGCGCGCGCCTGAGGCTGCTGCCGCTGCTGCGAGGCTCGTAGGGCGGCGGGCATCCCGGGCCGGGCTCCCTCCTCCTCCTCCTCCTCCGGGGCAGAGGGAGTCCCCAGCCCGGCCTTGCGGGTGGCGGAGTCGGCGGGGGAGCCGCTGCCAGCCAGGTGCCCTGGGTGGCGAGGACGGAGCCCCGACACCCCCCGGCTACCTCCTCCTCCTGCGCGCTGGGGCTCCGCTTTTGGAGAGGCCGGCCGGGAGGGGCCCCCAAAAGACCCCCCTGGATGTGTGCAATGCACGTGATCCCAGAGAGAGGGAACGCGAGCTTGGTTTGCTCGGCCTTGCAAGAGTTAAAAGGAACTGAGCTGCGTTCCTAGAGAGGACAGGAAATAAGGGGGGGGCGAGCAAAAGCCCCTCCCACCTCCCAAGGTTCCTCCTTGCAAGGGGATGACTTTTATTTCCTCTGCAAGAGCTGTCTAGGTAGCCCCTTCTGTCATCTGGTGAGTATTGGGGAGAAGTGGGGCGGGGTGTCCCAGGGCTGCAGGGGACGGATCCGTGGGGATTCTGCTCAGCTCCTGCAAGGGGATCCCCAAGCCAGGGCTAAGAGGTTCTGCCCCCCTTCTCTCTGCAAAGCCAGGGAGGCTGCAAGTAACAGGAGGTCTGCAAGAGCCAGAGTGGTGTAGTGGTTAAGAGCGGTAGTCTGCAGCTGCTGGGTGACCTTGGGCCAGTCACACTTCTCTGAAGGCTCTCAGCCCCACTCACCTCACAGAGTGTTTGTTGTGGGGGAGGAAGGGAAAGGAGAATGTTAGCCGCTTTGAGACTCCTTCGGGTAGTGATAAAGCGGGATATCAAATCCAAACTCCTCCTCCTCTTCTCCTTCTCCTTCCTCCACATTCAAGAGGCCACTTGCTCCTTTGGGGAGGGGTCACTGAGTCAGGAAGAAAAGGGCCTGCAAAGGAACCCTGATGCAATTGAGGAATCAGCCACGTTCCTTAGCCCAGGTGGCAGCCAAATGGAAACATCTGGAGGCAGAAATAAAAACTTGGCCTCTGTGCTAAACAAAGCCCTTCCATCTCACAGTGCGCAGTTAGACTCATGGAACTCCCTGCCACAGGAGGAAGAGATGGCTTGAGAAGAGGATGAGGCCCATTCAGGGAGGAGCAGAGGGCTAGCGATGGCTCCAGGCCCCCCAGTGGGAGGCAGCCATGCTTCTGAAGGGGGAGAGAGTTGCCCTCAGAACAAAGACAGAAGTCTGTCTTCAGAATATGGGAATATGGTGCTTGAACTCCGAGTCTGGGCTGTGATTCAGACTCATCCATGATGCCCAGGGAACATTTCTCTTCTCCTGACTGTGTATCAATCTGGTAGTAGAAGAATGCATTTGCTTTACAGGATTCTCTGGCACCTCTCAGTAGGGCAGGCAGAACTTGGCAGAAGACCTAGGGACTCCTTCCGATCTCCTGGGAACAGAGATGGATGAGCAAGACTCAGCTGGCCCTGAAGCAGGAAGAGGCCTTGCAACTCACCATGGGAGCAGCGGGGGATTCTGGGAAAACACTGTGAAGAAGGAACCGGGTGAGGAGGACACCCCTTGCTCAGAGGTGCAGAGCCAGCAGCTCAGGCAGTTCTGCTACCAGGAAGCCAAAGGACCCCGAGAGGTTTGCAGCCAATTCTACCATCTTTGCTATCAGTGGCTGAAGCCAGAAAGGCACACGAAAGCTCAGATGTTGGACCTGGTGATCTTGGAGCAGCTCCTGGCTGTCCTTCCTCTGGAGGTGGAGAGCTGGGTGAGGGAATGTGGAGCGGAGACCAGTTCCCAGGCGGTGGCCCTGGCCGAAGGTTTCCTCCTGAGTCAGGCAGAGGAGAGGAAGCAGGCAGAGCAGCAGGTGAGAGAGACTTTCCTCTGGATACTCCCAAGGGCATGTGTTAGCAAACTAAGGCCCGGGGGCCAGATCTGGCCCAATCGCCTTTCCAATCCGGCCCATGGATGGTCCGGGAATCAGAGTGTTTTTATATGAGTAGAATGTGTCCTTTTATTTAAAATGCATCTCTGGGTTATTTGTGGGACATAGGAATTCGTTCATTTCCCCCCCAAAAATATAGTCTAGCCCCCGACAAGTTTGGAGGGACAGTGGAGCAGTCCCCTGCTGAAAAGGTTTGCTGATCCCTGCACAAAGGGCTCAAAAAATGAGGGAGAGTATCCCCCAATGCTCTACTAATTTGCCCATCCTTTTTTCGAAAGCATCCGAGGAATGATATCGGACAGCCCTAAAGTGTTTGTGTCCTAAGCCATTCCATTTCTAATCTACTTTTTTGAATCCGTGTTGCTCTCTCAGGGGAAGGATCTGTTAGCAGAAATGGGTCTGGATTCCTCTGAGGCAGAGAAGACTCCGTTGGACGCCAGAGAGAGGCCTCTGGGTAAGGAGGAAGGAGTTTTTTCTTTGTTTGGTCACATTTTGTGGATTTTGAAGCTAATCTGTGAATTCTTCTCATTTTTGGGGGGAGGTCACAGGGGACCAAGAGCCCAGGGTTTGTGTATTTTTGCACTCTAGTATGTGAAATGGGTACAAATGTCCACATTTAGGTGGCAACTCCTACTTGTTTGAAGGCGCACCTGTAGTTTTCCTTCGGAGTGAAGCATGCGCTCTTGGCTTCCCACTTACCTTCTTCTCTCGCAGGAGACGGAACGAGGCCAGCAAGACCTGCTTGTCCATCTTTTCTTGGTGGCGGAGGGGAAGCTGCCCCTGTGGACCCAGAGCAGGTAGGAGGAAGGGGCCATGTGGGGAGAGAGGATGTCATGGACTGGTGGACACAGAGGAATGGTGGGAGGAACCGCCAAGGAACGAAGGCTCAGGGCCAGGGGAGGGGTTTGGGGATAATGATGAGAAAAGGAAGGAGACTGGGAGGAGAAGGTGTCTGAAACTGAAGAGGCAACAGGGCCTAGTGACCCGGGGGAGTCTGTGGCAGAGAGCAGTCCAGACACAGAGGAAGAAGTGGAAGCAGGGGATGGGAGGGGAGAGGCAGAGAGGGCTCTGGTTGTTGTAGAGGCATGGGAGTCTCCCTACCCTCCTGTGACAAGCTCTCTTCCCTGCTTGTCTCCCACAACTCGGAGAGCCAAGAGCAGGAGGAGCAGTCTCAGATTGCAAGGGAAGAGCCCAGGAGAGGAGGGGAGTTTGGCAGTTGGGGGAAGGCAGGGACCTTCAGCCCCTGAAACACCTTCATGGAGGCAAGACCTACAAGAAGTGTTCCTGTGCTCATTAGGCTTCTTCTAATAAAGGGTTAACTTCACCTACAGTGGGTAAGGCAGCGGGATGGGGCAGCCAGAGTTGCTCGGGGTGCAAACGATGAAACACCATTCAGTGAGGTTTATGTGCGCTGAGAACAAGGAAGTGCCACCTCACCTTCTGAAGGTCACTATTTATTTATTTTTAACTATTGAGGTTTTATTTCTAGATTGAAGGCTAAAATAGACTGTCAGAAGGCACGGGTGGTTGCTCACGAGTAACCAGGCAGGACTCCGACCTGTCTTTTACAGGTTTTATTTAGGTGCAAAACTATTTACAGTGCAGAGCCCCAAAGCTCATGTCTGCCTCAATCGCTGGCAGAATCCAGGAGTGCCTGTTTCCTGGTCCTCCCCCAGCATATAAGCCTCGTTACGCCCAGCCTTTTCCTTCCCTCTTTGCGCTTTAGACTTCTGCGCAGGGTGGGTGACGGAAGGGGCGTGCTTTCCTCCTGGCCGACTTGGCCAGGAGCGGGGCTGAGGCTCCCTCCAGCATCCTCTGGTCTTTCCCCTCTTCCCCACTGGAGGTGGGGCTTTCCTCATCACCGGAGGAGGATCTGCTTCGCAAGATTATCGGAGGCTCCCTGTAACACAACTGCCCCTCTGTTTCCTGCCCCTGTTCCGATGGCAGTTCCCTGACATAGACTTCTGGCCAGGCTTCACGTCCTCATTCACACAATGGGGCTTCCCCCCCTCTCCTCACATGCCCCCATGTGACCTTGAAGTTGGCTTGGGGGCACCTGGAGGTCTCTCTCTCCCCCCACCCCCCAGAACCAAAAACAGGGAGAGGAGAGAAGGGATCCTTCCATGTGACAAACAGGAAAACCATGATCTGGAGAAGACCAGGTTCTTTATGTTCATCATTAAAATAAACAATAAAAGGATTCCATTAATAATAAATTTAATAATAATAAATTTTATTTATATCCCGCGCTCCCCAGCTGAAGCCGGGCTCAGGGCGGCTAACAACAATAAAATAGTGCAACATTCTAAAAACATTTCATTATAAAAATTAATTAAAATCAAATTGATGGCAACCATAAGCTTAAGTTCTGTAAAGATTGCCAAAGGAGGGAGTCAGGCTGCGCCCTGACCAGAGGCCTGGTGGAACAGCTCTGTCTTGCAGGCCCTGCGGAAAGATGTCAAACCCCGCAGAGCCCTAGTCTCTTGTGACAGAGCGTTCCACCAGATCAGGGCCATGGCTGAAAAAGCCCTGGCTCTAGTTGAGGCCAGCCTAACCTCTCTGTGGCCTGGGACCTTCAGGATGTTTTTGTTTGAAGACCGTAAGTTCCTCTGTGGGGCATACCAGGAGAGGCGGTCCCGTAGGTACGAGGGTCCTAGGCCGTATAGGGCTTTAAAGGTTAAAACCAGCACCTTAAATCTGATCCTGTACTCCACCGGGAGCCAGTGCAGCTGGTATAGCACCGGGTCAATGTGATCTCGCAGCGAGGACCCCATAAGGAGTCTCACTGCGGCATTCTGCACCTGCTGGAGTTTCTGGGTCAGTCTCAAGGGCAGCCCCACGTAGAGTGAGTTACAATAATCCAGTCTGGAGGTGACCATCGTGTGGATCACAGTGGCTAGGTCAGGGCGAGAGAGATAAGGAGCCAACTGCTTAGCTTGGCGGAGATGAAAAAATGCCACCTTTGTTATAGCTGCAATCTGCGCCTCCATGGAAAGGGAGGTGTCGAAGATTACACCCAAACTCTTAACGGACGGTGCTGGCACTAATTGCACCCCCGCAAGAGATGGGAGTTGCCCCCTCAATCCCATATCGTCCCGTCCCAGCCAGAGGACCTCTGTCTTTGAAGGATTCAACTTCAACCGGCTCCCACGTAACCATCCAGCCACAGCTTCCAAACATCTGGTCAGTGTGTCTGGGGCCGAGTCAAGATGGCCATCCATCAACAGATAAAGTTGGGTGTCATCAGCATACTGATGGCAGCCCAGCCCAAAACTCCGGACAAGCTGGGCGAGGGGGCGCATAAAGATGTTAAAAAGCATCGGGGAGAGAATCGCACCCTGAGGCACTCCACACACCAAGGAGTGGCGCAATGACAATTCCCCCCCAAGCGCCACCCTCTGTTGTTGTTTTTTAAATAATATTTATTAAAGTTTCAAACAATACAAAAAATACAGAATACCAAAAGAAAAAGAATAAAGTTTTTTTTAAAAAAAAAATATAACCAAAAAAAGTAAAAAAAAATAAAAAGAAACATACCAAATAAACAGTTAAAAAGACATTAATTTTCCATAACCTATCCTCCCTATACTTATTTCCCCGGACCTCCTCATACCTCCCTTTTTCGTATTCCAGTTCAGTTTGTTAGTTCAGCAAATCCTTACCATTAAAATTACCCAGTTACAAATCTTTTTTCATATCTCTTAAAGTATTACAGCTAAAAACCTCTTAGTTTCTATCCAACATCCTTCTAAAATTCCTTAATTTTATAATATTTCTGTAGATAGTCTTTAAATTTCTTCCAGTCTTCTTTCACCAACTCTTCTCTCTGGTCTCGGATTCTGCCAGTCATTTCCGCCAGTTCCATGTAGTCAATCACCTTCACCTGCCATTCTTCCAGAGTGGGTAGATCTTGTGTCTTCCAATACTTTGCGATGAGTATTCTTGCTGCTGTTGTAGCATACATAAAAAAGGTTCTATCCTTCTTTGGCACCACTTGGCCGACAATGCCCAGAAGAAAGGCCTCTGGTTTCTTCAGAAAGGTATATTTAAATACCTTTTTCAGTTCATTATATATCATTTCCCAGAAAGCCTTGATCTTTGGGCACGTCCACCAAAGGTGAAAGAATGTACCTTCAGTTTCTTTACATTTCCAACATTTGTTATCAGGCAAATGATAGATTTTTGCAAGCTTGACTGGGGTCATGTACCACCTGTATATCATTTTCATAATATTCTCTCTTAAGGCGTTACATGCCGTAAACTTCATACCTGTGGTCCATAACTGTTCCCAGTCAGCAAACATAATATTATGTCCAACATCTTGTGCCCATTTAATCATAGCAGATCCAAGCGCCACCCTCTGTCCCCGACCAGAGAGAAACGAGTTCAGCCATTGAAGGACTGTGCCCTGGATCCCCAAGTCGGCAAGGCGGTGGTCCAGGAGTTTGTGATCAACCATGTTGAAGGCTGCTGACAGGTCTAGAAGAATCAGCAGCCCCGACCCGCCTCGATCCAGCTGCCTGCGGAGATCATCTGTTAGGGCGACCAGAGCCGTCTCAGTCCCATGACCAGCGTGGAAGCTGGACTGGAATGGATCCAGAGCCGATGTTTCATCCAGAAACCTGCCAAGCTGTTCAGCAACCGCTCTCTCAATCACCTAACCCAGGAATGGAAGATATTAAGACATTAAAATATGCACCCATAATCAAAATGTGCAGCAAAACAAACCCATTAAAACAGAACAGCAATTAAGAGGCAGAAAACAACAGAGTAAAGTGTAACAGATCACCTTTATTAGGTCTAAGAGGACAGCCTTTTTCTTTTTCTCTTAGGGTCCAGTGTGCTTTGAAGATGTAGCTGTCTATATCACAGATGAGGAGTGGGCGTTGCTGGATCCTGACCAGAGAGCTCTGCATCAGGAGGTCATGGAGGAGATTCGTGGGATCTTGGACTCTCTCGGTAAGGCTCCCTATTGGATCATCTTATCTGCTTTGTAATTCAATCTCTCTAGGTGACAAACCTCTGATATTTCGATGGGACTCAACAACACCACCCACAGCACCTGGGATGTTAACACTCCCACAGCAAACCTTGGATGGATGGCTAATGATGGTTGCCCCTGTGAATATTCTTCCTTCTATTCTGCCTTTGTGAAACATGGACAGGCTCCTCTGAACTGCCCAGGTCTTCTTAAATGTAGGCTTCAGATTGGTTTGGGAAGTAGAAGTGGGTTCTGTCAGGGTTTTTGTTTCTGTTCTTGCTTCTTTCTGTCTTTGGTTGACCAAAGGTAGGATTGGCAATGGAGTTGGCAAAGTTTCCGTGATTGGGCCTAATAAAATCCATCCCAGAAAGCAGCCAGGCTTTTTGAATCTCAGGCAGTGAACCTGTAGGAAGACCTCCCATCTTCTCAGTCATGGCAGCTAAAAGTAAAGGAAAATGACTCCTGGACTGTTAAGTCCAGTCAAAGGCGACTATGGGGTGCGGCGCTCATCTCACTTTCAGGCCGAGGGAACTGGCGTTTGTCCACAGACAGCTTTCCGGGTCATGTGGTCAGCAGGACAAAACCACTTCTGGTGCAACAGAACACCATGATGGAAGCTTTGGACCACCCCCCCCCCATTCAGATGTCAAGGACACAAATATTAGAAGACTGAAGGCAGCCCTGTATCAGGAAGTTTTTTATTCTTGATGTTTTACTATGCTTTTATATATGCTCTAAGCTGCCCAGAGTGACTGGGGAAAGCCAGCCAGATGGGTGGGGTGTAAATAATAACGTTACTATTACTATTACTATTATTATATAATTCCCTTCAGTTCTTTCTTTGTCACAAGCATTAATTGGCATTACTCCGTTAGTTGGGGCTGCATTTATTCCTGAGGCTCTAATCTGTTTGTCTCTCAGTTGCAGGTGGTGATGAATTGGAAATGAAGAGTGAGGGAGACCACAACGAAATCCACATAGTGGATGAGCCATATCCATATTCAGAGTGCGGAGAGAGCTTCAGTCAGAGCTCCCATTCCACTTTCCATCAAATTAATCCCATCTGGAATAATACCTATCAGTGCTTGGAATGTGGAAAGAGCTTCAGTCGAAAGGACAGTTTCACTTTCCATCAAAGAAATCATACTGGGGAAAAACCATATCGGTGCTTGGAATGTGGAAAGAGCTTCAGTCGAAAGGACCTTTTCACTAGACATCAGAGAATTCATACAGGGGAGACACCATATCATTGCTTGGAATGTGGAAAGAGCTTCAGTCAAAAAGGCCAGCTCACTGTCCATCAAAGAATTCATACAGGGGAGAAACCCTACCAGTGCTTGGAATGTGGAAAGAAATTTACTCAGAGCACCCATCTCACAATCCATCAGAGAATTCATACAGGGGAGAAACCCTATCAGTGCTTGGAATGTGGAAAGAGCTTCATTGAAAGACGCCAGCTGAATGACCATCAGAGAATTCATTCGGGGGAGAAACCATATCAATGCTTGGAATGTGGAAAGAGCTTCATTGAAAAACCCCAGCTCACTGACCATCAGAGAATTCATACAGGGGAGAAACCCCATCTGTGCTTGGAATGTGGAAAGAGCTTCGTTAGCAAAAGCAAGTTTACTGTCCATCAGAGAATTCATACAGGGGAAAAACCATATCAATGCTTAGAATGTGGAAAGAGCTTTGTTCAACGACATCACCTCATGGGCCATCAAAGAATTCATACAGGAGAGAAACCCTATCAATGCCAAGAGTGTGACAAGAGCTTCAGTCGGAAGGACAGTTTCACTTTCCATCTGCAAATTCATACAGGGGAGAAACCATATCAGTGTTTGGAATGTGGAAAGAGCTTCACTCGCAGCAGCCAACTCAATCCCCATCACAGAATTCATAGTGGGGAGAAACCCTATCAGTGCTCAGAATGTGGAAAGAGCTTCAGAACCAAAAGCCAGGTCACTGTCCATCAAAGAATTCACAGAGGCCAGGAATCCTTTGAGTGCCAAGAGTGTGGCAAGATCTTCAGAAGAAAGGACATTTTCACTTCCCATCTGCAAATTCATAGAGGGGAGATACCTTATCAGTGGACAGAGCTTCAATCCGAGTGCATGTCTCACTTTCCATCATATAATTCATACAGGGGAGAAACCATATCAGTGCTTGGAATGTGGAAAGAACTTCAGAACCAAAATCCAGCTCACCGTCTATCAAACAATTAATACAAGGGGAGAAACCATATCAGTGGAAAGAGCTTCAATCAGAGTACATCTCCCGCTTTCCATCAAAGAATTCATTCAGGAGAAAAGCCCTATCAGTGCTTCAAATGTGGAAAGAACTTCACTCAGAGGGCCCATCTCACTTCCCATTGGATAATTCATACAGGGGAGAAACCGTATCAGTGCTTGGAATATGGAAAGAGATTCACTGAGAAGGCCAAACTCAAGATCCA
Source organism: Podarcis pityusensis (assembly GCF_964106645.2). Taxonomy (NCBI): domain Eukaryota; kingdom Metazoa; phylum Chordata; class Lepidosauria; order Squamata; family Lacertidae; genus Podarcis; species Podarcis pityusensis. The sequence continues at coordinate 917,993 of NC_138033.1, read as the reverse complement.
TCAAAAATTCACAGCTGGGGGAAATGATTTCAGTGCTTGGAATGTGGAAAGAGCTTCAGTCACAGGGCCTGTCTTGCTTCCCATCAAAGAATTCACATTGGAGGCAAACTGTAGTAGTGGCTGTATACAGATTTAATTTTAGGAGACTTTAAATAATATGAGGGTGAAGTTTGCAGCCAGGTTCTTTGCCACATCTTGTGCCCAATAGGAGTTCCTACTACGTACCCAGAGCTATGACTTGCAAGTTCTTGGGCAAGGTGTTTAATACCTTCTTCACAGTGTCCTTTCTCTTGGCAGATCAAGATGAGCAGGTGACAGCAAAGGTTGCAAGGTTTTTAGCTGGGGCAACTAAATAAGAGCCACCATTTGACTATTGACTCAAAACCCTGAAATGTATTTTATATAACTGACTTTTTATTTTTATTCTTTGTATATCGTATATGTTATTTTATTGCTATGGCTGGTGGCTAATGCAAATTAGGATTTATTCATTCCTTTAATAGCTTCTTCACATCATGCCTGCGGAGAGGGATAAGAGTGATTGGGCGACACTGGTGCACTTGCTGTCCATGCTGAGCTTTCATAGGAAGGAATTTGTGTAAAAATTATGATAGCGAATTGAAGATTAAATATTATAGATTTTGATTTTGTTCGAAGTGTCCAAGTATTAATTGCATTTAACATTTTAGATAGAATGTATTAGGCGTGATTTTTGTATGCCTGCATTTTGTAATCCTCATGCCACCCTCCTGCTCTGTGTAAAGCTGTGATGTGTATATTGCCGACAGCTTCCATCCTTATCTGACCCCAGAAGGGCAGATGATGTTTTGTGAAAGATTGAGTTGAGCTAGAATCAATATGAGACTTCGCGTCTCTCCTCTGAGGTCTTTCACATGCTTTGGGAAAAGAGAACTAAAATAGGGGATCAGAATGTCAAGAGCCCCACTGAGGTCCTGGTTGTAAAGAGAACGGTGCAACATTTTGTTGTTGTTGTTGTTGTTGTTTAGTCGTGCCTGACTCTTCATGACCCCATAGACCAGAGCATGCCAGGCACTCCTGTCTTCCACTGCCTCCCACAGTTTGGTCAAACTCATGCTGGTAGCTTCGAGAACACTGTCCAACCATCTCGTCCTCTGTCGTCCCCTTCTCCTTGCGCCCTCCATCTTCCCCAACATCAGGGTCTTTTCCAGGGAGTCTTCTCTTCTCATGAGGAGGCCAAAGTCTTGGAGCCTCAGCTTCAGGATTTGTCCTTCCAGTGAGCACTCAGGGCTGATTTCCTTCAGAATGGAGAGGTCTGATCTTCTTGCAGTCCATGGGACTCTCAAGAGTCTCCTCCAGCACCAGAATTCAAAAGCATCCATTCTTAGGCGATCGTACTCCTTTCCCAATTTTGAACCAATCAGTTGTTCCATATCCAGTTCTAACTGTAGCTTCTTGTCTCACATAGAGATTTCTCAGGAGACAGGTGAGGTGATCAGGCACTCCCATTTCTTTAAGAACTTGCCATAGTTTGCTGTGGTCGACCCAGTCTAAGGCTTTTGCATAGTCAATGAAGCAGAAGTAGATGCCTTTCTGGAACTCTCTAGCTTTCTCCGTAATCCAGCACATGTTTGCAATTTGGTCTCTGGTTCCTCTGCCTCTTCTAAATCCAGCTTGCACTTCTGGGAGTTCTCGGTCCACATACTGCTTAAGCCTGCCTTGTAGAATTTTAAGCATAACCTTGCTAGTGTGTGAAATGAGTGCAATTGTGCGGTAGTTGGAGCAGTCTTTGGCACTGCCCTTCTTTGGGATTGGGATGTAGACTGATCTTCTCCAATCCTCTGGCCACTGCTGAGTTTTCCAAACTTGCTGGCATATTGAGTGTAGCACCTTAACAGCATCATCTTTTAAAATTTTAAATAGTTCAGCTGGAATACCATCACTTCCACTGGCCTTGTTATTAGCAGTGCTTTCTAAGGCCCATTTGACTTCATTCTCCAGGATGTCTGGCTCAAGGTCAGCAACCACACTACCTGGGGTGTACAAGCCATCCATATCTTTCTGGTATAATTCCTCTGTGTATTCTTGCCACCTCTTCTTGATGTCTTCTGCTTCTGTTAGGTCCTTTCCATTTTTGTCCTTTGTTATGGTAATCCTTGTATGAAATGTTCCTTTCATATCTCCAATTTTCTTGAACAGATCTCTGGTTCTTCCCATTCTATTGTTTTCCTCTATTTCTTTGCATTGCTCATTTAAGAAGGCCTTCTTGTCTCTCCTTGCTATTTTTTTGAAATCTGCATTCAATTTCCTGTATCTTTCACTATCTCCCTGCTTGCCTACTCTCCCCCGCTATTTGTAAGGCCTCATTGGACAGCCACTTTGCTTTCTTGCATTTCCTTTTCATTGGGATGGTTTTAGTTGCTGCCTCCTGTATAATGTTACGAGCCTCCATCCATAGTTCTTCAGGCATTCTGTCCAGCAAATCTAAATCCTTAAACCTGTTCCTCACTTCCACTGTGTATTCATAAGGGATTTGATTTAGATTGAATCTTACCGGCCCAGTGGTTTTTCCTACTTTCTTCAGTTTAAGCTTGAATTTTGCTATAAGAAGCTGGTGATCTGAGCCACAGTCAGCTCCAGGTCTTGTTTTTGCTGACTGTATAGAGCTTCTCCACCTTTGGCTGCAGAGAATATAATCAATCTGATTTTGATGCTGCCCATCTGGTGATGTCCATGTGTAGAGTCGTCTCTTCTGTTGTTGGAAAAGAGTGTTTGTGATGACCAGCTTGTTCTCTTGACAGAACTCTATTAGCCTTTGCCCTGCTTCGTTTTGAACTCCAAGGCCAAACTTGCCAGTTGTTCCTTTTATCTCTTGACTCCCTACTTTAGCATTCCAATCCCCTATAATGAGAAGAACATCCTTCTTTGGTGTCATTTCTAGAAGGTATTGTAAGTCTTCATAGAATTGGTCAATTTCGGTTTCTTCAGCACCAGTGGTTGGTGCATAAACTGTTAGGATATTTCCGTTCCACCTTAAAAGGGAGCAGGCTTTGTGAGTCACAGAGTCTGCGTATTTCCTGTTCACAGGAAGTTTATGTTTTCTATTGCTTTCGTTTCTCTCTGTGTGTCAGAGACACTGAAGCTGGCAGTCATGTTTTTCTTTGTTCTGACCAACGCTGAATAAACTTGTAAATAATACTCTTCTGCGTGCATCTTTCGCTGTGCATTATCTGCTGATAGAGCGTGCACCAGTTCTGGAATGTGGCAGGCTATTTCTGGAGCTCGTGTCGCTAATTGCTGATACTGTGTGTCTACGGGAGATTGATGGACGTCCGGAGATGACTTGTGGGGCCATGATGGACTTTGTCTCCGTGGCAGTATCCCAACAACAGGTTTCGGGCCCAGATTCACGGCACTTACAGGAGAGTAAGACTGCGACAGACTGCTGTGAGGTATGTGGAAAACTTGCCATGGCAAAGTCTCTTTGAACTCCGGCAGACTATTTGGTCTGGAAGTTGAGCCAAGCAGAACTCAAGATTTATGAGTAGCCGAGATAAGGAGCCTCTGAAGTGAATAAGGCTCACGGCTCAAGTGAAGAGCTGGAATGGAGTTTTTCCAAGCTTCTGAAGCTGCTGACTGCCTAAAGTTAAATCGGCACAATTATGAGACCTGGGCAAAATGGTGTGAAAGTTTGTTGCGACAGTTTGTAGTGTGGTATACTGTGTGTGAAGCCCCTCCAGTTCCTCTGACAGATAGATGGAGGGCCCAAGATTCAAAGGCCATAGACATAATAGTCTTGTCCGTCTTTCTGGAGGAAATTAAAACGCTAGCTGGCAACACGACTGCACGTAAGATGTGGAATGCTTTGAAGATAGCCCATCTGCCAGTCATCCCAGCCCAGAGTTTGACTGCATCAGAGGTCCTGGCTGTTTCCCAGAATGCGGGTGAATGCAGGGATGCCGAGGGCACCGGTTGCAAGCTGCAAGGGGAGCTGAATGTGATGTCATCCCAGGCAGCATTCCAGCCTCCAGGGGGAGCCAAGGAGTCGGCAGCTGAGAGCTCTGTTTCTCGTGAGAACCAAGGTCATCACCTTTGCAGAGGCCGGAAGGCCAGAGGTAAACAGTGACCGATGCCTGCAGATGGCCCGAAGCGGGGGGGGGGGTGTGAAGAGCCCACGCCAGTGGAAAACAAGGCTTTGTTTGCTGTCACAGTTTCACCAAAGGCTAAAGGCAAGTCTGATGGCCAGGAGCAGGGGGGCAAGCAGCAAAAGCCCACGCCAGTGGAAAACAAGGTTTTGTTAGCTGGCACAGCTTCACCAAAGGCTAAAGGCAAGTTTGATGGCCAGGAGCAGGGGGGCAAGCAGCAAAAGCCCACGCCGGTGGAAAACAAGGTTTTGCTTGCTGCAAAAGCTGCTCCAAAGGCCAAGGCCAGATTTATTGTAGATTCTGGATGCACCCGCCATTTGGCAAAAGACCAGCATCTCTTTATCTCCTTCAAACCTCAAGATGGTGAGATCCACCTGGCTGACGGAAAGACGTTGCGAATCGCAGGAGAAGGGACTGTGAGACTGGCAAGTCTGCACACAACCATCAAAGATGTACTTTATGTTCCAGGTGCTGCAGACAATTTGCTCAGTGTCCCACAGCTGACTGGGCGTGGCTTTGAGATTTCCTTCAAGAGGAGCGTCTGTGTCATCAGGAAAGGCAAAGAGGACATTTTGCATGCAAAGTTTATAGATGGATTGTTCTGTATAACTTATGATGACAATGGTGCTGTTGCTGTGTCTAATGTTGATTCTTGTTGTGTTGCACAAACTAACAAAATTCTTCATGCAGGATGCATTCATGAAGCACACAGAAGATTTTGTCACATGTCTTGGCAGGCGCTGGCCAAGATGCCAGGATTGGTTCAGGGTTTGAACATCAAACCCTGTAAGTTTCACATGAAATGTGTATCTTGTGCAGAGAACAAGGTGAAGGTTGCTCCAAAAGGCAAGGAGTATAGCAGGCAGGCTTCCAAACCCTACCAGCTAGTCCACGCAGACCTGGTTGGTCCACTTGCGCCCTCTTTGGGTGGAGCAAGGTACTTCATGGTTCTAATTGATTCTTTTTCCAGGTACATTCATGTGTTTATGCTCGAGCAGAAATCACAAGCGTTTCCTAAGTTCAAGGCATTCTGTGCTTCGTTGGAGAATGTTCACAGTAAGCGTATCGGCTGTCTCTTTACTGATCGGGGCGGGGAATTCACTTCTCAGCAGTTTGAAGCTTTCCTGACTGAGAAGGGAATCCAGCATGACTTGTCAACGCCTAGATCGCCATGGATGAATGGACTTGCAGAGCGAGCAAATCAAACGTTGCTTCAAGGCCTAAAAACCTTGTTGCATGATGCCAATCTCCCTGATAAGTATTGGGGGGAGGCTCTGTCGACTTTTGTTTACACTTTTAACAGGAGACTGTCATCACCTATTGGTTGTACTCCCTATGAGAAGATGTTTGGTAAGCAACCTTGCGTCAAGCACATGAGAATCTTTGGTTCTGACATGTGGGTACACGCCCCACAGAGCAACAAGCTTGGGAAGCGTGGGGCACATGGTTTGTTCATGGAGTACGAAAAAGGTGCATACAGGGTATGGATGACTGACTCTAAGTCCATTAAGTTCACAAAGAGTGTTGAGTACAATCCTAAGTGGGGGGGAAATGTGGGAATTTTCCAGAGTTACCCAGAGGAGGATGAAGGTGATGTGAAGAAAGCAGATAATGTTGAGGAAGCTGAGGAAGCTGATGATGATGATCAGAGTTCGGATTCCAGTTCAGTGGGTGGCGCTGCTGCTGATGTCAGCGACAGTGATGACACAGCAGACTACAAGAGCGCAAAGGCCTCAGTCAGACCATCTGATGCGTCTGACAATGAACTGGAAGAACTACTGTTCACCATTGGTCACTTTTCTCCTAAGAAGGAGGAGATGAGTCCAGAAGACTTGCGTCTAGTACGCAGATCTGAAAGAGCGACCAAAGGCAGACCTCCAAAGAGATTTGCTGATGAGTTTGCTAAGACAGCAACTGCTGTTCTTAGTAGCTCAGAGAAGGTGTGGGAACCTTCAAGCTTCAAAGAGGTTCAGGAGTTAACCTCTAAAGATGCTGAGCCTTGGCTTAATGCCATGAAGGCTGAAGTTGATTCCTTGAATAGGAACCAAACTTGGGAGTTGGTACCGGTAGTCCCAGGAATGAGACTGGTTGGCAGCAAATGGGTCTTCAAGGCCAAGGCAGACCAGAATGGCAAGGTAGTCAGACACAAAGCCAGATTGGTTGCCAGAGGTTTTTCACAGGTACCAGGACAGGATTACCACGAGACCTACTCTCCCACCGTCAAGTATGAGAGCATTCGGCTGATGCTCAAGATTGCTGCAGAGGAGAAACTGCATGTTTCCCATCATGACATTAATACGGCTTTTTTGTACGGGATTTTGGGGGAGGAACTGTATATGCTTCCACCTGATGGAATGCAGATACAGAAGGGAATGGTCTGTAAACTGCGGAAATCCTTATATGGTCTCAAGCAGAGTGCCAGATGTTGGAACACAAAACTCACTGAGACGTTGCTTTCTCTAGATTTTCACCAGGGCAAAGCTGATCCATGTGTGTTTGTCAAGGAGGGGGGCAAAACAAACTGTATTGTTTATGTTTTGTTGATGATCTGATGTTTTGGAAGAATCAGGCTTTGTACCAAAGCACCCTAGCTCAGCTGAAGGAGCACTTTGACATGAAGGATCTTGGTGAGGTATCCAACTATCTTTCTCTGCAGGTGGAGAGGGACCAAGCAGGTAATTTTCTGGTACACCAAACACAGAAAATTGCTGATGTATTAACCAGGTTGAATTTGGTTGATGCAAACCCAGCAGACACACCGATGGTGACAGGTTACCAGGTAGATAGTACTGCTGAAGCGTTTTCTGACACTACGCTGTACAGATGCATTCTAGGCAAGTTGAATTTCATTGCTAGATGCTCAAGACCTGACATAGCTGTAAGCACTAACCTGCTTAGCAGACATGCTAACAATCGTACTGTTCAAGATTGGAAAGCTCTGAAGCGCATAGCCCGCTATTTGAAAGGGACTTTGCACTACAGGCTGAGGTTCACCAGTCAGAAGACTGAAGGTCTTGAAATCTTTGCAGATGCAAGTTTTGGAAGTGACACCATGGATGGTACAAGCACTTCTGAAGTATGCTACATGTACAACCACTGTCTGTTTGACTGGCTGTGCAGGAAGCAGACGACAGTGAGCCTAAGTTCCTGTGAAGCAGAACTCAATGCTCTGTCATTTTCACTCATGGATTGTGAATGGTTGATGCAACTGTTTAAGGACATCAAAGTTTCTGTGAAATGTCCTATACAAGTGTATCAAGACAATAGATCTTGTTTGGCTTTGCTGAACTCAGAGAGTTGCAAGCAAAGAACCAAGTACTTGCAGATTAAGCTACATTGTGCAAGAGAGTGTATTCAGAAAGGACTCATTCAGGTGTCCTACATGGCAGGAAATGAAATTCCTGCTGATCTGTTGTCTAAGGTTGTTAACAGAGAACGACTTAAGGTTTATGTACAGAGGTTGCAATTGGGTTGAACCACAGGTACTACAGGTTACACGGAAAGGGGGAGGATGTTAGGATATTTCCGTTCCACCTTAAAAGGGAGCAGGCTTTGTGAGTCACAGATTCTGCGTATTTCCTGTTCACAGGAAGTTTATGTTTTCTATTGCTATCATTTCTCTCTGTGTGTCAGAGACACTGAAGCTGGCAGTCATGTTTTTCTTTGTTCTGACCAACGCTGAATAAACCTGTAAATAATACTCTCCTGCGTGCATCTTTCGCTGTGCATTATCTGCTGATAGAGCGTACACCAGTTCTGGAATGTGGCAGGCTATTTCTGGAGCTCGTGTCGCTAATTGCTGATACTGCGTGTCTACGGGAGATCAATGGACGTCTGGAGACGACTTGTGGGGCCATGATGGACTTTGTCTCCCTGGCAGTATCCCAACATAAACTTGGATTACTGTGATGTTAAAAGCTCTGCCTTGGATTCGTATCGAGATCATTCTATCATTTTTGAGATTGCATCCCAGTACAGCCTTCGCCACTCTTTTGTTGACTATGAGGGCCACTCCATTTCTTTTACGGGATTCTTGCCCACAGTAGTAGATATGAACTGAATTTGCCCATTCCCGTCCATTTTAGTTCCCTGATGCCCAGGATGTCAATATTTATTCTTGCCATCTCATTTTTGACCACATCCAGCTTACCAAGGTTCTTGGTTCTTACATTCCAGGTTCCTATGCAATATTTTTCTTTACAGCACTGGACTTTCCTTTCGCTTCCAGGCATATCCACAACTGAACGTCCTTTCGGCTTTGGCCCAGCCGCTTCATCAGCTCTGAATCTACTTGTACTTGTCCTCCGCTCTTCCTCAGTAGCATGTTGGATGCCTTCCGACCTGAGGGGCTCATCTTCCAGCGTCATAACTTTTATATGCCTGTTGTCTTTGTCCATGGAGTTTTCTTGGCAGGGATACTAGAGTGGCTTGCCGGTTCCTCCTTCAGGTGGATCACGTTTGGCCAAAACTCTCCACTGTGACCTGCCCACCTTGGGTCGCCCTGCACGGCATAGCTCTTAGCTTCTCTGAGTTATTCAAGCCCCTTCGCCACGGCAAGGCAGTGATCTATGAAGGGGCAACATATGAGACCCAAATGACCTGGGCACTCTGGGACACCCCAAGGTAATTTCAGAGGAGTCGATATCCACATTGAGCCACGCATCCCATGACCTGTGATGTTTCTTGATGCAAGTGGAAGAGTGTTGTGGCATTTTATGAGTCTTTGTGTGCTGTGTATATAAGGTTTCTTCTAATATGCCTCCTGGCAGCCTTTTCAAACCAGCCCTTCTGCTGAACAACTGGATAGCAAGGCTGTCCTATTGCAATAGTTTGAATAAACTGGGTCCCTGCAGGACTCTGAGTTTGGTCTCATTCCCTTGGTCCTGTGTTTATATTTCAGGTGTTCCTTCACCTGGGTAACAAACTCCTGGCGTAGAAGTAATTTTTTACCACACAAGCAATTCAGATACTTTATTTATTATTTCTATAGCTATTAAATTTGGGCAGTGCCCTTGATCTGAGGATGCCAGGGTGGTTCACATCATGAGTAGAGAGGTTCACAGAGCTTCCTCTTCCAGCGCCTCCAAGCTGCAAATTGGTGGGGCTCCTTGTTTTCTCCTGCTCTGGAGGGTGGGATCCGAACCAACAGCTTCAAGATAACAGGAATGGAGATTCTGATTAAAATTCAGAAAGATCTCTTTGACAGTAAGAACAGTTCAACAGTGGAAGAGACTCCACCAGAAGGTGGTGGCCTCTTCTTCCTAGGAGGTTTTTAAGCGGAAGTCAGGTGGCCAGCTCTCATTGAGTTGAGATTCCTGCACTGCAGGGGGTTGGACTAGATGTCCTTTGAGGTGCCCATCTTATATTTGGGCATCTGCCGCTTCCTGCCCAAGTGCAGAACTTTACGTATGTCCCTGTTGAAATTCCTTTTGTTAGCTTGTGCCCAGGTCTCCAATCTGTTAAGCTCATGTTGAATCCTGATTCTTTCTTCTGTAACATTAGCTACCCCTCCCAGTTTGGTGTCATTGCAACTCTGATGAGCGTCCCCTCACGGATTGTCAAGCAAAGACACCAGCCAGGAATACAGGAGCAAAACAGCAGCCTGTAGGCCTGATCTTTATTTAAAATATGTTGCAACAGGACTTCCACCCACTGCATGGAAGAAGCAGGAAGAAGCCCCAAACAAAGGGATGCTTGTTCTTTAATCCCTTTTCCCTTTTCCTATAAACACCTTGGGTGAAGCATCATTCATACATCTTAGATACATCATGCATATGTCACAAACAGGGAGGTGTTTTCTTGGCAGAAACCAGTTCATCCCTCCCTTGCCCTCCACCTCGCACCCATCAAGTGATGCAAAGGAAATATCTACAAGTTCCTGGGTTTCCCTGCCAGGTAATCACACTTCTTTGTCCTGACCAGGACCTACTCCATTCCTGGATGGTCTGCTATTGTCCATGGGACGACTACCTGTCTGGCAGGTGATTATCTCTTGTTCAAGAGGCTGCTGAGTACAAGATCTCAGGTTTCCAGGATTATGGCTGTCTTGTTACCCAAATTCCCCCTTGGGGAGCCATTTGTTCCCTGAGTAAAATGAAGTTGGAATGGTGTCGATCTGACATAGGGCTGATTTTATATGAAGGTTTTGCTGCATAAGGGAAGGTGAGTACTATGTAAGGTAAAAAGGTAAAGGACCCCTGGACGTTTAAGTCCAGTCAAAGGCGACTATGGGGTTGCAGCGCTCATCCCTCTTTCAGGCCAAGTGAGCTGGCGTTTGTCCACAGACAGCTGTTGTAAGAAAAAAACTGCTCCTTTCCCCTTATGGGGTACCCAAGAGCCCACATAAAGTCCTTTTGTAGGTTCCCTATCGGTAAGAGAAAATAACAGAGGCCAGCCAGAGAATATTGAGAAGCAAAGCAGCTAGTAAGCCTCATCTTTATTAACTGTGGCAACAGGGTGCTCACTGCCACACGCAGGAGGGACCCCAAAAATGGTGCGCAAGCCCTTATATAGGCATTTGAAATTGCCCAGCCTGGAGCCCACGACCCCCCCCCCCAATATATCATACATACATCACAGAAGAGGCCGACTACAGCAAAAATCCTGTCTGCTAGGGTACCTCAAAAATGACCACGGATTGCATCACTTGGGCCGTCTGGCGATTCTTTTGTGATGGTAAATACTTAATTCCTGTGTCCAGGTCACAGGCTCACTCTATTCAGACACAGATACCCCTCAAGACAGGATTTGTGAGCACAGAGACAAGGGGGAGGTTTTCTCATTTCCTTTGTTCTTTCAGAGAAACATTTGAAGTCAGTTGGGGAGAGACAAAATGGTTTCAGGACTTTTCCCGTACTGATACTGTGGTGGTTTATAGGTGTATGTATGTGTCTGCCTGGTACATTTATGAACATTTATTTTATATCTTAGACCTTATAATTCTCATAACGCAGCTTTCCAGGTCATGTGGCCAGCAGGACTAAACCGCTTCTGGTGCAACGGGACACCATGACGGAAGCCAGAGCGCATGGAACTGTTGACCTTCCCGTCACAGTGGTACCTATTTATCTACTCGCTTTCAAACTGCTAGGTTGGTGGGTTTTTATGAGGATATTTGCAAAAAAATAAATAAATAAATTGTTTAAATAATTTTTATTGATTTTACACAATAAATCTCACATTTAACACATTTAAATTTTGAACTCAAACAAGATTCTTCCCAATCTCCCCTCCTCCCCTCCATGGTCCTTTGTGTATCTAAGAAACTGCATATTATAGTTCATCCGCACTATAGTCCTCCAAAATGTCCAAAGTCTTTGTAACATTGCAGGAGTTACTGAGACCTGCCAAAGAGCTCGAGTGATTACTGTGTTCTTTTAAGTACAGTCTGTATTTGTCCCATTCCCCACTGAAGTTTTCATCCTCCTGGTTTCTGATTTTCCCTTTCAGCCTCGCCATCTCTACATATTCTAGTAGTTTCATCTGCCAGTCTGCTTTTGCCGGCATCTCCTCCTCTTTCCATCGCTGGGCAAACAGCATCCTTGCAGCTGTAGTTGCTTACATGAGTAGTCTTCTCAATTCCTTTGGTATGTCTGCACCTAAAATTCCTGAGAGAAAGGCTTGTGGTCTTTTGACAAACGTTATTTTAAATTTTTTTTAAAAAAATTCATTATATATCCTTTCCCATAAGTCTTTATCTTTTTATAATTCCACCACATGTGGTAAAAGGTGCTCTTCTTTTTCTTAAATTTCCAATTCAAAACTGAATGGTGGTTTGTGGGGTGGTCTGGGGGTGCAGCGTCCTGTTTCACTGGAAACAACTTTCCCCAAACAACCATTATAAAAATTCCAGTAACAGTACACATGGCTACTAACAGTTGCCCTTTGGCTGTCCATAAGAAGTTTATACCTTGTAGTTTATACAATGCAAATACCTTTGGATTTATACCATAAAGTTGGCTAACTGAAAGGACAAGCAAATTGTTCAGGGCTGAAGCAGCTTCCTTATGAGGAAAATTTGCCACATGCAAAAGGTATTCTCGGGTGGAATTCAGTCACAGCTAGGGAAGCCTCAGTCAGATCTGTAACAGCAGCCAAGAGCGGAAAGATGCTACTTTTAAGGACGGTCCCCAAGAGAACCTAGTGACATAGAGAAATTACAAAATGGAATACAGATGCCCTTTTCCTCCTCTGCATTTCGGATTTGATGTTTTCATGCGTTGCTATATCGTTGCAACATTTTGAAGAGGGGGTCCCAGGGGGCTGGGAGGGGGGCAGAAAGAGCAGGTGGAGTGGGGAGACATGCTTCATAGACATTGGATACAAAAGTATGTATTCCATTTCGGGGGGGGGGCATCTGTATAGTAGCATCATTTGCTTTGTGTCTGTATTTCAGCCATAAATATCCTATGTTCTTCTCTGTTAGTGAAGTCGCCTTTGAAGCAACACAGGAGCAGCCAAGGGGGTTTTCCTAGGAAGCCTTTTATTCCCCTCTGGTGACATTGTTATAAGTTTGTGGGTGCCCAACCCCCGTAAAATACCTCAATTTCATAAATGTTGGAATTGGATTTAGACTTGGGTTGCCAACACCGGGTGCCAGACCCGTGTGGATGAAACGGTGTGTTTGATGCTCCTCATCCTCTGGAATCAGCGTGTCTTCACAGCTCCTTCAACCAGGCAAGGAAGGACGCCTGGATCCAGAATTGGCCCCCACGGTCACTGAGGGCCTCATGGTTAAAACTGTGTTTAGGGAAGACAATCTTACTCGGCTACGAGGGACGCCAGAGAAGAAGGGTTGTCATGTGTCCTCTTTTCCCAGGACACGTCCTCTTTTTCAGGGGTAAAATTTCTGTCCAGGTGGATTTTTTGGTCAAAATGTCTCTGGCCAGACGTTCTGGAGGAGAAATAACTGGGGGTGGAAGACTTGCGTTCCTCTTCTCTTCTCCTGCCCCCCCTCAGCAAAACATCTCACAGCTTCTCTAGCCTACATATAGTAGGAGTATTGAAAGTGAGAGTCATCATCGCATCCTCGTTTTTGCTCCTCAAAATCTGCCCACCCTCCCAGAGAAGGGCAACCAAGGAGATGAAGACTCCGTGCTCTTCCTTCTGTGACGGCAGGTTGCTCTTGCTCCTTGGTCGCCTTCCAAAATGAAGAGCAAAATCCTAAAGTTGGAAGGGACCCCAAGGTCCATCTAGGCCAGGGGAGGCAACCTAAGGACCAGGGGCCGGATGTGGCCCAATCGCTTTCTCAATCCGGCCCCCGGGAATCAGCGTGTTTTTACATGAGTAGAATGTGTCCTGTTACTTAAAATGCATCTCTGGGTTATTTGTGGGGCATAGGAATTTGTTCATTCCCCCCCAAAAAAACAAATATAGTCCGGCCCCCACAAGGTCTGAGGGACGGTGGACCGGCCCCCAGCTGGAAATGCTTGCTGACCCCGGATCTAGGGCTGTTTTTAAATGTCCCAACGCTGCCTGGCACTGGTCCCTCCAAATGCTCTTGTCTGGCTGGTCTTTCTTCACCCAGTCATGTCAAGGAGCAGCATGGGGGCTAAAAGGAGGAATAAATGGAGGACAATATCCCACTCCCCCCAGAAAAGCTCTTCTTTCTCTTTCTGTGGAGGGTCTAGGCCCCTCTTGAAGGACCTTTACCTTGCTCCAATCAGGATAAATATTTCCACCCCTTGGGACGGGACCGAAATAGTTTACTTGCCTCATAGCAAACTGGCATTTTGAAGCTTTGACCATTAGGCCTGCACATCATCAGCTTTTACAGTGGTACCTCGGGTTAAGTACTTAATTCGCTCTGGAGGTCCGTTCATAACCTGAAACTGTTCTGGGGCCTCCTGAAACTGTTCATGTGCCACCGGAACATGATTTCTGTTCTCATCCTGAAGCAAAGTTCTTAACCCGAGGTACTATTTCTGGGTTAGCGGAGTCTGTAACCTGAAGCGTCTGTAACCCGAGGCACCACTGTACATACTTTACATTTGCTGAGGCAAAATCTCCACCCCCAACATTGCTTGTGGCAGTTCTGCCCTCGCCTTAATCTCCTCCATTTTGAAAGGAAACATCTCTTTTTCATGGGCCATCTTGGCCTCCCTGTCTCTTTCTTCTTGGGCTCATATCTCTCTCTCTCTCTCTCTCTCTCTCTCTCTCTCTCTCTCTCTCTCTCTCTCTCTCTTTCTGCCTGTATCTCTGCTAGATGAAGGGCAGCTGCTATTCTGGCCTCTTCTCTTTCTTTCTCTGCTTCAACCTTAGACAATTCCAATCTTAGCCTCATCATCTCTAATTCAATATATTAGGATTCTCCTCAGACGCAGCAGCTGGGTCATCCTGAGTCTCTTTGGCTTGGCGCTTGCTGGTCATTTTCTGACAGGAATTTTTTCTCTTTTTAATCAAAGAACTTCACTCCTCTATTAAACTGGTTGTTCTGCGTCTCTGGGTACGTTTCTGTGTGGGTTTTTACTTCGTATCACGGCTCTTTCCCCCCCGGCACCCTTGGGCCTGCCCTTCAGGGTTGTCGTTTTGAGACCCCACTTCCTCCCTGGGTTTCCAATTATTAATTTTTCTGGAAGGGACTGAGTATTACTGCTCCCCCTAAGTCTCCTTTGATTTCATCTCCCAAGGTAGAGACTTCAGTTGCTGTTTTCAGCCTAAATGAGCAGGAACCTCTTGAAAACATTGCTCTAAACTGATGAGCTGTTTGAGCTCATCTAACTTTCCTCCCATCTGTCCAGAGCTTTGTCAATTCGGCTACCCAGTTGGGCCTAAGTCTCTCCTGGTTTCCTTTTAATTTCACGAAAGGCTTTTTGGCTTTGTTCTGCAGTCAGTCCAAAGCGCACTTTCACTCTCTCCTTAAATGTGAGGGAATCAGAGGTTTCATCCTCTCTGAGATCTGAGTATATTTCTGTGGGCGTAAGTGCAGCATCCAGTTTTCCTCATGAATGTTTAAGTCTGCCAGTCGGCTCAAAACTTAATAGGATCTGTGTGGGTTTTAACTTCATATCCTACCTCTGCCCCCAATTAATATGCAAAGATGCAAGGGCTCTTTTCCCCCCGGCAGCCTTGGGCCCGTTCTCTCTCTTAAATAGAGTGCACCCACCTCACAGAACACAATTTCCACAAACGCCCTCCAACTACGTCGGATTATCTTGTGGAGGACTTGCGTGAGGTAAAACATACTAACTGGGAGTCTCAGGCAGGATTTCTTCAAATAAACATTAACGATTTTATTTAACAAGGAAGTTTATGACATGAGTGGATAAAACTTAGGATATTTCAGTTTACAATGTTATTTCCCTTCAAGGTTTTATCAGTTGTTTCACACTTAAGACTTTGGTTCTTAACAAGGTGGCACTTTCTGCCAGTTACCCTACTCCCAAGGTACTCCAAGCCAAAGACCCAAGGGATCTCTGGTTTGGGAGTCTTCTCTTTCTAGAAGGATCTCTCCCCTCCTGACTGGGATGAGAACTCAGCAGCCGGTCTCTTTCCAGTTCCTCCTTCTCCTGGCTCAGCCTCCCAGTTCATTCCTGGCCTGATTTACTCTCCCAGGACACCACACACTGTCCTTCCCACTAAGCTCAGAGACTCCTTTCTCTAGCTGGTGATCTTTTCCTCAGAGTGGATGTTTCCACCCAGAACCAGCTCCTCTCACTCCCCATCTTCCCCACCTCCCTCCAAAGCTCCTAGCCATGGGGTCAAATGGGCCCAGGTCTCCCCACTCCAGGGCTCTTAGTCCGTCCGCTAAACCACAGTTAGGGCGGGTGTAGGATATTCTCCTAGGTGCCCCAACCTGCCACTTCCCCTGAGCTTCTTGCAGCCTGATGCCAACAAACAGGCGTGTGTGTCCTGCTTGTTGGCAAGTAAAGCAACACCCCTCCCTGGTTGGGATGGAGGGTCTCGCCTCTGGAATGGTGGAAATGACCATCCAGCCATGTGGTTGGTCAGGGGCCCAGGCCCCTCCTGAATCTTCTTCTGAGGGTCTCAGGATGGGTGATGAATTTCAGGGAATTGGATTGGCAGGCAGTGCCCCTCTGCATTTGTCCCTGCCCTGCCCCTCAGTGCAATGAGTTCTGGGCAGACCTGCAGAATTCTCCAGTTCTAGGATTCCACGACACCCCAGATCACTCTCTGTATCTGGGAAAGGACTGCACCAGAGCTGTACAGTCACTGAGGGGGGGAGAGGAGACAAGAAGAGCAAGCTTTCTCTTGGCTAAAAACCAAACACCCCAGAAGGAGCAGGAAAGGCCCAGAGGGGGAGAGGCTCTGCAAGGACATCTCCCTGGCGGGCCTTTTCCTCGCCAGGCTCTCCGGGCACCAAATAGGCTTTCATTTTGATGCCAAGGACTCCCTGAAAGGACTTAGACCAGTCATGACGTGAAGGAGGCATTGAAGGAATAAATCATAATTTGGGTCAGCCACCGGCCATAGCAATAAAAAAACAACGATATAACAAAGAAAAAATCAAAAGTCAGTTATATAAAATACTTTTAAGGGTTCTGAGTCAAGAGTCAAATGGTGGATCTTATTCTAATTGCCCCAGCTAAAAACCTGTGAAGAAGGTATTAAACACCTTGCCCAAGAACTTGCAAGTCGTAGCTCTGGGTATGTAGTAGGAATTCCTACTGGGCACAAGATGTGGCAAAGAACCCGGCTGCAAACCTCACCCTCATATTATTTAAAGTCTCCTAAAATTAAATCTGTATACAGCCACTACTACAGTTTGCCTCCAATGTGAATTCTTTGATGGGAAGCAAGACAGGCCCTGTGACTGAAGCTCTTTCCACATTCCAAGCACTGAAATCATTTCCCCCCACTGGGAACTCTTTCATGGATCGTGGGTTTGGACTTCTCAATGAACCTCTTTCCACATTTCAAGCACTAATAGGGTTTCTCCCCTGATGAATTCTGTGATGGGAAGTGAGATGGTCCTTTCAACTGAAGTTCTCTCCACACTCATGGCACTCATAAGGTTTCTGAAATTGTTTCCCCTCACTCTGAATTCTTTGATGGATCGTGAGTTTGGCCTTCTCAATGAATCCTTCTCATTGATCCCGGATAGGGTTTCGCCCCGTATGAATTCTTTGATGGACAGGAAGCTGGTGGCTGTCACTGAAGCTCTTTCCACATTCCTAGCACTGATAAGGTTTCTCCCCTGTATGAATTCTGTGATGGGAAGTGAAACTGTCCTTTCGACTGAAGTTCTTTCCACATTCCAAGCACTGACGGGGTTTCTTCTCAATGGGATTTCTTTGATTTGAAGTGGAATGGGAGTTCTGACTGAAGCTCTCTCTGTGCTCTGAATATGACTTCCCCACTGTTTGACTTTTGCGTGGTCTCCCTCATTCTCCTTCTCCAATTCATCATCACCTGCAACTAAGTGACAAACAGATTAGACCTCAGGAAGCAATGGAGCCCCAAATTATGGAGCAGTGCTAATTAATGCTTGTGACAGGGAAAGAACTGAAGGGAGTTAGATGTGAGGTCTTCCTCCAGGGTTCACTGCCTGAGATTCAAAAAGCCTGCTTATTTTCTGGGACGGATTTGTTTGGCCCAATCATGAGATCTGTGCCATCTCCAATGTCACTCGTCTCTTTAGTCAGCCAAGGACAGATAGAAGAACAGAAATAGAACATCTGACAGAAGCCACTTCAACTTCCTGAATCACTTTGAAGATACGTTTAAGAAGGCCTGGGCAGTTTAGAGGACTCTGGAAAAAATATGGGGGGGGGTCTTATCTGCCCTGGAGGATCTTCCCCCCTGCTCAGCACCTTGCACCTCTGGTGGCCTTGCCCCTATGAGGGGATGGGGGCTGCTGATGGATGGAGTCTGAGGGGGAAGGAGAGCGGTCAGCGCTCCTCCTCCTCCTCCTGTGCATCTGGCCAGAGCCATGGCTGCTTTCCTGAGGCCCTTCCTCTGCTTCTGCCCCCGTGAAGGGGCCCTGATGGGAGGCTGTAGGGGCTGCAGACAGACCAGCCCTTCAAGAGCAAAAGGGGGCCATTTTGGAGGGGGGTAGGCATAATATTAAGCCTTACTGAGAGCGTCCGAGATCCCCCAATTCTCCTCCATGACTTCCTTATGGAGGGCTCTCTGGTCAGGATCCAGCAATGCCCAGTCCACATCTGTGAAATGGACAGCTACATCTTCAAAGCACACTGGACCCTAAAAGAGAAAGGTTGTCCTCTTAGATAACATAAAGGTGAACTGTTACACTTTGTTGTTTTCTGCCTCTTCATTGGTGTTCAGTATTAATTGGATTCTTTTTCTGCACATTTTATGGATGCATATTTAGATGTGTTAATGGAATTATTCATTGTGTATTTTAATGAGAGGCATTAAGAAACTGGTGTTCTTCAAATCATTCTTCTAATCCTGTGCACAAACATTCCCGTTTGCCACATGGAAGGATCCCTTCTTCTGTCCCTCTGTGCTGTTCTTGCCGGGTGAGGAGTGTTGGGATCCCAGAATGCTGTGTGAGATAGTAAGTCTGCAGGCTTGAGTCTGCTAGCTGATGCAACTGGCTGATGCAATCGGCCTGCAATACTTTCTATGCAAGTGCAGGGTCAGAATGATGTGGGTCAGAAGAATGTGCTGTCAGTTGATTGGCTGTCCTTGGTTTAAAAGGGAAACCTGTCCAGCAGTAAAGGTGGTGGTGCAGAGGAGTGTGGTCAGAGAGAGAGAGTCTTCCTCTTTGCCTTAAGGTGCAGCCAGGTACTCCGTTTGACTGTATGAACTGCTCCTGTATTATAGCCTGTAGATATTTGTATATATAGAGCTCACAATAAATATACTGCACTGAAGAACCTGGAACTTTAGCATTTCTGCTAAAGCGCCGCAAAGATTTCGCGACAGGAAGGACCCTCCTGAAGCCCTATAGACATCTCCAAGGTGCGCAGGGGAATGAGAGGGGGAAAGCCCCATTGTGGGACTGATGGGGTGAATCCTGGCCACTGTTTGGTATGGGGTGTGAACTGCTTAGAAGCCTATTTGAGCCTTCAACCCTCCTTCCTTGGCGGTTCCTCCCACCATTCCGGGCCTGCCAGCAGAAGGCAGGGGGGATAGAAACAGCCGTCCAAAAGGTCCAGCCAGCTCCAGAGGCGACCCAAGGCTGCTCTCCACCGGGGCGCTGCTCCAGGCATCTGAGTTGCCCAGTTCAAGGGAGCTGGCGGGACTAAGAACCGGGGTTCCTGAATTGCAGGGGTCGGACTAGATGAGCCTGGAGTGTCCTCTTCCAGGATTCCTCATCTGGCTGCCAATGCCACGGCTGGAATGTCTCCCCAAACTGCCCCCCCTTTCACAAGGAGCTCTCCCCCCCCCCCGTGTCTTAAACTACGTTGTGACTGGCAACCATCTCCAATCTCCTTGGTGGACAATCCCAACCAAAGATGCATCTACTCAGGAGTCCTGTAGTGATTTCATGCTCTTTATTGCAGCTTGCAAAACAGTGATTTAATTGCTCCCCAAACCTCAGGCTGTTCCCGTTGCGCCCAGAAGGTTAGCATTCGTAGTCGTTGAAGTATGCCGGTCACCTATGTATGCCTTGTGGTCTTGGGTGTCTCTCAGTAGGGGTTCCTGGTTCTGGCTCTTGTTCCAGGGCTGCTGGCTGTGACAGGGCCGTTGGGTTGGATGCCGCTGGTCCACTCGGTTGTGGTTTTGGTTCCTGTGGCTGCTCGGCCTCGGTCACTTCTGGACTTCCTAGTTCTGCCTCCCTTACCCGCTCCTCCTGCTCTATGGGCCTCACCCTTCTGCTATCCCCTTGGGATTCCTCTGCCCAGCCCTCCTTGCAGTTTCCCCCCAGGAATCATCCGGAAGTTCAATAGTCCCAAGAAGGCTTGGAGTTCTGCCTTACCCTTAGGTGCAGGGGCGTCGCAAATAGTCCTCACTTTGTCCCCGATCAGGTGGACTCTTAGAACCCACCAGGGTGGCGAGGACATGGCTGACCATTGGCACCGGGTATGCATGAGCCGTAAGGGCCTTGTTTATGGTACATTTGTAGTCTACGCAGATGTGGACTGAGCCACTGGGCTTGACGGGTGTGATGATTGGGGTTTCTCGGGGGCATTAGGCACGGGCTAGAACACTCCTTGCTCCACAAGCCGGTCTAATTCCTCGCCAATGCGGGGTTTAAAGGTGAACGGGACCTGGTGGGCCTTGAACCTGATGGGTCGTATGGCGGGGTCTAGTTGTAGGCCAACGGGGGGGGGGCAGTATATCATCCCAATGCCTCATGGAAAACCTCTGGAAACTCCTTGCACATGGCGGCCCCGTCCACGTGGGAGCTGGTGTGGTTCACCCCGCTGATGGCTAACCCCAGTGGCCCAAACCACACCAACCCCAGTAAGCTAACGTAGCACCCCTTGACAACGATCAAGTCCAACTGCCACTTCTGCCCTCAATATTCTACATTGAAGGTTCCCACCCCCATCGTGGGGACCTTGCGTTTGTGGAAGTCTCCCGGAGGGTGAATGGGGCTGGCCTAACTTGGAGCTGCCACTGGGACACAATTTCCTTAATGTCCATGCCAAAATTATGGACAGGGTTGAGCCTGTATCAAGCTCCAGGCGGAATGGGGCTGCCCCTATCTGTGCCTGAATGTAAATTATTTCCGCATTAGAATGAGGCAACTGGTATACCTGACAGTCTGTGATCTCCGTTGAGTTGCCTTGGTGTGTCAGACCACGGGGCCTGGGACTCTTGGGTCGCCCGTCTGGTTCGAGGCGTCGGGCAGGGCAGTCACGGCACACCCGGGCGATGTGTCCCACTTTTCTGCATTGTCGGCATTCTGCATTGGGAAATGGCAAGTCCTCTGCTCGTGGCTCTCCCCGCAACTTGCACAGTTCCCGCCTTCCGGACAAGGCTGTCGTGGTGGGCATGCAGCTTATGTGCGCTGCTGCACTCAGTGTACGTCCTCCCGGTCGGATTCTGAGTCGTCGGTGAGGTCCTCATGGTGGATCCTTGGTTGGGATGACATGTTTGACTGGAATCCTTGCGCTGACCTCTCGGCAGCTTCAGTTGCTAAAGCCTCCTCTAGGGCAGCCTGGAGCGTCAGGTCCTTCTTGGCGTAGAGGCGCCACTGCAGCTTCTCGTCCCTCAGGCCGCCCACGAGGCAGTCGCGGAGCATGTTCTCCAGCTCTGTGACGTTGCAGAGCCGGGCAGCCTGGCAGAGGGAGGTCACATACCCAGCTATGGTTTCTCCGGAGACCTGCCGCTTTGCCTAGAAGGCATTTCGACACGCTACCACCGAGGGTTGTTGCGAGAAGTGCCCCTTCAGCCGTTCTATTATCGTGTCGCAATATTTGTGGGAGCGAGGAGGGCTCAGGCGATCTTGAACGTTTCTTCTCCACAGATGCTGAAGAAGGTTGCCCTCTTCTTGGCTGTGTCTCATGACGTCCTTTGCCTCCAGGAGGAACTGGAAGCGGGTGGCATATCTTTCCCAGTCTCCTGAGGCTGGGCTGAACGGTATGAAGCGGTTGTCTGTCACCATTCTGGGTCCTTGGGTCCTGGAGCTGTAGCCTGGATGCGCAGTGCGATGCTGTGCTGCCTGTGGCGGCTGTATGCGGTGCACGGCAGACAGCTCAGCAGGATCCCACCTTCATCGCCAGTGAAATATATTCAGAGTCCTGTAGTGATTTCATGCTCTTTATTGCAGTTTGTAAAACAGTGATTTAATTGCCCCCCAAACCTCAGGCTTTTATATACATTATTTACACAATGAGTCCCGTCTGATTGGCTGTTTCTGTTGGGATCCTGCCAGGGAGACAGAGGCATCAGGCCTCCACGTCGTCTCCAGACGATCTCCGGTCTCCCGTTGGAACAGCACCAGTCAATTAGCGACACGACCCTCAGACGCATTCCAAGACTCATGCACGCCCTTCTCGCAGAGTTTCCACAACGGAAGATTCACCCAGGAGAGCATATTTACAGCTTTATTCAACGTTGGTCAGAACAAAGGAAAAACATGACTGCTTGCATCCATGTCAAGGAAAGCAGCCAGAACAAATGATGGAGGTGGAGACGCTCCTTCATTAGTTAGTAGATAAGCTTCCCAGTGCAAGGAGAGGAAAGCAGACCTCTGAGCCCAGCCTGGCCCCCCACCAAATTCTGGCTGCATGCGGAAACGCCCAGTGAGCAGGAAGTAAACAGGCATGTGACACACAACAGCCTGTTCCCTTTTTAAAGGAGGAACGGAAATATCCTAACAGATTCTGCTTCCCTCCTGGAGCCTGATTGGTCTTTTCCTGCAAGCCAATCAGTTGTTGCATTCTAGGATCCTACTTGCCTATTGTTCTAGGATCCAAGCTTAGAACATAAATTCTCCTTCCTCCATGTCCCCAATTCTTAAATAGGGTTTATTTCAAAACAGGGTGGGGGGTAGAGATGGCTTAGTCTTCCAAACAACCCTTTATCCATTAGTTAGTAGACAAGCTTCCCAGTGCAAGGAGAGGAAAGCAGACCTCTGAGCCCAGCCTGGCCCCCCCCCAATTCTGCCCGCATGCCTTGAGGCCCCAAGATGGGCGGAGGAAGGCCTGGAGGGCAGCTGCTGGCTGGGACTTTGATTGGGGCAGGGTGGGGGCACAGGGAGAGGGAGACAGGAAGACCGGCCAGGGGGTGGCACTGGGGGGATTTATTCACATTGGTTTTCTACCCAAAAGCCACCCCCCCGGCTGTGAGGAGGGTGGCGCCTCTTCCATGAATTCCTCTTCCACTCCCAGCCTCTCCGCTCAAACCTTTGCTAAAATCCTGCTCTCCTCCCTCCTCTCCGTCTCAGAGGCTGGGCTTTCTGTCTCATCTCAAGAACCGCCAAAGCTCCCGCAGTTGCCTCTTATCTTCCACCCAAACCGTCCACATCAATCCTAAGCATCTCCTGTTCTGATTTCCATTTTTGGTCTTTTCCAGCTTTTCAGACTTCTCCCTTCCTTCCTTTCATGGAGATATCTAGTGCTTGTTTTCTTTGTCAGTGTCTCTGTTTTAGTGGTCAAATTTGTCTCCATTTCATTATTTTTATCAATTCGGGCTAATAGCTTCTCCAAATTTAACATAGGCCTGGTGTTAACTGTTTTTGAACGGCCATATTCCAAATCTCCCTCTCCATTGTTCTCAAAGCAGCCTATTTTCCAGCGGCACCTTATCAGTTTGTCAAGGTCACAGAATAACTCTTTCCTAAGAGATCCTGTTTCCTGCATTTTTACAGCCCTCCCTCTTCCTTCCAGCCTGATCCCCAACACACATGAGCTGTTTAACAGAAAATCCAATTTCTCAAATTAAGATTCGAATTAAACAAATAAACCAAATAATTACTTTAAGAGAGGAATCATAAAAAAGAAAAAAAGAATGTGTCCAAGAGGACATAGCAATTTAGGTGTCCAGATAAGAGTGGTTGTCTTGCAGGAATCCAATTCTTTTTAAGTGGCTCAGAGTAGAAGAAATATTTTCCTTCAAAGAGAAACGAACTTGTCCAAACCTGTCTTGATTTTAGCTTTTTCAGTGAGCTCTAAGTCCTTTTAAGAGCTCCAATTGTGTTAAGAACTTAAAAAATGAGACCAGACTTTCATAACTCCCTCCGATCACACTCTTGGCACTGAAATAGTTTCTACCCTGTGTGAATTCTCTGATGGGAAATGAGATTGTTGCTTTGACTGAAGCTCTTTCCACATTCTAGGCACTGAAAGGGTTTCTCCCCTGTATGAATTCTTTGATGGGAAGTGAGTGTGGAGCTGTTAATGAATCTCTTTCCACATTCCAAGCACTGATACGGTTTCTCCCCTGTATGTATTTTTTTATGGAAAGCAAAACTCTGTTTCCAGCTGAAGCTCTTTCCACACTCCAAGCACTGATAGGGTTTCTCCCCTGTATGAATTCTTCGATGGGAAGTGAGATCTGAGCAATTTCTGAATCTCTTTCCACATTCCATGCACTGATAGCGTTTTTCCCCTGTATGAATTCTACGATGGGAAGTGAGATCGTGGCTGTGACTGAAGCAGTGATATGGTTTCTCCCCTGTATGAATTTTACGATGGCAAGTGAGATTGTGGCTTTGACTGAAGCTCTTTCCACACTCCCAGCAGTGATATGGTTTCTCCCCTGTATGAATTCTACGGTGGGCAGTGAGATTGGAGCCCTGACTGAAGCTTTTTCCACATTCCACGCACTGAAAGGGTTTCTCCCCTGTATGAATCCTTTGATGGGACGTGAGATGGGCCCTCTGACTGAAGCTTTTTCCACATTCTAAGCACTGATAGGGTTTCTCCCCTGTATGAATTCTACGATGGGAAGTAAGATCGTGGCTGTGACTGAAGCTCTTTCCACACTCCAAGCAGTGATAGGGTTTCTCCCCTGTATGAATCCTTTGATGGGAAGTGAGATGGGCACTCCGTTTGAAGCTCTTTCCACATTCCACGCACTTAAAGGGTTTCTCCCCTGTATGAATTCTTTGATGGGAAGTGAGATGGGCACTCTGAGTGAAGCTCTTTCCACATTCCAAGCACTGATAGGGTTTCTTCTCAAGGGGATTTCTTTGATGGGAAGCGGAATGGGAGCTCTGACTGAAGCTCTCTCCACAGTCTGAATCCTGATATGGATCCTCCACTGTGTGGATTTCATTGTAGTCTCCCTTGTTCTTCGTTTCCAATTCATCCCCACCTGAAACTAAGAGGCAAACGGATTAGAGTCTCAGGAAGAAGTGCAGCCCCAAATTACGGAACAATGCTAATTAATGCTTGGGACAGAGGAAGAACTGAAGGGAGTTAGATGTTATAATGTTCCTTTTGTTCTGTAAAAATGTCTAGTTTCGTATACAAATCAAGTTGAATATTAGATGTTTTCTCTCTCTAGTTTTTAAAAGTACAGCTTACTGTACTGGTAACATCATTTTGTTCAAATTTAAATATGGATCTGTACTATCTTCATAAATAAAATGTGCTTTTATTATTATTTAAAAGGTGGCCAAAGCGGGAAAGTTCCCTGTCCAAAATGAAGATATACAGTGGTACCTCGGGTTACATACGCTTCAGGTTACATACGCTTCAGGTTACAGACTCTGCTAACTCAGAAAGAATGCTTCAGTTTAAGAACTTTGCTTCAGGATAAGAACAGAAATCATGCCCTGGCGGCGCAGCAGCAGCAGGAGACCCCATTAGCCGAAGTGGTGCTTCAGGTTCAAAACAGTTTCAGGTTAAGAACAGACCTCAGGAATGAAGTAAGTACTTAACCCGAGGAACCACTGTATTCAATATGCAGTAATAAATCTGTCAAGGCTGCCTCAAGTCTCAGCTCACAAAAGACCAACGCCTAACTCTTCTTATATACAAAAGTGTTTATTGCAGTTCATTGTTTGCTTCACATCCGAGGCGCGCAGCCCTACGTCTGCTAGGCTTAGACCGCTGAAGTCCCCTCTGAATCCGTCCCTCCCCTGCACCAGTTTAAGAGGCTTGCGCTGCTCCACCTCTTTCTCTCTTTCCTTTTCCGCAGGGTCTTTCTGCCCGCTGGGGTTTCGCCCCTCCTGGATTCCTCTGACGTGGAATCAGACTGCTCTTGCCCCCTCCTGCGGGCTTTGGGACCTGGCCCCTCCTCCGGGCTCCCTGTACTTCCGCGCGCCTCTACATTTGAACTTGGCGCGCGCGCCCAACCTCTAACCTTCCTTTTAACAGCTACACTACTCCCTTCACTACTCCCCTCCCCTTCCGGGAGGGTGGCTTGCTCCGACCTCCCTCCTTTCTCTGCTGCCGGAGCCGCTTCCCCTGATACACTGAAACCTCCACCCCCTTCGCTGCACTCTGGCGGGGAGGCTGGTCCTGACGCCCAGCTGCCACTTTGGGATCCCCCACTGGCCCCCTGCTCCTGACACGTCCCCCCTGGGGCTCCCCTGGCCTTGACCACCGGCGCCCCCTTCTGGGAATCCTCTGATTCGCTGGAAAGACTCATGGAATCTCTTGAGTCATTGTCATCCTCTTCCTCGCTGTCTTGGGATTCATCCCCATCGCTCTCCATCTCCTGCCTACCCTGTGCCTCTGTCCCTGAACCCCTGACAAAATCTAAACAATTTTTTAAAAAAATAATCTTTATTGCTTTTAAAACTTACAAGAAAAGAAGAAAGAAGAAAATAGGCGAAAGAAAAAGACAAAATAGAGCAGAGAAGAAAAAAAAGAGAAAGAAAAGAAAAAACAATACAATACAATAAACAATACAAAACACAACCTTAACACACTAAACTAAACAAAGCAAAAGAACAACAATTTAAAAACATATTTCATACCATTTCATTACTCTATCTTTCATTCCCTTATTTCATCAACCTCCTCTCACCTCCCTTTTTGTATTCCACTTCTATTACTTGTTTCAGCAATTCCTTTCCATCTTTCTCTATTTTTATCATTATGAATATCTTAACATATTTTGTACCTTATTTTCCATTAATACTGAAATACTTATTTATACCTAACTCCTTATAACATTTCTGCTAAAGCCATAAAATTTCATTCCAACAATTTTCTAACATTCATTAAATTTACAATATTTCTATATATAAACTTTAAACTTTCCCATGGTGGTAGAAGATTGGGAAAGTTTAAAGAAGATTGGGAAAGTTTAAAATCTAAACAAATTTTAAGAGCGGACATCCAGAACAAATTAAGTTCTTAACCCGAAGTACCACTGTACTTAAATGTTACATTTTTGTGAGAAGTTACAGGGGACGAGGCAGGGGGCCTTCTCGGTAGGGGCACCCACCCTGTGGAACGCCCTCCCATCAGATGTCAAGGAAATAACTATGCAACTTTTAGAGGACTTCTGAAGGCACCTCAGTATCGGGAAGTTTTTAATGTTTGATGTTTTATTACGTTTTTCTATTTGCTGGAAGTTGCCCAGAGTGGCTGGGGCAATCCAATCAGATGGGAAGGGCAAAAATATTAAAATTATCATTATTGTGAACATTTAATAATCTGGTGGAAAATTTAGATCTGATTGATATCTGGAGACATAAAAATCCAATAACAAAACAATTTACACACTTTTCAGAATCACACCAAAGCTGGGCTAGGTTGGACCAAATATAGGTTTCAAGAGAATTAACAACAAGAGCAGTGAAATGTGAAATCCAACCTAGAACCCTTTCTGATCACAGCTCAGTAACCTTGGAGTTAAAAAGTAGAATACAAGGGACATACAGATGGAGAATGAATGAATTCCTTTTTGAAAATGAGGAGATAATTGAGAAGGCCAAAAGAACTTTAAAAGATTATTTCGACATGAATATGAACAAAGAAACAAATATTAATACAGTCTGGGATGCCAGTAAGGCAGTGCTAAGAGGATTCCTAATTAATCAGAATAGCTACAGGAAAAAGTTAAGAGAACAAAAAAAGAAGAAATACTTAATCAATTAAGAGAATGCGAAAGAAAACTAATAATAAACGCAAGTGAGGAACAGATCAAACAAACCTACAGAATACTTCAAACGCAATACTCAATTTTAATAGGTCAAGAAGTAGAATGGAGAATTAAGGTATGGAAACAAAAATATTTTGAATCTGCAAACAAAACTGGGAAACTATTAGCGTGGCAACTACGAAAAAGTAAAAAACAAAATGTGATCAATAAAATAAGAATAGAAGATCAAATTGTGGAAGACGCCAAGAGAATAAAGGAAAATTTTATTAAATTTTATGAAAACTATATAAAAGGAAAAAAGAAGACATAATTGGAATAAAGAAGTACTTAGAAGAAAATAGAATGAAAGGATTAACAGAAGAGGAGAAAATACAATTAAATAAACCTATAAAAACAGAAGAAATCCAGGAGGCGATAAAAAAAATGAAACTGGGAAAAGCTCCAGGGCCTGATGGCTTATCTGCTAAATACTATAAAGTTTTAGAGGAATACTTAGCCCCGGTACTATGCGAAGTAGCAAATAACATCTTAAGAGGAGGTAGAACACCAGATTCATGGAAGGAAGCCTATATTACATTGATATCTAAGCCAGATACAGATAAGTTGGACATGAAAAATTATAGACCAATATCATTATTAAATAACGATTATAAAATATTTGCTGAAGTAATGGCCAATCGTCTCAAGAAATGCTTAACAAACCTTATTCATACAGACCAAGTTGGATTTTTACCCAATAGACAATTAAAAGATAATATAAGACACATAATAAATATTATTGAATATCTAGACTGCAAGAATGATATCCCTGCAGCAATAATCTTTATTGATGCCGAAAAGGCTTTTGATAATGTATCCTGGCAATTCCTTTTGGGGTGTTTGGAAACAGTAGGGATAGAGGGCTCCTTTTTGGAGGATATAAAAGCTATCTACTCAAGCCAAAGAGCAAAATTAATAATCAATAATGACTTAACTGACTCTTTTGAAATTTCAAAGGGCACAAGACAGGGATGCCCTCTGTCTCCTCTTCTATTTGTAATGGTATTAGAAATTATCGCAAATAAGATAAGAACAACACCAGAAGTACATGGAATTAAAATCGGGGAAAAAGAATATAAATTGAAAGCATATGCTGATGATTTGATGCTATCATTAGAAGATCCACAAAAAAGTATACACAGGGTAATAGAATTATTAGAAGAATTTGGAAAGTTATCGGGTTTTAAGTTAAACAAATCAAAAACTAAAATGATGACTAAAAACATCGAAGAAGTTGTGAAAAATCAGTTAGAGGTACAAATTGGAATTAAGGCGGTCAAAAAAGCAAAATACTTAGGAATTTGGCTGACTATGAAGAATATAAATTTAATGGCGGATAATTATTTAGTTACTTGGAAAGAAATCAAAAAGGACCTAGATATCTGGAACAGGATGAAATTATCATGGTCAGGAAGAATGGCCGCAATTAAGATGAACATACTTCCAAAGCTGCTATTTTTGTTCCAAAATATTCCGGTGATAAGGGGAACCACAGTTTTTAAAGATTGGCAAAAAATTCTATCCAAATTCATTTGGCAGGGGAAAAGGCCTAGAATTAAATTCAAATTACTTACAGATAGAAGGGAAAGAGGAGGATTTGTGGTACCGAATTTGAAACTGTACTACGAGGCTTCATGCCTCTGTTGGATTAAAGAATGGATTGTCATAAAAAATAC
Organism: Podarcis pityusensis; assembly: GCF_964106645.2. NCBI lineage: Eukaryota > Metazoa > Chordata > Lepidosauria > Squamata > Lacertidae > Podarcis > Podarcis pityusensis. The sequence goes on along the minus strand of NC_138033.1, from coordinate 888,769 downwards.
TGACCTGTTAGATCTAGAAGGCTTCAATACCAGATTCGGATGGCACGCATATTTGTGGCACAACAAAGTAAAAGTACACAAAGGATTCTCCAATCATATTATCAGAGGACCATTGATAGAGGTATGGGAAAGAAACAAAAATTTACTTGAAAGAAACACTCCCTGGTGGCTGTCACCAATAGATATTTTAACAACCAAAAAAGTAAATATAGAAGGTGAAAGATGGACATATGAAGACTTGTTGGTTAGAACAGAGAAAGGTTGGAAAATCAAAACTTATGAAGAATTAGGAGATAAATTAATGAGTTGGTTACAATTCCATCAAATTAACGCACTGTGGACAGAAGATAAAAAGATTGGGATTAACAAAAAAAAAATCCAGATTTCAGATAGAAATATTGGAAGGAAATTCAAAACTTTTATCAAAAATGTATAACCAATTGTTAGAATGGGATACTAAGGACGAGGAGATAAGAGAAGTCATGGTGAAATGGGCGATAGACCTGGGATATAATTTGGAATATGATAGTTGGATAAAGCTCTGGAATAAAGATATGAAGTTTACAGTGTGTGTCGCACTAAGAGAAAACATGGAAAAAAGGATGTACAGATGGTACATCACCCCTGTAAAATTAGAAAAAAATTATAAGACTGGAGACAAAATGTGCTGGAAGTGCAAAAATAAGGAAGGAAGTTTCTACCACATGTGGTGGACCTGCAAAAAAATTAAAAAGTTTTGGGAGCTTGTTTATAATGAATTAAAAAAAATGTTCAAATACACTTTTGTTAAAAAACCGGAAAACTTCCTTCTGGGGATGATTGGTAATGAAATTAAGAAAGAGGACCAGACTTTATTCCAGTATGCAACAACAGCTGCTAGAATATTAATAGCACAAAATTGGAAGTCAATTAGTATCCCAACGGTAAGAGATTGGCAAAGTAAACTATTCGAATACTTAGAATTGGCAAAAATAACACAAAAAATCAGAGATCAGAAAGAAACAAAGTTTATTAAGAAATGGAATAAATTCATAACATATATTGAAGCAGATTTAAAAAATCTAAAGATGACAGTAGGCTAAATATAACCCTCCGACGTGCAGAAGTCTTAAACATAAACTGCAGAAAAAATCCTTTATTATATAACTCAAAACCGAGGTGGAGGAAAGTCAATTAGTTATATGTTGTTTTTTGTTCTTAGCTTTTTTTCTATTTAGCCGTGTTGTTTGGTTTATTTTTTGTTTGTGATGAATTTGTCTTGTGTGTATTGGTGTGTAATGAAAAATAATAAAGAGAAAGCAAAAAAAAAAAAAAAAAAAATAACATTATTGTTACTACAGGGTTCACTGCCTGAGATTCAAAAAGCCTGGCTCTGTTTTGGGATGGAGTTTGTTTGGTTCAGTCGTGGAATCTGTGCCATCTCCAATGTCAAGCGACTCTTTGGTCAACCAGAGAGAGACAGAAGCAAAACCAAAAGCAAGAAACTTGACTGAAGCTACTTCAACACCTCAAATCACTCTGAATCCTACATTTAAGAAGGCCTGGGCAGTTCAGACAGCCTGATCATGGTTTTAAACAGCAGAACTGAAAGAAGAATATTCACAGGGAGAACAATCAATACCCATCCATCCAAGGTTTGCTGTGGGAGTGTTAACATCCCAGGTGCTGTGGGTGGCGCTGTTGAGCCCCATCGAAATATCAGAGGTTCGCCACATAAAGAGATGTCTTGAATTACAAAACAGATAGGATGATCCAATAGGGAGCCTTACCGAGAGAGTCCAAGATCCCACGATTCTCCTCCATGACCTCCTGATGCAGAGCTCTCTGGTCAGGATCCAGCAACCCCCACTCCTCGTCTGTGAAATGGACAGCTACATCTTCAAAGCACACTGGACCCTAACAGAACAGGAAAAAGGCTGTCCTCTTAGAGAACATTCACTTGGCTCTGTTGTTTTCTACAGCGGCCAGACCCCTCTCTGCCTTCCTCATCCCTCTCTCCTGCTGCAGCTTCTGCCTCGGAGTCTGGGCTGCTCTCTGCCACAGACTCCCTCTGCTCCCTGAGCCCTCTTCCCTCTCCAGCTTCAGACCCCTCCTCCTCCTCCTCCCAGTCGGCTCCCTCTTCTCTGGCTCCTCCCACCATTCCTCTGCATCCAACTGTGTCCAGCCAGTCTGCATCCAAGCAGTCCTTCCCCACAAGGCTCCTTCCCCCTACCTGATCTGGGTCCACAGCTGCTGCCTCCCCTCCACCACCATGAAAAGATGAAGGAGCAGGTCTTGGTGGCATCATTCCGTCACCTGGGAGAGACCAAGGAAAGTGGAAACCGTGAGCGCCTGCTTCTCTCAGAGGTGAAACAGTGCATCTCTAAGTACAGATGGGGCTTGTCCAAGTCTCCCCTGCTAGCTTCCGGTTCCGCTCTGCTTTAATGGAGGCAGCGGGAGATCGTTGGCAAAGGAAAAACAAGGATGACTGAGGGTAATTCTCCTTGCAAGTTGCCCCCAGGGACAGGGGGGAACGGGCTTCACTCCCAGTTCGTCTTGGTACCAGGTTCCGGCTCTGGCATGGATTGCGAGAGGCAGGGAGGCGCTGAGTGCAAAAGCCCTTTGCCTGCCGAAAACCCTCCTTCGCTGCCATTAAGAAGCAAAGGTTCTCCTGTCAATTAGAGCTCAATTTGGACTAATGTACAGGCGTTGCTGGAAGAGATGAGATCATAAACTGTGGAATTGAACAAGCTGCAGTAAACGTCTCCCCTGCTGAGTACATTGGACTCATTTATACCCATTTCATATAATAGTTGTGCAAAAATACATCTCTCCCCGCACTCTGAGCTCCAGGTGTCTTCCCCCAAAAGATGTAAAGAACTCACAGATTAGTTTCAAAACCAAGAGAATGTGACAAAACGGGGGAGAAAACACTCCTTCCTCCTTACCCAGAGGCCTCACTCTGGCGTCCAGCGGAGTCTTCTCTGCCTCAGAAGAATCAAGACCCATTTCTGCCAAAAGATCCTTCCTCTGAAAGAGCAACAAGGATTCAAAACAGAGAATGGGGAGAAGGGTTAGAGAAGGAATGGCAGAGGCAAGCGCTTTCGGGGGACCGAGGTGAAAGCTGCTTCCTGCTTCTGCTAGACTGGTGTCTGGGGTTGGCTGCCAGGACCATGAAACATTGGTCCTCAAGGATCTTCACTGGCTCCCAGAACGTTTCCCAGCACAATTCAAAGTGTTGGTGCTGAACCTTAAAGCCATAAACGGCCTCAAAGGCCCAGTATACCCAAAGGAGCGTCTCCATGAACTGAGGTCCAGTTCCGAGGGTCTTCTGCTGATTCCCTCACTGTGACAAGTGAAGTTACAGGGAACCAGACAGAAGACCTTCTCCACAGTGGGACACACCCTGGGGAATGCCCTCCCATCAGGTGATAAGGAGATAAGAAAATGCATAACTTTTAGAAGACATCCGATGTCTTCTTATGCTTTTATATGTGCTGGAAGGCACCCAGCCACATGAGTGTCATAAATCATCATCATCATCATCATCATCATCTTTCCAAAAAAGGATGGGCCATTAGGAATTGATTTGGGAATATTCTCCCTCCTCTTTGGAGCCCCTTGGGAATATCCAGAAGAAAGTCTCTCTCACCTGCTGCTCTGCCTGCTTCCTCTCCTCTGCCTGACTTAGGAGGAAACCTTCGGCCAGGGCCACCGCCTGGGAACTGGTCTCCACTCCGCATTCCCTCACCCAGTTCTCCATCTCCAGAGGAAGGACAGCCAGGAACTGCTCCAAGATCACCAGGTCCAACATCTGAGCTTTCGTGTGCCTTTCCGGCTTCAGCCACTGATGGTCAAGGTGGTAGAATTGGCTGCAAACCTCTCGGGGTCCTTTGGCCTCCTGGTAGAACTGCCTGAGCTGCTGGCTCTGCACCTCTGAGCAAATGGTGTCCTCCTCACCCAGGATCTTCTGCACGGAGTTTTCACGCAATCCCCCACTGCTCCCAGTTTCCAGGGCGTGGCCTCTTCCTGCTTCAGGGCCAGCTGAGTCTTGCTCATCCATCTGGGCTCTCCGGAAGTCTCCAAGACATCGGAAGGAGCCCCTTGGTCCTCTGCCAAGTTCTAGTGCAAGGTGCAGCAAATCCTACGAATCAAACACATTCTTCTATTGTAAGATCAAAACACAGCCAAGAGAAGAAGAATGTTCCCTGAGGAAGCGTAGGGAGAGGAGGAGGAGGAAGAAGTAATAACTGTGAATGACAAGTGAGTCATTTATATGAAGTGTAACTTGGAGCCAGGGCAATAGTGGGGGTCCCTCCCAACCCCACTTCATAGTCCAGAGCTTCTCCCCAACCCAACCATATCTGCTTGGGTGGCTTGGTGAGCAGCAGGGCCCATGTCTAGCTCCAGCCACTGTCCCTTGGGGACTTCCTGCTCTGGATCCGAGGGGACGGTGGCAAGGCCCTCTGGGTGGAACTGCCCTGGAAGACGCCTCGGAAACTGGACTTTCCATCAAATAAAGAAGTAGGGAGGGAAAATGGCCGACATACAGAGATTTATGAATAGGGAGAGAAGGGAAGCTAAAGGGTTTGCAAGGAGGACGGTTTGTAAGCAGGGGTATTCCTGTCCTTCTCCTATATGGTATTTCCCTCTTAATATCCTTCTCCCTCACAATTATGTCCCTCTTAATCTACTTCTCCCTCACAATTATGTCCCTCTTAATATACTTCTCCCTCATAATAATGTCCCTCTTAATATACTTCTCCCTCATGTCCCTCTTAATATACTTCTCCCTCACAATAATGTCCCTCTTAATATACTTCTCCCTCATGTCCCTCTTAATATACTTCTCCCTCATAATAATGTCCCTCTTAATATACTTCTCCCTCATGTCCCTCTTAATATACTTCTCCCTCACAATTATGTCCCTTTGAAAGTCCTTCTCCCTCATAATAATGTCCCTCTTAATATACTTCTCCCTCATAATAATGTCCCTCTTAAAATACTTCTCCCTCATAATAATGTCCCTCTTAATATACTTCTCCCTCACAATTATGTCCCTCCTAATATACTTCTCCCTCATAATAATCTCCCTCCTAATATACTTCTCCCTCATAATAATGTCCCTCTTAATATACTTCTCCCTCATGTCCCTCTTAATATACTTCTCCCTCATAATAATCTCCCTCCTAATATACTTCTCCCTCATAATAATGTCCCTCTTAATATACTTCTCCCTCATGTCCCTCTTAATATACTTCTCCTCACAATAATGTCCCTCTTAATATCCTTCTCCCTCACAATTATGTCCCTCTTAATATACTTCTCCCTCATAATAATGTCCCTCTTAATATACTTCTCCCTCATAATAACGTCCCTCTTAATATACTTCTCCCTCATAATAATGTCCCTCTTAATATACTTCTCCCTCATAATAACGTCCCTCTTAATATACTTCTCCCTCATAATAACGTCCCTCTTAATATACTTCTCCCTCATAATAACGTCCCTCTTAATATACTTCTCCCTCATAATAACGTCCCTCTTAATATACTTCTCCCTCATAATTACGTCCCTCTTAATATACTTCTCCCTCATAATAACGTCCCTCTTAATATACTTCCCCCTCATAATAACGTCCCTCTTAATATACTTCTCCCTCATAATAATGTCCCTCCTAATATACTTCTCCCTCATAATTACGTCCCTCTTAATATACTTCTCCCTCATAATAACGTCCCTCTTAATATACTTCCCCCTCATAATAACGTCCCTCTTAATATACTTCTCCCTCATAATAATGTCCCTCCTAATATACTTCTCCCTCATAATAACGTCCCTCTTAATATACTTCTCCCTCATAATAATGTCCCTCTTAATATACTTCTCCCTCATAATAATGTCCCTCTTAATATACTTCTCCCTCATAATTATGTCCCTCTTAATATACTTCTCCCTCATAATAACGTCCCTCTTAATATACTTCTCCCTCATAATTACGTCCCTCTTAATATACTTCTCCCTCATAATAACGTCCCTCTTAATATACTTCTCCCTCATAATAATGTCCCTCTTAATATACTTCTCCCTCATGTCCCTCTTAATATACTTCTCCCTCATAATAATGTCCCTCTTAATATACTTCTCCCTCATGTCCCTCTTAATATACTTCTCCCTCACAATTATGTCCCTTTGAAAGTCCTTCTCCCTCATAATAATGTCCCTCTTAATATACTTCTCCCTCATAATAATGTCCCTCTTAAAATACTTCTCCCTCATAATAATGTCCCTCTTAATATACTTCTCCCTCACAATTATGTCCCTCCTAATATACTTCTCCCTCATAATAATCTCCCTCCTAATATACTTCTCCCTCATAATAATGTCCCTCTTAATATACTTCTCCCTCATGTCCCTCTTAATATACTTCTCCCTCATAATAACGTCCCTCTTAATATACTTCTCCCTCATAATAACGTCCCTCTTAATATACTTCTCCCTCATAATAACGTCCCTCTTAATATACTTCTCCCTCATAATTACGTCCCTCTTAATATACTTCTCCCTCATAATAACGTCCCTCTTAATATACTTCCCCCTCATAATAACGTCCCTCTTAATATACTTCTCCCTCATAATAATGTCCCTCCTAATATACTTCTCCCTCATAATAACGTCCCTCTTAATATACTTCTCCCTCATAATAACGTCCCTCTTAATATACTTCTCCCTCATAATAATGTCCCTCTTAATATACTTCTCCCTCATAATTATGTCCCTCTTAATATACTTCTCCCTCATAATAACGTCCCTCTTAATATACTTCTCCCTCATAATTACGTCCCTCTTAATATACTTCTCCCTCATAATAACGTCCCTCTTAATATACTTCTCCCTCATAATTATGTCCCTCTTAATATACTTCTCCCTCATAATAACGTCCCTCTTAATATACTTCTCCCTCATAATAATGTCCCTCAGTAAGAGCTGTTCGACAGTGGAATTTGCTGCCAAGGAGTGTGGTGGAGTCTCCTTCTTTGGAGGTCTTTAAGCAGAGGCTTGACAACCATATGTCAGGAGTGCTCTGGTGGTGTTTCCTGCTTGACAGGGGGTTGGACTCGATGGCCCTTGTGGTCTCTTCCAACTCTAGGATTCTATGATTCTATGATATGATTCTTAATATCCTTCTCCCTCATAATAATGTCCCTCTTAATATACTTCTCCCTCATGTCCCTCCTAATATACTTCTCCTTCACAATTATGTCCCTCCAAATGTCCTTCTCCCTCATAATAATGTCCCTCTTAATATCCTTCTCCCTCATAATAATCTCCCTCTTAATATACTTCTGCTTCATGTCCCTCTTAATATACTTCTCCCTCATAATAATGTCCCTCCTAATATACTTCTCCCTCATAATAATGTCCCTCTTAATATCCTTCTCCCTCATAATAATGTCCCTCTTAATATCCTTCTCCCTCATAATAATATACTTCTCCCTCATAATAATGTCCCTCTTAATATACTTCTCCCTCATAATAATCTCCCTCCTAATATCCTTCTCCCTCATAATTATGTCCCTCCTAATATACTTCTCCCTCATAATAATCTCCCTCCTAATATACTTCTCCCTCATAATAATCTCCCTCTTAATATCCTTCTCCCTCATAATAATGTCCCTCTTAATATACTTCTCCCTCATGTCCCTCTTAATATACTTCTCCCTCATAATAATGTCCCTCCTAATATCCTTCTCCCTCATAATAATGTCCCTCTTAATATACTTCTCCCTCATGTCCCTCTTAATATACTTCTCCCTCATAATAATGTCCCTCCTAATATCCTTCTCCCTCATAATTATGTCCCTCTTAATATCCTTCTCCCTCACAATCATGTCCCTCTTAATATCCTTCTCCCTCACAATCATGTCCCTCTTAATATCCTTCTCCCTCACAATAATGTCCCTCTTAATATCCTTCTCCCTCACAATCATGTCCCTCTTAATATCCTTCTCCCTCACAATCATGTCCCTCTTAATATCCTTCTCCCTCATAATAATGTCCCTCTTAATATCCTTCTCCCTCACAATAATGTCCCTCTTAATATCCTTCTCCCCCATAATTATGTCCCTCTTAATATACTTCTCCCTCATAATTATGTCCCTCTTAATATCCTTCTCCCTCATAATTATGTCCCTCTTAATATCCTTCTCCCTCACAATCATGTCCCTCCCAATGTCCTTCTCCCTCCTCCCTGTCTTCCAGTCCCACCTTCCTGGCCAGGGCCTGAGGTCCCTCTGGCTCCCTCCCGGACCCCCAGCCTCTCTTCCCTCCCCTTCCCGCCTCCCGGGGCCGGCAGTTCCCCAGGCTTCCCCCGAGAGGAGACCCACCAGAGCCCGGCAGGCGAAGGCGAGGCCGGAAGGGACGTCAGAGGGGAGGAGGGGGAGGAGCGGCCCGCCTTCCTTTCCTGTCCTCTCTAGGAAGCCGGCTCGGCGCCCCTTAACCCTTCTCTCTCCCGGCGGAGGAGCCCGGGGCGTCAAGCGGGCGGAGAGGAGGAGGCAGGGAAGAAGCAGGACCCAGAACCCGGGACTGGGCGCGTGTGCGTGGGAAGGGGGAACCCGTGTCCGGGAGGAGGAGCCCGTCTCTCTGCCTGGGGCTGCGAAGGGGCGTCTGGGCGGGGGAGAGGGGGTCCCGGGGGGGGCCAGATGGGGGACCCGGGGGTGTCTCTTCTCCGGGGGGGCGAGTCTCTCTTGGGGGCCCCTGGGGGGCTGCGGGGCAGAGAGCCCTGTCCCAGCAAGAGGGGGTCTCGGGGGGGGGCGGAGGGGCAGCTGGAGGGGGGAGACATTGCCAGACATGGCTGGGGGGGCCATTCTGTGTTGTCCCATCTGCTGCTTTGTGTCTGTATTTCAGCCATAAATATCCCATGTTCTTCTCTGTTAGTGAAGTCGCCTTGGAAGCAACACAGGAGCAGCCAAGGGGGTTTTCCTAGGAAGCCTTTTATTCCCCTCTGGTGACATTGTTATAGGTTTGCAGGTGCCAAACACCCCAAAATTCAGGCACATCTTTGGGGGCTTCTACGCAATGCCCTCTAGTCTAGTTGCACCAGGAAGTGATCTGACCACAGCACTTCTTATGTTTTAGCATATGTTGTTTTGTGTCTATATTTCAGCAATAAATATCAAATGTTCCATGAGCATATAAGCCATGAACAACTAAATAAATAAGAGTCCGTTGTATATCAAGCAGCAGGAAAAGACCACACAAAAAGCAATTACGTTAGTCCACAGATTAAGTTTTATTCAAACCCAGAAGAGAAAAAGCAGCACTAAGTGCAGTGTCTCAAGGATGCAGCGTAACATCTTTACCTTAGAAAAAGGAATTAAACATAACAGTCGGCAAAGAGGCAGTTAAATGGAATTTTTCAGTGGCAAGGGGGACAAGGAAGCCCATCACAGCAGGCCTGCGGTGTTAGAAATCAGGAGAAGAGATTTCTGTACATCTCAAGAGCAACAAGAATGTGTTCCTTCCCCCCTTTGCTTGAGAAGTAAAACTCTGCAAGTGTTTGGCTCCAGGGTCCCTTGAGAGAGAGTTGGCTCCGACTCTCTGAGCAAAGAGGAAGGAAAAGGGGGTCCTGCAAGGAGAGGATGAGGGGAAGACCCCCTTTTCTAGGGGTGGGGGAGAGGGATTGGGCTCCCAGGTCAAGAGAGCACCTTGTATCTTGGCACTGAAAAGACACCCCCCCCCACTTTGTGCCAAAAGTTAGTTCCAATTTGAAAACCACCTGAAACGCCCCCTAGTCCAGACCTCACAAGGGAACATTTTAGCTGCACTTCCTGCATTGCAGGGGGCGGGTCTAGATGACCCTTGGGGTCCCTTCAACTCAAGGATCTCAGACTCAGAAGAGCCACAGAAACACACAGGCCCGATATTGGGGGAGGGGGGCTGGCCCAGGAGGCCTTGCCAGGCCGGGGGGCACAGCACAATGGCTTCAGCCGGCCCTCCAGAACCAGCCCCCCTCAATGGGCTTTGCACTACAACTCCCAACCGGGCCTGCCAGCAGAAGGCAGGGGGGATGGAAACAGCCGCCCAAAAGGTCCGGCCAGCTCCAGAGGCGACCCAAGGCTGCTCTCCAACGGGGCGCTGCTCCAGGCATCTGAGTTGCCCAGTTCAAGGGAGCTGGCGGGACTAAGAACCGGGGTTCCTGAATTGCAGGGGTTGGACTAGATGAGCCTGGAGTGTCCTCTTGCACGATTCCTCTTCTGGCTCTCAATGACAGGTCTGGAAATTTGCCCTGAAGCTGCTTCACAAGGAGCTCTATTCCCCCCTGCGTCTTAAACTACCCTTTGACAGGTGTGCGTGCAGGAGCCAGGCCCTGTGACCAATAGGACTCTGCAGGACTGGGGCCTTCCTAAGTTTGTTCTGGAGAGGCAAGGTGCGGCCTCACAGGGGAGACCACTTGGTAACTCACTGCACCTGGTGGCAAGAGCCGGGAAGGGATAGAAGGTCAGCATTTTCCCTTCGGCTCTTTGCCACAGCAACACGTTCCCTGCCTTGCTGCGTTTGGTTCCTTGACTCCTTGCTTCTTGATCCTCGGACCCTTTGCTTCCTGATTCCTGGACTCCCATTCCTGCTCCCACCCTGCCATCTTGCCCCCGGTCCCGACGTCCCCAGCCGGGACTTGATTGCCCATGAACTGGACTGTGACACTTGGACTGGCAACCATCTCCAAGCTCCTTGCTCTACACTCCCAACCAAAAATGCATTAGATTCTGCTTCCTCCATGTGCCCAATTCTTAAATAGGCTTTATTTTAAAATTAGCGGGGGGGGGGGGAGAGTTAGAGATGGCTTAGTCTTCCAAACAACCCTTTATCCATTATAATAACAACAATAATAAATTATTTATACCCTGCCCATCTGGCTGGGCTTCCCCAGATACTCTGGGCGGCTTCCAACAAAATATTAAAATAACAGTGATGCATCTAACATTAAAAGCTTCCCTAAACAGGACTGCCTTCAGATGTCTTCTAAAAGTCTGGTAGTAGTTGTTCTCTTTGACATCTGGTGGGAGGGCGTTCCACAGGGCAGGTGCCACTACCGAGAAGGCCCTCTGCCTGGTTCCCTGTAACTTGGCTTCTTGCAGTGGAGGAACCTCCAGAGGGAACCTCGGTGCTGGACTTCAGCGTCCAGGTAGAATGATGGAGGTGGAGACGCTCCTTCATTAGTTAGTAGACAAGCTTCCCAGTGCAAGGAGAGGAAAGCAGACCTCTGAACCCAGCCTGGCCCCCCCCCAAATTCTGGCCGCATGCCTTGAGGCCCCAAGATGGGTGGAGGAATGCCTGGAGGGCAGCTGCTGGTTGGGACTTTGATTGGGGCAGGGTGGGGGCACAGGGAGAGGGAGACAGGAAGACCGGCCAGGGGGTGGCACTGGGGGGATTTATTCACATTGGTTTTCTACCCAAAAGCCACCACCCTCGGCTGTGAGGAGGGTGGCGCCTCCTCCATGAATTAGTCTTCCACTCCCAGCCACTCCGCTCAAACCTTTGCTAAAATCCTGCTCTCCTCCCTCCTCTCCGTCTCAGACGCTGGGCTTTCTGTCTCATCTCAAGAACCGCCAAAGCGCCCGCAATTGCCTCTTATCTTCCACCCAAACCGTCCACATCAATCCTAAGCGTCTCCTGTTCTGATTTCCATTTTTTGTCTTCCAGCTTTTAAAGACTTCTCCTCCCTTCCTTTCATGGAGATATCTAGTGCTTCTGTTTTCTTTGTCAGTGTCTCTACTTTAGTGGTCAAATTTGTCACCATTTCACTATTTCTATCAATTCGGGCTAATAGCTTCTCCAAATTGTCCATCTCTTCAGTCAGGTCTTTTTTAAGTCAGCAAAAGTTCCACGAATTCAGATGGGGACCTGTCTCCTGGGTCTTGCTCTGAAGATCTTCTACTCAGGCCCGGTGTTAACTGTTTTTCAACTGCCATAGTCAAAATCTCACTCTCCCTTTTCCAGCAGCACCTTATCAGTTTGTCAAGGCCACAAAATAACTCTTTCCTAAGAGATCCTGTTTCCTGCATTTTTCCAGCCCTCCCTCTTCCTTCCAGCCTGATACCCAACACACATAAGCTGTTTAACAGAAAATCCAATTTCTCAAATTAAGATTCAAATTAAACAAATAAACCAAATAATTACTTTAAGAGATGAACCATAAAACAGAAAAAAGAATGTGTCCAAGAGGACATAGCAATTTAGATGTCCAAATAAGAGTGGTTGTCTTGCAGGAATCCAATTCTCTTTAAGTGGCTCAGAGTAGAAGAAATATTTTCCTTCAAAAAGAAACAAACTTGTCCAAACCTGTCCTATTTTGGCTTTTTCAGTGAGCTCTAAGTCCTTTTAAGAGCTCCAATTATTTTTTAAAGAACTTTAAAAGCCAGTGTGGTGTAGTGGTTAAGAGCGGAAGACTCATAATATGGTGAACCGGGTCCCCGTCTCCGCTCCTCCACCTGCAGCTGCTGGGTGACCTTGGGCTAGTCACACTTCTCTGAAGTCTCTCAGTCTCACTCACCTCACAGAGTGTTTGTTGGAGAGGAAGGGAAAGGAGATTGTGAGCCGCTTTGAGACTCCTTAGGGGAGTGATAAAGCGGGATATCAAATCCAAACTCTTCTCTTCTCTTCTTCTTTAAAAATGAGACCAGAGTTTCATAAATCCCTCCGATCACACTCTTGGCACTAAAATGGTTTCTACCCTGTGTGAATTCTCTGATGGGAAATGAGATTGTTGCTTTGACTGAAGCTCTTTCCACATTGCAAGCACTGATAGGGTTTCTCCCCTGTATGGATTTTTTGATGGGCTGTGAGACTTTCTTTCCTGGTGAAGCTCTTTCCACATTCCAGGCACTGAAAGGGGTTTTCTCCTGTATGAATTCTTTGATGGGAAGTGAAACTTATTTTCCAGGTGAAGCTCTTTCCACATTCCAAGCACTTAAAGGGTTTCTCCCCTGTATGAATCCTTTGATGGGAAGTGAGTTTGGCACTGTTAATGAATCCCTTTCCACATTCCACACACTTGTATGGTTTCTCCCCTGTATGGATTTTTTTATGGGAAGCAAAACTCTGTTTCCAGCTGAAGCTCTTTCCACACTCCAAGCACTGATAGGGTTTCCCCCTTGTATGAATTCTTCGATGAGAATTGCAATCTGAGCAATTCCTGAAGCTCTTTCCACACTCCAAGCACTGATATGGTTTCTCCCCTGTATGAATTCTTTGATGGGAAGTGAAACACTTTTTCCAAGTGAAGCTCTTTCCACACTCCAAGCACTGATATGGTTTTTCCCCTGTATGAATTCTTTGATGGGAAGTGAAACTGGAGCTTTCACTGAAGCTCTTTCCACATTCCAAGCAATGATAAGGTTTCTCCCCTGTATGAATTCTTTGATGGGTAGTGAAACTGTCCTTTCGAACGAAGCTCTTTCCACATTCCGCACACTGATAAGGTTTCTCCCCTGTATGAAGTCTACGATGAGAAGTGAGATGGTAGCTGTGACTGAAGCTCTTTCCACATTCCGCGCACTGATAAGGTTTCTCCCCTGTATGAATTCTTTGATGGACAGTGAAACCTTCTTTCCTGGTGAAGCTCTTTCCACATTCCAAGCACTGATAGGGTTTCTCCCCTGTATGGATTTTTTGATGGGAAGTGAAATTGTCCTTTCGACTGAAGCTCTTCTCACATTCCAAGCATTGATAGGGTTTTTCTCCTGTATGAATTCTTTTATGGGAAATGAAACTTATTTTCCAGGTGAAGCTCTTTCCACATTCCAAACACTGATAGGGTTTCTCCCCTGAATGAATTCTTTGGTGGCAAATGAAACTGTCCTTTCGACTGAAGCTCTTTCCACATTCTAAGCATTGATAGGGTTTCTCCCCTGTATGAATTCTTTGATGGGCAATGAGATGGGAGCACTGACTGAAGCTCTTTCCACATTCCAAGCACTGATAAGGTTTCTCCCCTGTATGAATTCTTTGATGGGAAGTGAAACTTTCTTTCCTGGTGAAGCTCTTTCCACATTCCAAGCACTGATAGTGTTTCTTCTCAAGGGCATTTCTTTGATGGGAAGTGGAAGGGGAGCTCTGCCTGAAGCCCTCTCCACAGTCTGAATCCTGATATGGATCCTCCACTGTGTGGATTTTGTTGTGGTCTCCCTTGTTCTTCATTTCCAATTCATCACCACCTGAAACAAACAGGAATTATATTAGAGCCTTGGGAAGAAATACAGTCCCAAATTATGCAGCAATCCTCATTAATGTTTTGACAGGGAAAAACTGAAAGGAGTTAGATGTTATAATGTTCCTTTGTTCTGTAAAAATGTGTAGTTTCATATACAAATCAAGTTGAATATTGGATGTTTTCTCTCTTAAGTTTTTAAAAGATAACTGTACAGCTTGACTTGGTAACATCATTTTGTTCAAACTTAAATATGGACCTGTACTATATTCATAAATAAAGTGTGCTTTTATCATTATTTAAATGGTAGCCAATGAAGGAAAGTTCCCTGTTCAAAATTAAAATATATTCTATATATTCTAAAAAATTATTATTTATAACCCACCCATCTGGTTGGGTTTTCCCAGTCACTCTGGGTGGGTTCCAACAAAATATTAAAATATAATAGGCCTTCACATATTAAAAGCTTCCCTAAACAGGGCTGCCTTCAGATGTCGTCTAAAAGTCTGGTAGTTGTTCTCTTTGACATCTGGTGGGAGGGCGTTCCACAGGGCGGGTGCCACCACCGAGAAGGCCCTCTACCTGGTTCCCTGTAACCTCACTTCTTGCAGGGAGGGAACTGCCAGAAGACCCTCGGAGCTGGACCTCAGTGTCTGGGTAGAACGATGGAGGTGAAGATGCTCCTTCAGGCATACTGGACCGAGGCCGTTTAGGGCTTTAAAAGTCAGCACCAACACTTTGAATTGTGCTCGGAAACGTACTGGTAGCCAATGTAGGTCTTTCAGGACCAGTGTTATGTGGTCTCAGTGGCCACTCCCAGTCACCAGTCTAGCTGCCGCATTCTGGATTAGTTGGTAGTTTCCAGGTCACCTTCAAAGGAAGCCCCACATAGAGCACATTGCAATAGTCCAAGCGGGAGATAACTAGAACATGCACCACTCTGGCGAGACAGTCTGCGGGCAGATAGGGTCTCATCCTGCGTACGAGATGGAGCTGGTAGACAGCTGCCCTGGACACCAAATTGACCTGTACCTCCATGGACAGCTGCAAATCCAAAATGACTCCCAGGCTGCGCACCTGGTCTTCAGGGGCACAGTTACCCTATTCAGGACCAGGGAGTCCTCCACACCTGCCCACCTCCGGTCCCCAATTTGGATGTTTTCTTAAATTCTCGACATCACAGATTGCAGCAAAAACTTGTCATATCAGCATTAGTATTATTATTCAAGTTTCCTTACTTAAATGTTACATGACATGGAGAAATTACAGGGGACAAGGCAGGGAGCCTTCTTGATAGGGGAACCCACCCTGTGGAACACCCTCCCATCAGATGTCAAGGAAATAACGATGCAACTGTTAGAGGACTTCTGTTTTTTGTTTTTTTTTAAATTTCATCCCTTTAATTTTTAAATTAGATTAGCTCATTGAACACAGATTCAGAGTGAATATTATAATTTAGGAAACCCTCTACTTAGTAGATTTGTTAGATAGTTGGTGTTTTTTTTTTTAAAAAAAATGATATTTATTAAGGTTTCAAAAACAATAGATTACACAGATAAAAAGAAAATAAAAAATAAAAAATAAAAAAGAGAAAAAATACAAAATACAAAATACAGAAAAAAGATAAAATACACTTAAAAACAAATCAATCTTTCCATACCTTACATTTCATTTCCTTGCTTCCCTGACCTCCTCTCACCTCCCTTTTTTGTATTCCAGTTCAATTGGTTAATTCAGCAATTCCTTTCCCTCTTTGTTTTTGTCTTAATCTTTTAACTTAATAAATTATAGCTTTGGATTCTCACCTATTAACAATCCATTTTTACATACACCTTTATAACATTGCTGCTAAAACCACTTAACTTCATTCTGACATCATTCTAACATTCATTAATTTTGCAGTATTTCTGTAAATAGTCTTTAAATTTCTTCCAATCTTCTTCCACCGACTCTTCTCCCTGGTCTCGGATTCTGCCAGTCATTTCCGCCAATTCCATGTAGTCCATCACCTTCATCTGCCATTCTTCCAGAGTGGGTAGATCTTGTGTCTTCCAATACTTTGCAATAAGTATTCTTGCTGCTGTTGTGGCATACATAAAGAAAGTTCTGTCCTTCTTTGGCACCAATTGGCCGACTATGCCCAGGAGAAAGGCCTCTGGTTTCTTCAAGAAGGTATATTTGAATACCTTTTTCATTTCATTATATATCATCTCCCAGAAAGCCTTAATCCTTGGGCACAAATGTACCTTCAGTTTCTTTACATTTCCAACATTTATTATCGGGCAAATGATAGATTTTTGCAAGGTTGACTGGGGTCATGTACCACCTGTATATCATTTTCATAATATTCTCTCTTAAGGCATTACATGCTGTAAACTTCATACCTGTGGTCCATAACTGTTCCCAGTCAGCCATCATTATGTTATGTCCAACATCTTGTGCCCATTTAATCATAGCAGATTTCACTGTTTCATCCTGAGTATTCCATTTCAACAGCAAGTTATACATCTTTGACAAAATCTTAGTTTTGGGTTCTAACAGTTCTGTTTCTAACTTTGATTTTTCCACCTGGAAGCCAATTTTCTTGTCCAAATTATATGCCTCCATTATCTGATAATAATGAAGCCAATCTCGCACTTTGTTTTTTAGTTTCTCAAAGCTCTGCAGTTTCAATCTATCTCTCTATTGTTCCAGAATTTCCCAATATTTCGGCCATTTGGCCTCCATATTGAGCTTTTTCTGAACTTTCGCTTCCATCGGTGACAGCCACCTTGGGGTTTTATTTTCCAATAGATCCTTATATCTTATCCAGACATTAAACAATGCTTTCCTGACAATATGATTTTTAAATGCTTTATGTGCTTTGACCTTATCATACCACAAATATGCATGCCATCCAAATACATTATTAAAACCTTCTAAGTCCAAAATGTCTGTGTTTTCAAGAAGCAGCCATTCTTTCAGCCAGCAAAAAGCTGCTGATTCATAATAAAGTTTAAGATCTGGCAGGGCAAATCCGCCTCTTTCCTTTGCATCCGTTAGTATTTTAAATTTTATTCTGGGCTTCTTGCCCTGCCAGACAAATCTAGAAATATCTCTCTGCCACTTCTTGAAGAAATCCATTTTGTCCAAAATTTGAAACAAAAACAACATTCTAGGCAATACATTCATTTTTATTGCAGCAATACGGCCTAGCAGTGAAAGCTTCAAATTTGACCATATTTCTAAATCTTTTTTCACTTCAGCCCAGCATTTTTCATAATTGTCTTTAAATAGATTCCCATTTTTAGCTGTCATGTTGATCCCCAGGTATTTCACTTTCTTAACCACTGTTAAACCTGTCTCATTCTGAAGCCTCTCTCTCTCAATCGCTGTTAAATTTTTCTCTAAGACCTTTGTTTTTAACTTATTCAGCTTAAATCCTGCAACCTGACCAAATTCTTGAATCAGTTCCAAAACCCTTTTAGTACTAGATTCTGGCTCCTGTAGTGTCAATACTAAGTCATCTGCAAATGCTCTCAATTTGTACTGTTTAGCTCCGACTTGTATACCTTTAACCAACTGGTCCCTTCTAATCATATTCAGCAGGACCTCCAGGACCAATATAAAAAGCAATGGGGAGATTGGGCAACCTTGTCGTGTCCCTTTTTCTATCTTGAATTCCTCTGTCACCACATTATTTACAATTAATTTAGCCTTTTGTTCTGAATATATTGCACTTATACCGTTTTCAAAGCCTTGGCCTATCCCCATCCCCTGTAGGTTCTTCTTCATGAAACGCCAAGAAATGTTGTCAAAAGCTTTCTCCGCGTCCACAAATATCAAAACTGCCTTAGTATTTATATTCACTTGTAATTTTTCTAAAATATTGATTATGTTTCTCACATTATCAGATAAATGTCTACCCAGGAGAAAGCCTGCTTGATCTTTATGTATCTCTTCCACTAGCACTCTTTTTAGTCTTTTAGCCAAAATGTCTGCAAGAATTTTATAATCCACATTGAGCAGTGTTATGGGGCGGTAGTTCTTAAGCTGCGTCTTTTCAGTCTCTGTTTTCGGTACAAGTGTAATATACGCTTCTTTCCACGACTCTGGTGCCCTTTTTCCACCCATTATTTCGTTACAGACTTCTTTTAAAGGTTGTACTAACCATTCTTTTAAAGATCTGTAGTATCTAGAAGTCAGTCCATCTGGTCCTGGAGATTTACCTAGTTGCATATTCTGAATGGCACCTTCTACCTTCTGTTCAGTTATTTTATAGTTCAACATTAATTTATTTTCTTGAGAGATTTTTTGTAATCCATTTGTTTTCAAAAATGGGTCTACGTCAATTTCTTTCTGTGGCCCTTGTGTATATAGTTGTTTAAAGTACCTCTGGAAACAATTTCTAATCTCAGCTGGGTTCTGTATGTTCCTTCCTTCCACTTCTAAATTTGTAACAGTATTTAATTTTTGTCATTTTTTCATTTGCCAAGCCAACAATTTCCCACATTTATTAGCCGACTCAAATGTCTTTTGTCTCATTTGTTTAATTTTCCATTCTATCTCCTGATTCATCATTTTCATGTATTGTACTTGATGTAACTTTATTTCTCTCAAAATCTCTTGCGACTTTGGTTTTGCTCTCAATCTCTTTTCACTTTCCTTTATTTTCTCCAATATTTTATCCTTCTTCTCATTTTGGATTCTCTTCTTTAATGCATTGTGTTGTATCAAGAACCCTCTCATAACTGCTTTGCTTGCGTCCCAGATTACTCTTTTTTCAACATTGGTGTTCATATTTATCTCAAAATAGTCTCTCAAGGTTTTTTGGGCCTTCTTAATCACTTCTTCATCTCTAAATAAGGTATCATTCATCCTCCATCTGAAGGAACCGGTTGGTGTTAGTTTCATTTCCATCTTAACAGCATTATGGTCGGAGCAGGTTTTTGGGCAGATTTCCGCTTTTCTTGTCTTTGGTGCCATTCCTCTAGTTACCCATATTTGGTCAATTCTTGTCCATGTCAGTTTGGCTTCAGAGAAGAAGGTTCCCTCTCTGGCCAAGGGATTCTTTGTTCTCCAAATATCAACTAAGTCCAAGTTGTCTGTCATCTCAAAGAAGGTTTTCAGTAGTCTACCATCCTTAGTGACTACCTGTCTTTGTGCCTTGTCCATATGTGTAGATACCACTCCGTTCATATCGCCCATCAAAATCACATTATAGTCCAAATAGTCCATCAAGGTCTCATGCAACTTTTAAAAGAATTCAGATTTCCCCTCGTTTGGTGCATAAACTCCTACTATTAAGAATTTCTCTCCTTGTATTTGAATTTCAATTGCCACAAATCTTCCTTGGTCATCTTTGAAGATAAATTTCGGTAATAGTCTCTCCTTTGCATAAATCACTACTCCTCTTTTTTTAACTTTATCCGAAGAAATAAATTCCTGGCCCAGTCTTTTATTGATCAATACTTTCCTGTGTAGCCTTGTTACATGTGTTTCCTGTAAACAAATCAAGTCCAATTGTTCCTTTTTTAATAAATGAAACACAGATTTCCTTTTCTGAGGGGAGTTCAGACCATTACAATTCCAGCTTAATAGTTGCAGAGCCATGATGTAGTTACTTTACTTCTCCTCCAATTGCTCCAAGTGCTTGTTCCTGTTCTGTCGGTGGTATCACCTTCTCCAGGCGGTCTCTTAATTCAAAAGGTAGTCTTGGTATGTCTAAAATTCCTCTTTCTAGTATTCTTGGCTCTTCTCCAGCTTCTTTCTGCAGGTCTTCTCCGTGGTCTCTCAAAAATCTTTCTTTGTCGTCCTCTGATCTTATTTTTATCTTTCTTCCTTTGAAGCTAAAAGAAAGGCCTTGGGGGAATTCCCACCTAAAGATGATTTTGTTGCTTCTCAGCAGGGCAACCAGATCTCTATAATTGGACCTAAGGTCCAAAAGATATTTTGGAATGTCCTTAAATATCTCCACTTTTGACTGGTGTATTTCCAAAGTCTTCTGGAAGTGCAGACTCAAGATTTTGTCTCTCTCCTCTTTTGTTCGGAGGGTGATCAAACAGTCTCTCACCCTGTTCTTCTTCCCTCCTCTTCCAAGCCTGAAAGCACTCACTGCCTTAAAGTTATCCTTCTCCAAATCTGGGTTCCAAAAGTCTGCAAATTCCTGCGTAAGAAAGTCAGTCAAGTTATCTTTCTCAAGTTCAGGTACGGCCCTGATCCTCAAATTCGTTTGCTTCTCCTTCAATTCAATCATAGACAATATTGACCTGTGGTCTTCAAGTTGCTTGTGTATCGGTGGTATCTTCTCTTCTACAGCAACTGCTATTTCCTTTGCTTCTTCAGCTGTCTTTCGGGTCAAAGTAGATTCCTGTAGCAATTTCTCAATAGTTTCTGTGTTAGTATTTACCTTCTGTCCCAAATTGTTAATGCTTGTGGTATTTTGATCAATTTTAACTAATGCTTCAGCTACTTGTTTACTTAGTTTTTCCAGAGATTCATTAATTTTACCTAGTGCCTGAGCTAAAACATCTTCGGATGCCATTCCTTTGGGTTTAGATTGTACCAATGCAGCCCCTGTTGGTAAGCCAGAAGGGCCAGATGTTGATGCTCTTCGCTGCAGCCCAACGTCTGTGCGAAACAATCTGCCAGACCTCGTTGTTTTTTCCTGAAGCAAATCTATTTTCTCTTTTCCATTTGCCATAACAGTCTAGATAAGGCCCAAGGTCAGTCCCACGATCAGAGTTTGTTATGAAGTGGAAAATTCCCCTGGCCCAGTTGTTATTGTAACAATCTCAAACTTCCTCTAGGGGGAGACAGTAACAGGCAGCAGTTGTTACCTTAAAATAAATAACCTTTTTTCTTTTAATCCCCCAGTTCACAAAATAGACGACAGTTTCAATTTCAGTTATTTTCCAGTTACTTTGAAACCAGGAGAAGCCAGCCAAAAATATTGTATCTCACTTGTATCACACTTGCAGAGTTAGCTGTCAAAAAGTACTTTCACCAACAGCGCATTTCACAGTACGGCATTCTTATTGTTCATTGGCAGCCCATTCCCAGGTTTTAAGCAGTGGATTTTAGCTTCCTTTTCTCTCTTTTTACAGGAAAATACAGTTCAGACATTTCCCCCCTCCTCTCCTGCAATCAAGGGGGGAAATCGCTTGTTTTTGATGATAGAATTATAGTCCTTTTCAAGCGTCTTTCAAGGTTTTAGCTTACAAGTTCATTGCTTTACTCTATTTACAAAGAACGGAAGGCAGACTTCCTGTTTATGCCTCTCCGCTTCGGTATGCAATTACTTCTTTTTTTCTCCTTTATTTCCCAAATTAACCTACTCACGGATCGTTGTTTTGTAGCCAAATTGTCACAGGAAAAAGGTAGCGCTCTCCGGCAACGGCTGTGCGGCTTCGCTCCACGGAAGAAGCAGTTGACTCACAGCACTGCGCCGCTTCCCCGCTTCACTCCGGAACCCGTAATCGGGCTCCTTTGGAAATTGGGGGGGCGCAAAAGGTGCCCGCTGAGTCCCACGGTCACAGGCTTCACCCGCCTGTGATTTTTGAAGGGTCCCCGCTTCGCCGTAGCGGTACAGACCCGATTCCCGCAGAGCCGGTCCCCTCCGAGTCAGAGGGAATCCACCATTACCGATGGCACCACCCCGGAAGTCCCCTGTTAGAGGACTTCTGAAGGCACCTCAGTATTGGGAAGTTTTTAATGTTTGATGTTTTATTATGCTTTTATATTTGTTGGAAGTTGCTCAGAGTGGCTGGGGCAATCCAATCAGATGGGAAGGACAAAAATAATAAAATTATCATTATTGTTACTACAGGGTTCACAGTCAGAGGTTCAAAAGCCCTGCCTGTTTTGGGATGGAGTTTGTTTGGTTCAGTCGTGGAATCTGTGCCATCTCCAATGTCAAGCGACTCTTTGGTCAACCAGAGAGAGACAGAAGCAAGAACAAAAGCAGGAAACGTGACTGAAGCTACTTCAACACCTCAAATCACTATGAATCCTACATTTAAGAAGGCCTGGGCAGTTCAGACAGCCTGATCATGGTTTTAAACGGCAGAACTGGAGGAAGAATATTCACAGGGAAAACAATCAATAGCCATCCCTCCAAGGTTTGCTGTGGGAGTGTTAACATCCCAGGTGCTGTGAGTGGCGCTGTTGAGCCCCATCAAAATATCAGAGGTTCATCATCTAGACAGATGTCTTGAATTACAAAACAGATAGGATGATCCAATAGGGAGCCTTACCGAGAGAGTCCAAGATCCCACGATTCTCCTCCATGACTTCCTTATGGAGAGCTCTCTGGTCAGGATCCAGCAACGCCCACTCCTCATCTGTGAAATGGACAGCCACATCTTCACAGCACACTGGACCCTAACAGAAAAGGAAAAAGGCTGTCCTCTTAGAGAACATTCACTTGGCTTTGTTGTTTTCTACAGCGGCCAGACCCCTCTCTGCCTTCCTCATCCCTCTCTCCTGCTGCAGCTTCTGCCTCGGAGTCTGGGCTGCTCTCTGCCACAGACTCCCTCTGCTCCCTGAGCCCTCTTCCCTCTCCAGCTTCAGACCCCTCCTCCTCCTCCTCCCAGTCACCTCCCTCTTCTCTGGCTCCTCCCACCATTCCTCTGCATCCAACTGTGTCCAGCCAGTCTGCATCCAAGCAGTCCTTCCCCACAAGGCTCCTTCCCCCTACCTGATCTGGGTCCACAGCTGCTGCCTCCCCTCCACCACCATGAAAAGATGAAGGAGCAGGTCTTGGTGGCATCATTCCGTCACCTGGGAGAGACCAAGGAAAGTGGAAACCGTGAGCGCCTGCTTCTCTCAGAGGTGAAACAGTGCATCTCTAAGTACAGATGGGGCTTGTCCAAGTCTCCCCTGCTAGCTTCCGGTTCCGCTCTGCCTTAATGGAGGCAGCGGGAGATCGTTGGCAAAGGAAAAACAAGGATGACTGAGGGTAATTCTCCTTGCAAGTTGCCCCCAGGGACAGGGGGGAATGGGCTTCACTCCCAGTTTGTCTCGCTACCAGGCTCTGGCTCCGGCATGGATTGCGAGAGGCAGGAAGGTGCTGAGTGCAAAAGCCCTTCGCCTGCCGAAAACCCTCCTTCGCTGCCATTAAGAAGCAGAGGTTCTCCTGTCAATTAGAGCTCAATTTGGACTAATGTACAGGCGTTGCTGGAAGAGATGAGATCATAAACTGCGGAATTGAACCAGCTGCAAGGTCTTTAAGGTTTGAATTTGAGAATAAACTTCATTTGCTGCAAAAGACAGTGAGTGGGGGGAGGGGAGCCTATGGCTTCTTTATATAACGTTTTCTTCTCTGCATTTATGATTCGGCAGCCCGCCATTGAATACTAGTTCAAAATATATATGTACAGGTGAGCAGGGATGAAACTGGATTGCAGATATGAAATATAACATCAAATGGAACTGTGTGTGTAAAAACAAAAAGGAAAAAGGGAGGGAAGCTCTATTTTGTTTACGATGGAAAATTAGAGCTGACTCTTCCCTATCCTGTATTATATACAGACTGAACTGATTAATGCTAAAAGGACTTGGAATTTAATCTAATTGGATAAATGTGCATTTATCTTCGGCCAGACAGAGGGATGTAAGGAATCTGAAAGTTGTGTAGGAGCTGATAAGGTTCATTACTGAGTCATTTGCAATTCTGACTGATCCCTCTCCTTCCCAGGCAGAGAAGAAAAATGGCAAAAACTGATTATTTATTGGGACAGTGTGATTTTTGCAGCTGCTGTTAAAGTTGCCAAACAACGAAGCACAGGACAGAGCGATGGAGAATTTCTGAAACCACAATGGGATATTAGCTCCGCCCAAGGAATGATGGAGAACAGCAACAACCAGGAAATGATAAAATATTTTACAAGGACAGGAAAAAACATCACGAACAGGAAGATTGCCACACATGGGAAGAGTAAGGATATCGCTGGAGTGCCTCACTTGTAGTTTTATATATTATTTGTATAAAGGATTCTTATCTTGACAGGAGGGTAATTGAAAATAATAAGATTTTGGAATGCAGAAATCAAGAAAATCATCAAACCATCAGTTTTAGCATGCGGGGGGTGGGTGGGCCAACTATACTATAAAATTTGATATTTAAAGGTTGGTATTACTAATTGTATTGTAATTTCGCATTGTTATAATGAGGCCATTAATGAACTGTAATTTTAAACTAATCAAATCGGAAACGTCTCCCCTACTGAGTACATTTGGACTCATTTGTACCCATTTCATATAATAGTTGTGCAAAAATACATCTCCCCCCCTCTGAGCTCCAGGTGTCCTCCCCCAAAAGATGTAATGAACTCAGAGATTAGTTTCAAAACCAAGAGAATGTGACAAAACGGGGGAGAAAACACTCCTTCCTCCTTACCCAGAGGCCTCACTCTGGCGTCCAGCGGAGTCTTCTCTGCCTCAGAAGAATCAAGACCCATTTCTGCCAAAGGATCCTTCCTCTGAAAGAGCAACAAGGATTCAAAACAGAGAATGGGGAGAAGGGTTAGAGAAGGAATGGCAGAGGCAAGCGCTTTCGGGGGAGAAAGGTGAAAGCTGCTTCCTGCTTCGGCTAGACTGGTGTCTGGGGTTGGCTGCCAGGACCATGAAACATTGGTCCTCAAGGATCTTCACTGGCTCCCAGAACGTTTCCCAGCACAATTCAAAGTGTTGGCCTCAAAGGCCCAGTATACCCAAAGGAGCGTCTCCATGAACTGAGGTCCAGTTCCGAGGGTCTTCTGCTGATTCCCTCACTGTGATAAGTGAAGTTACAGGGAACCAGGCAGAAGACCTTCTCCACAGTGGGACACACCCTGGGGAATGCCCTCCCATCAGGTGATAAGGAGATAAGAAAATGCATAACTTTTAGAAGACATCTGATGTCTTCTTATGCTTTTATATGTGCTGGAAGGCACCTAGCCACATGGGTGTAATAATAATAATAATAATAATAATAATATGCTTTCCAAAAAAGGATGGGCCATTAGGAATTGATTTGGGAATACTCTCCCTCCTCTTTGGAGCCCCTTGGGAGTATCCAGAGGAAAGTCTCTCTCACCTGCTGCTCTGCCTGCTTCCTCTCCTCTGCCTGACTCAGGAGGAAACCTTCGGCCAGGGCCACCGCCTGGGAACTGGTCTCCGCTCCGCATTCCCTCACCCAGCTCTCCACCTCCAGAGGAAGGACAGCCAGGAACTGCTCCAAGATCACCAGGTCCAGCATCTGAGCTTTCGTGTGCCTTTCTGGCTTCAGCCATTGACGGCAAAGGTGGTAGAGTTGGTTGCAAACCTCTCGGGGTCCTTTGGCCTCCTGGAAGCAGAACTGCCTGAGCTGCTGGCTCTGCACCTCTGAACAAAGGGTGTCCTCCTCATCCACGATCTTCTGCATGGAGTTTTCACGCAATCCCCCACTGCTCCCAGTTTCCAGGGCGTGGCCTCTTCCTGCTTCAGGGCCAGCTGAGTCTTGCTCATCCATCTGGGCTCTCCGGAAGTCTCCAAGAGATCGGAAGGAGCCCCTTGGTCCTCTGCCAAGTTCTGTGTGTCCTAATGCAAGGTGCAGCAAATCCTATGAATCAAACACATTCTTCTATTACAAGATCAATACACAGTCAAGAGAAGAAGAATGTTCCCTGAGCAAGTGTAGGGAGAGGAGGAGGAGGAGGAAGTCATAACTGTGAATGACAAGTGAGTCATTTATATGAAGTGTAATTTGGAGCCAGGGCAATAGTGGGGGTCCCTCCCAACCCCACTTCATAGTCCAGAGCTTCGCCCCAACCCAACCATATCTGCTTGGGTGGCTTGGTGAGCAGCAGGGCCCATGTCTAGCTCCAGCCACCGTCCCTTTGGCACAGACAGGATGTGGCCATGTGACTTTGGTTAGGTTCTCAACTGGGGTCCCTCTTTTACTAATGGCATTTCTATCCCCCTTTTCTCCAACAGGCTCCAGGTGGTGTCAGGGACTGGACCCAAGAGGAATGCTGGAGACCCCCTTCCCTCCTCCTGAACCTTCCCGAGAAGAGGAGGACAGTATAGATTTACAACAGTGGTTTGCAGAAGGTCATAGTTCAGAGGCTGCAGAGGGGAGAAGCTGGGAAATATTGGGAGAGCAGCACCAGGGGAGAGACAGCTGACATACTCTGTGTCTTCAGAAAGCATTCCTGACCCTCCTTCTCCCAGGATCCAGCATGCATTGACAGTAGGAGAACAGGAAGCACAGATCAGCCGACGCAGGGATGACAGAGGGGGTGGGACTTTACTCAGAACAACGCCATTACTGCAATGGAGATGTGCTGTTCAAAGTCTCTCTCTGTAAGTATTGAATAAAGGACTCGGCAGGAACTCTTCTTGTTATTGACTTTTTGGCAGGCCATGGGGGAGGGATGGGATTCCCTGAAGCCTGACAGGAGGCATCTACCCCTCCTCATTGAAGACCCACGAAAATCCTTTGGCATACATGTAGTTCCTGTTTTAAAATACCTGCCTTGGTTGCCAGTTCATTTCTGGGCCTAAGTTCATCAACAGACCAACACTTTATATTGTTTAGTTGGCAATGGAAGAGGAGAAAGGCCCATGACTCACCCTTAATCGAAGCACAACCACAAGGGCTTTGCCATGTGGAATGCTCTCTGTTCACTCTGTTCTGTTTCCCCTTTATTTTTGGTCGCGTTCAAACCAATTCATTAACCCAAAAGTCATACGCTGACCACTGACAATGAACCTGATGTCGCAAATTTATTATGCTGCTTTTGTGATATACAAATGGCATGAGAAGACTTGCTTTATTTAACTCTATCCTTTATTATTCCTATGATCCTTCTTTATAAAACCCAATGAAAAGTTATTCAAAAAACAAGAGGAAACAACACACACACACACACACACACACACACACACACAGGCTCCATCTGTGTGGCATCTGATATGTTAGCAGGCTTTAAATTAATCACCAGAAAACGAAAAGGTTAGCAAAGAATATGAGAGGAGAAGACCAGAAGGTTTTGGTGGAGGAAACAGGGTTTCAAACCGAAAATAAAATATTTGTGTGTTACTGTGACAAATACCAATTTATGTTGTTTCAAAATAATTATGTGCTGAAATTAAAGGATATGTCAAGATGGGGGATGCAGAAATATTTACCTCTTGTTATGGCAGGGAAAATGCCAAGTTAAAATTAAAGTATTGCAAGATGCCAAGGAAAGCGAAGTAGGAAGTAATCCTCCTTTCTGTTTGTGCGCTTATTTAGATTCCTTGATTTTATCTTTGATAAAAAGATAGGGGGTATTGGATGCCCACTTTCGTCCATCTCCTTTCAAACATGAACGACATCTATTGAAAGAAAGAAAAATAAGGGGAAATAAAAGAAAGAGAGCCCCCCCCCGGCCAAGCCAGACTCCCAAGAGTCTTGGGAACCGTAGTTTGCGAAGGAGACACCGTCCAGCCGCCCCCTCGAGCCTGAAAACTCCCGGGAAGCTTGGGAAAGAGCCCATTCCTGCCCGGGGCTCGGGGGGCGGGGCGGGGGGCGGGTCCGCTGGCAGGCTCCGCCCTCTGTCGCCCCTCCCCCTCCCGGGCCAAGGAGAAGCCCGGCCGAGCCTGGTCCTGGGCAGGAGGAAGAGGCAAGCCAAGGAGCTGAGAAGCGCCCAGGCTCGAGAGCCATGATGTTACCTCAGCGTCGCGGGGCAGGGAGTTCCGCAGGCTTCCCCCGAGAGGAGACCCACCAGAGCCCGGCCGGCGAAGGCGAGGCCGGAAGGGACGTCAGGGGGGAGGAGGGGGAGGAGCGGCCCGCCTTCCTTTCCTGTCCTCTCTAGGAAGCCAGCTCGGCGCCCCTTCCCCCTTCTCTCTCCCGTCCGGGGCGTCGCGCAGGCGCAGAGCTGCTCCATCCGGGGCCTGGCGAGCTGCTCCCTCGGAGGGGAAGAGGCCGCCCTTGGCCCGCAATGGGGGAGAGGAGGGGCGCCTGGCCGGGAAGGGGAAGCCGGGTCCCGGAGGAGGAGGAGCCCCTCTCTCTGCCCGGGGCTCCGGGGGAGAACCAGGTCTCTGGCCCCTGGAGAAAAAAGGGGGGTGGAAATGCCACGGACAACTCAAGAACGAAGCGTCCCTTGTAGATCAAGCAGCAGGAAAGGACCACGCAAAAAGCAAGGACCTTAGTCCACAGATGAAGTTTCATTCAAAGCCAGAAGAGAAAAAGCAGCACTAAGTGCAGTGTCTCAAAGATGCAGCGTAACATCTTTACCTTAGAAAAAGGAATTAAACGTAACAGTCGGCAAAGAGGCAGTCAAATGGAATTTTTCAGTGGCAAGGGGGACAAGGAAGCCCATCACAGCAGGCCTGCGGTGTTAAAAATCAGGAGAAGAGATTTCTGTACATCTCAAGAGCAACAAGAATGTATTCCTTCCCACCCTTTGCTTGAGAAGTAAAACTCTGCAAGGGTTTGGCTCCAGGGTCCCTTGAGAGAGAGTTGGCTCCGACTCTCTGAGCAAAGAGGAAGGAAAAGGGGGTCCTGCAAGGAGAGGATTAGGGGAAGACCCCCTTTTCTAGGGGTGGGGGAGAGGGATTGGGCTCCCAGGTCAAGAGAGCACCTTGTATCCTGGCACTGAAAAGACACCCTCCCGACACACACTTTGTGGCATCTCCTTTCGGCAAAGGGTCAAAACATAGTTCCAAGTTGAAAACCACCTCCAGGACCAGGCACCCTCAATGGGCTTTGCACTACAACTCCCAACCGGGCCTGCCAGCAGAAGGCAGGGGGGATGGAAACAGCCGTCCAAAAGGTGCAGCCAGCTCCAGAGGCGACCCAAGGCTGCTCTCCAACGGCGCTGCTCCAGGCATCTGAGTTGCCCAGTTCAAGGGAGCTGGCGGGACTAAGAACCAGGGTTCCTGAATTGCAGGGGTTGGACTAGATAAGCCTTGAGTGTCCTCTTCCAGGATTCCTCATCTGGCTGCCAATGCCACGGCTGGAATGTCTCCCAAAACTGCACCCCCTTTCACAAGGAGCTCCCCCCCCCCCCCGTGTCTTAAACTACCCTTTGACTGGCAACCATCTCCAATCTCCTTGCTGGACAATCCCAACCAAAGATGCAATAGATTCTCTGAAATATACTCAGGAGTCCTGTAGTGATTTCATGCTCTTTATTGCAGCTTGCAAAACAGTGATTTAATGGCCCCCAAACCTCAGGCTGTTATATACATTATTTACACAATTAGTCCCGTTTGATTGGCTGATTCTGCTTCCCTCCTGGAGCCTGAATGCTCTTGACGAGGCTGTCATGGTGGGTATGCAACTTATGTGTGCTGCTGCACTTAGTGCACGTCCTCCCGGTTGGATTCTGAGTCGTCGGTGAGGTACTCGTGGTGGATCCTTGGTTGGGACGACACGTTTGACTAGAATCCTTGCGCTGACCTCTCGGCAGCTTCAGTTGCTAAAGCCTCCTCTAGGGCAGCCTGGAACGTCAGGTCCTTCTTGGCGTAGAGGCGCCACTGCAGCTTCTCGTCCCTCAGGCCGCCCACGAGGCAGTCGCGGAGCATGTTCTCCAGCTCTGTGACGTTGCAGAGCCGAGCAGCCTGGCAGAGGGAGGTCACATACCCAGCTATGGTTTCTCCGGAGACCTGCCGCTTTGCCTAGAAGGCATTTTGACACGCTACCACCGAGGGTTGTTGCGAGAAGTGCCCCTTCAGCCGTTCTATTATCGTGTCATAGGGAACGGTCGCAATATTTGTGAGAGCGAGGAGGGCTCGGGCGATCTTGAATGTTTCTTCTCCACAGATGCTGAAGAAGGTTGCCCTCTTCGTGGCTGTGTCTCATGACGTCCTTTGCCTCCAGGAGGAACTGGAAGCGGGTGGCGTAGCCTTCCCAGTCTCCTGAGGCTGGGCTGAACGGTATGAAGCGGTTGTCTGTCGCCATTCTGGGTCCTTGGGTCCTGGAGCTGTAGCCTGGATGCGCGATGTGATGCTGTGTTGCCTTGGCAGCTGTGTGCTTTGCGCGGCAGACAGCTCAGCAGGATCCCACCTTCATCGCCAGTGAAATATGTTCAGAGTCCTGTAGTGATTTCATGCTCTTTATTGCAGCTTGTAAAAGAGTGATTTAATTGCCCCCCAAACCTCAGGCTGTCCTCCCGGTCGGATTCTGAGTCGTCGGTGAGGTCCTCATGGTGGATCCTTGGTTGGGACGACATGTTTGACTGGAATCCTTGCGCTGACCTCTCGGCAGCTTCAGTTTCTAAAGCCTCCTCTAGGGCAGCCTGGAGCGTCAGGTCCTTCTTGGCGTAGAGGCACCACTGCAGCTTCTCGTCCCTCAGGCTGCCCACGAGGCAGTTGCGGAGCATGTTCTCCAGCTCTGTGACGTTGCAGAGCCGAGCAGCCTGGCAGAGGGAGGTCACATTCCTGGTTATGGTTTCTCCGGAGACCTGCCACTTTGCCTAGAAGGCACTGCGTCACACAACCACCGAGGGTTGTTGCGAGAAGTGCCCCTTCAGCCTCAGAGGAGATAAAGGCCAGTCAGCCCAGTCTCAGGTTGCAGGAGCAACGACGTTGGAAACCTGTTTCTGCCAGCACCCAGACCTGTTTCTCCAGAGTTCCCGACCACGCCCGGCTTCTTGCTTTGGACCCCGCTTCCCCCTTGGTGGGCAGTCTCCAGACCCTCGGCCCAGGACTGGACCTTGACCACGCCTCACGGTAACCCCCCCGGGACCAGCGCACTGTGTTTCATGATGTCCTTTGCCTCCAGGAGGAACTGGAAGCGGGTGGCGTATGCTTCCCAGTCTCCTGAGGCTGGGCTGAATGGCATGAAGCGGTTGTCTGTCGCCATTCTGGGTCCTTGGGTCCTGGAGCTGTAGCCTGGATGCGCGATGTGATGCTGTGTTGCCTTGGCAGCTGTGTGCTTTGCGTGTCAGACAGCTCAGCAGGATCCCACCTTCATCGCCAGTGAAATATATTCAGAGTCCTGTAGTGATTTCATGCTCTTTTTTGCAGCTTGTAAAACAGTGATTTAATTGCCCCCCAAACCTCAGGCTTTTATCTACATTATTTACACAACGAGTCCCGTCTGATTGGCTGATTCTGCTTCCCTCCTGGAGCCTGATTGGTCTTTTCCTGCAAGCCAATCAGTTGTCGCATTCTAGGAACCTACTTGCCTGTTGTTCTAGGATCCAAGCTTAGTACATAACAATCTCCTTCCTCCGTGTCCCCAGTTCTTAAATAGGCTTTATTTCAAAACAGGGTTGGGGGGTAAAGAGGGCTTAGTCTTCCAAACAACCCTTTATCCATTAGTTAGTAGACAAGCTTCTCAGTGCAAGGAGAGGAAAGGAGACCTCTGAGCCCAGCCTGGCCCCCCACCCAATTCTGCCCGCATGCCTTGAGGCCCCAAGATGGGCGGAGGAAGGCCTGGGGGCAGGTGCTGGCTGGGACTTTGATTGGGGCAGGGTGGGGGCACAGGTGGAGAAGCCTCTGAAGACAGGAAGACCGGCCAGGGGGTGGCACTGGGGGGATTAATTCACATTGGTTTTCTACCCACAAACCACCACCCCCGGCTGTGAGGAGGGTGGTGCCTCCTCCTTGAGTTCCTCTTCCACTCCCAGCCACTCCGCTCAAACCTTTGCTAAAATCCTGCTCTCCTCTCTCCTCTCCGTCTCAGAGGCTGGGCTTTTTGTCTCATCTTAATGACCGCCAAAGTGCCCACAATTGCCTCTTACCTTCCACTCAAACTGTCCATATCAATCCTAAGCGTCTCCTGTTCTGATTTCTATTTTTTGTCTTCCAGCTTTTCAAACTTCTCTTCCCTTCCTTTCATGGAGACATGTAGTGCTTCTGCTTTCTTTGTCAGTGTCTCTACTTTAGAGGTCAAATTTGTCACCATTTCACTATTTCTATCAATTCGGGCTAATAGCTTCTCCAAATTTCCCTTCATCTTTTTAGTCAGGTCTTTTTTAAGTCAGCAAAAGTTCCACCAATTCAGATGGGGACCTGTCCCCTGGGTTTTGCTCTGAAGATCGTCTACTGAGGCCTGGTGTTAACTGTTTTTGAACTGCCATAGTCAAAACCAAACTCTCCCTTGTTCTCAAAGCAGCCTATTTTCCAGCAGCACCTTATCAGTTTGTCAAGGCCACAGAATAACTCTTTCCCAAGAGATCCTGTTTCCTGCAGTTTTCCACCCCTCCTCTTCCTTCCAGCCTGATTCCCAACACACATCAGCTGTTTAACATAAAATCCAATTTCTCAAATTAAGATTCAAATTAAACAAATAAACCAAATAATTACTTTAAGAGATGAACCATAAAACAGAAAAAAGAAAGAGTGTGTTCAAGAGGACATAGCAATTTAGATGTCCAGATAAGAGTGGTTGTTTTGCACTCTTTAAGTGGCTCAGAGTAGAAGAAATATTTTCCTTCAAAAAGAAACAAACTTGTACAAACGTGTCCTGATTTTGGCTTTTTCAGCCAGCTCTCAGTCTTTCTAAAAGGTCCATTTTTTAAAAAAAGAGCTTTAAAAATGACACCAGACTTTCAAAACTCCTTCCAATCACACACTTGGCACTGACATGATTCCTCCCCTGTATGTATTCTTTGATGAAATGAGATTTCCTTTTTGACTGAAGCTCTTTCCACATTCCTAACACTGATCTGATTCCTCTGCTGTGTGTAATTTTTGATGGGCATTGAGACCTACTTTCCTGGTGAAGCTCTTTCCACATTCCAGGCACTGAAAGGGGTTTTCTCCTGTATGAATTCTTTGATGGGAAGTGAAACTTATTTTCCAGGTGAAGCTCTTTCCACATTCTAAGCACTTAAAGGGTTTCTCCCCTGTATGAATTCTTTGATGGGAAGTGAGTGTGGAGCTGTTAATGAATCTCTTTCCACATTCCAGGCACTGAAAGGGGTTATCTCCTGTATGAATCCTTTGATGGGAAGTGAGATGGGCCCTCTGACTGAAGCTCTTTCCACATTCCATGCACTGATATGGTTTCTCCCCTGTATGAATTCTACGATGGCAAGTGAAATCGTGGCTGTGACTGAAGCTCTTTCCACACTCCAAGCAGTGATATGGTTTCTCCCCTGTATGAATTCTTTGATGGGAGGAGAGAGAGGAGCTATCAGTGAAGCTCTTTCCACATTCAACACACTGATAGGGTTTCTCCCCTGTATGAATTCTTTGATGGGAAGTGAGATCGTAGCCGTAGCTGAAACTCTTTCCACATTCCACACACTGATAGGGGTTATCCCCTGTATGAATTCTTTGATGGACAGTGAGACTTTCTTTCCAGGTGAAGCTCTTTCCACATTCCACGCACTGATAGGGTTTTTCTCCTGTATGAATTCTTTGATGGACAGTGAGACTTTCTTTCCTGGTGAAGCTCTTTCCACATTCCAAGCACTGATAGAGTTTCTCCCCTGTATGAATCCTTTGATGGGAAGTGAGATTTTCTTTCCAGGTGAAGCTCTTTCCACACTCCAAGCACTGATAGGGTTTTTCTCCTGTGTGAATTCTTTGATGGGAAGTGAAACTGCTTTTTTTGCTGAAGCTCTTTCCACATTCCATGCACTGAAAGGGTTTCTCCCCTGTATGAATCCTTTGATGGGAAGTGAGCTTTGTCCTCTGATTGAAGCGCTTTCCACATTCAACGCACTGATAGGGTTTCTCCCTTGTATGAATTCTACGATGGGAAGTGAGAGTATTGCTGTGACTGAAGCTCTTTCCACACACAAAGCAGTGATACGGTTTCTCCCCTGTATGAATTCTTTGATGGGAAGTGAAACTGCTTTTTTGACTGAAGCTCTTTCCACATTCCAAGCACTGATACGGTTTCTCCCCTTTATGATTTCTCTGATGGACAGTTAGACTTTCTTTCCTGATGAAGCTCTTTCCACATTCCACACACTGATAGGGTTTCTCCCCTGTATGAATCCTTTGATGGGAAGCGAGCTTGGCCCTCTGATTGAAGCTCTTTCCACATTCCAAGCACTGATACGGTTTCTCCCCTGTATGAATCGTTTGATGAGAAGTGAGCTTAGCCCTCTGATTGAAGCTCTTTCCGCATTCCAAGCACTGAAAGGGTTTCTCCCCTGTATGAATTCTTTGATGTGCAGTGAGATGGGAGCCGTGATTGAAGCTCTTTCCACATTCCACGCAGTGATATGGTTTCTCTCCTGTATGAATTCTACGATGGGTAGTGAGATTGTGGCTGTGACTGAAGCTCTTTCCACACTCCAAGCAGTGATAGGGTTTCTCTTTTGTATGAATTCTTTGATGGGCAGCGAAACTCTGTTTCCAGGTGAAGCTTTTTCCACATTCCAAGCACTGATAGGGTTTCTTCTCAAGCGGATTTCTTTGATGGGAAGTGGCATGGGAGCTCTGACTGAAGCTCTCTCCACAGTCTGAATCCTGATATGGCTCCTCCACTGTGTGAATTTCGTTGTAGTCTCCCTTGTTCTTCATTTCCAATTCATCACCACCTGAAACTAAGAGGCAAACGGATTAGAGTCTCGGGAAGAAGAGCAGTCCTAAATTACGGAACAATGCTAATTAATGCTTGGGACAGAGGAAGACCTGAAGGGAGTTAGATGTTATAACGTTCCTTTTGTTCTGTAAAAATGTCCAGTTTCATATACAAATCAATTTGGATATTAGATGTTTTCTCTCTCAGGTTTTTAAAAGTACAGCTTAACCTGGTAACGTCATTTTGTTCAAATTTAAATATGCATCTGTACGATCTTCATAAATAAAATGTGCTTTTATTGAAAAAGGTGGCCAATGCGGGAAAGTTCCCTGTTAAAATTAAGATATATTCAATATGCTAAGTTGTTGAGTATGCAGTAATAAATCTAAACAAATTTTAAGAGCTGGAGAAATATTTGGGAACATTGACTCTGGACTGACTTGGTCATAGTCAGCTGCCTTGTGTTGGGCGATGTAAGAGCAGGGGAATAAAAATGGCAAACGTGAACTTCTTGTCATGTGACAAAGACACATGAGAGCAGAAGCAGCAAAGCAGGCTGGGAACTGCTGGGACTGCACAATCATTTGGGCCTACTAAAGTTATTCAGACGAGTGATCATGCGCTTCTGAAGTTTAGTATACAGCGGAAAGGAGCAGCCAAGCATACTAGGACTCAATTTCTTGACTTTAAGAAAGCCGACTTCATAAAACTTAGGGAAGTGCTGGGTGAGATCCCATGGACAGTAATACTAAAAGGAAAGGGAGTTCATGATGGCTGGGAGTTTGTTAAGAGGGAGATAGTAAAAGCACAACGTCAGGCAATACCAATGAGACGGAAACATGGAAGGTGCCTAACGAAGCCAGGGTGGCTATCTAAAGAACTTTTAACTGAGTTAAGATTAAAAAAGGATGTGTACAAAAAATGGAAAAGGGGGGAAACCACCAAAGAGGAATTCAAACAAATAGCCAGCACGTGTAGACACAAAGTCAGAAAAGCTAAAGCACAGAATGAACTCAGGCTTGCTAGAGAGGTTAAAAGCAACAAAAAAGGCTTTTATGGGTATGTTCGCAGCAAAAGGAAGAACAAAGAAACAGTGGGGTCACTCAGAGGAGAAGATGGTGAAATGCAAACAGGGGACACAGAAAGGGCTGAACTCCTCAATGCCTTCTTTGACTCAGTCTTCTCCGACCTGAAGAATTTGGAGCAAATGATTCAGCAAAGGAAACACAGCCCAGAATAACTAAGGAGATAGTACAAGAATACTTGGCTAGTTTAGATGTATTCAAGTCTCCAGGGCCAGATGAACTGCATCCAAGAGTATTAAAAGAACTGGCAGATGTGATCTCAGAACCACTGGCAGTCATCTTTGAGAATTCCTGGAGAACAGGCAAAGTCCCGGAAGACTGGAGGAGGGCAAATGTTGTCCCTATTTTCAAAAAGGGGAAAAGAGAGGACCCAAATAATTACTGCCCAGTCAGTCTGACATCAATACCAGGGAAGATTCTGGAGCAGATCATTAAGCAAACAGTCTGTGAGCACCTAGAAAGGAATGCTGTGATCACCAATAGTCCGCATGGATTTCTGAAAAATAAGTCATGTCAGACTAACCTGATCTCATTTTTTGACAGAATTACAAGCCTGGTAGATGAAGGGAATGCAGTGGATGTAGCCAACCTTGATTTCAGCAAGGCATTTGACAAGGTGCCCCATGATATTCTTGTAAAGAAGCTGGTAAAATGCGGTCTTGACTATGCTACCACTCAGTGGATTTGTAACTGGCTGACTGACCGAACCCAAAGGGTGCTCATCAATGGTTCCTCTTCATCCTGGAGAAGAGTGACTAGTGGGGGGCCACAGGGTTCTGTCTTGGACCCGGTCTTATTCAACATCTTTATCAACGACTTGGATGATGGACTCAAGGGCATCCTGATCAAATTTGCAGATGACACCAAACTGGGAGGGGTGGCTAACACCCCAGAGGACAGGATCACACTTCAAAACGACCTTGACAGATTAGAGAACTGGGCCAAAACAAACAAGATGAATTTTAACAGGGAGAAATGTAAAGTATTGCACTTGGGCAAAAAAAATGAGAGGCACAAATACAAGATGGGGGACACCTGGCTTGAGAGCAGTACATGTGAAAAGGATCTAGGAGTCTTGGTTGACCACAAACTTGACATGAGCCAACAGTGTGACGCGGCAGCTAAAAAAGCCAATGCAATTCTGGGCTGCATCAATAGGAGTATAGCATCTAGATCAAGGGAAGTAATAGTGCCACTGTATTCTGCTCTGGTCAGACCTCACCTGGAGTACTGTGTCCAGTTCTGGGCACCACAGTTCAAGAAGGACACTGACAAACTGGAACGTGTCCAGAGGAGGGCAACCAAAATGGTCAAAGGCCTGGAAACGATGCCTTATGAGGAACGGCTAAGGGAGCTGGGCATGTTTAGCCTGGAGAAGAGGAGGTTAAGGGGTGATATGATAGCCATGTTCAAATATATAAAAGGATGTCACATAGAGGAGGGAGAAAGGTTGTTTTCTGCTGCTCCAGAGAAGCGGACACGGAGCAATGGATCCAAACTACAAGAAAGAAGATTCCACCTAAACATTAGGAAGAACTTCCTGACAGTAAGAGCTGTTCGACAGTGGAATTTGCTGCCAAGGAGTGTGGTGGAGTCTCCTTCTTTGGAGGTCTTTAAGCAGAGGCTTGACAACCATATGTCAGGAGTGCTCTGATGGTGTTTCCTGCTTGGCAGGGGGTTGGACTCGATGGCCCTTGTGGTCTCTTCCAACTCTATAATTCTATGATTCTATGATTCTATGATAGGATGAGAACAGAAGTCATGCAGCAACAGCGCAGCAGCAGCAGGAGGCCCCATTAGCTAAAGTGGTGTTTCAGGTTAAGAACAGTTATAGGTTAAGAACAGACCTCCAGAATGAATTAAGTTCTTAACCTAAAGTACCACTGTACTTACATGTTACATTATTGTGAGAAGTTACAGGGGACGAGGCAGGGGGCCTTCTCAATAGGGGAACCCACCCTGTGGAACGCCCTCCCATCAGATGTCAAGGAAATAACTATGCAACTTTTAGAGGACTTCTGAAGGCACCTCTGTATTGGGAAGTTTTTAATGTTTGATGTTTGATTATGTTTTTCTATTTGTTGGCTGGGGCCACCCAGTCAGGTGGGCAGGGTAAAAATAATAATATTATCATTATTGTTACTACAGGGTTCACTGCCTGAGATTCAAAAAGCCTGGCTCTGTTTTGGGATGGAGTTTGTTTGGTTCAGTCGTGGAATCTGTGCCATCTCCAATGTCAAGCGACTCTTTGGTCAACCAGAGAGAGACACAAGCAAGAACAAAAGCAGGAAACTTGACTGAAGCTACTTCAACACCCCAAATCACTCTGAATCCTACATTTAAGAAGGCCTGGGCAGTTCAGACAGCCTGATCATGGTTTTAAACGACAGAACTGGAAGAAGAATATTCACAGGGAAAACAATCAATAGCCATCCCTCCAAGGTTTGCTTTGGGAGTGTTAACATCCCAGGTGCTGTGGGTGGCGCTGTTGAGCCCCATCGAAATATCAGAGGTTCATCATCTAGAGAGATGTCTTGAATTACAAAACAGATAGGATGATCCAATAGGGAGCCTTACCGAGAGAGTCCAAGATCCCACGATTCTCCTCCATGACTTCCTTATGGAGGGCTCTCTGGTCAGGATCCAGCAACGTCCACTCCTCGTCTGTGAAATGGACAGCCACATCTTCAAAGCACACTGGACCCTAACAGAACAGGAAAAAGGCTGTCCTCTTAGAGAACATTCACTTGGCTCTGTTGTTTTCTACAGCGGCCAGACCCCTCTCTGCCTTCCTCATCCCTCTCTCCTGCTGCAGCTTCTGCCTCGGAGTCTGGGCTGCTCTCTGCCACAGACTCCCTCTGCTCCCTGAGCCCTCTTCCCTCTCCAGCTTCAGACCCCTCCTCCTCCTCCCAGTCGGCTCCCTCTTCTCTGGCTCCTCCCACCATTCCTCTGCATCCAACTGTGTCCAGCCAGTCTGCATCCAAGCAGTCCTTCCCCACAAGGCTCCTTCCCCCTACCTGATCTGGGTCCACAGCTGCTGCCTCCCCTCCACCACCATGAAAAGATGAAGGAGCAGGTCTTGGTGGCATCATTCCGTCACCTGGGAGAGACCAAGGAAAGTGGAAACCGTGAGCGCCTGCTTCTCTCAGAGGTGAAACACTGCATCTCTAAGTACAGATGGGGCTTGTCCAAGTCTCCCCTGCTAGCTTCCGGTTCTGCTCTGCCTTAATGGAGGCAGCGGGAGATTGTTGGCAAAGGAAAAACAAGGATGACTGAGGGTAATTCTCCTTGCAAGTTTCCCCCGGGACAGGGGGGAACGGGCTTCACTCCCAGTTCGTCTTGGTACCAGGTTCCGGCTCCGGCATGGATTTCGAGAGGCAGGGAGGCGCTGAGTGCAAAAGCCCTTTGCCTGCCGAAAACCCTCCTTCGCCGCCATTAAGAAGCAGAGGTTCTCCTGTCAATTACAGCTCAATTTGGACTAATGTACAGGCGTTGCTGGAAGAGAGGAGCTAATAAACTGCGGAACTGAACCAGCTGCAAGGTCTTTAAGGTTTGAATTTGAGAATAAACTTCATTTGCTGCAAAAGACAGTGAGTGGGGGGAGGGGAGCCTATGGCTTCTTTATATAAAGTTTTCTTCTCTGCATTTATGATTTGGCAGTCCGCCATTGAATACTAGTTCAAAATATATATGTACAGGTGAGCAGGGATGAAACTGGATTGCAGATATGAAATATAACATCAAATGGAACTGTGTGTGTAAAAACCAAAAGGAAAAAGGGAGGAAAGCTTTATTTTGTTTACGATGGAAAATTAGAGGTGACTCTTCCCCATCCTGTATTATATACAGACTGAACTGATTAATGCTAAAAGGACTTGGAATTTAATTTAATTGGATAAATGTGCATTTATCTTAGGCCAGACAGAGGGATGTAAGGAATCTGAAAGTTGTGTAGGAGCTGATAAGGTTCATTACTGAGTCAATTGCAATTCTGACTGATCCCTCTCCTTCCCAGGCAGAGAAGAAAAATGGCAAAAACTGATTATTTATTGGGACAGTGTGATTTTTGCAGCTGCTATTAAAGTTGCCAAACAACAAAGCACAGGACAGAGCGATGGAGAATTTCTGAAACCACAATGGGATATTAGTTCCGTCCAAGGAATAATGGAGAACAGCAACAACCAGGAAAAGATAAAACATTTTACAAGGACAGGAAAAAACATCACAAACAGGAAGATTGCCACACATGGGAAGAGTAAGGATATCGCTGGAGTGCCTCACTTGTAGTTTTATATATTATTTGTATAAAGGATTCTTATCTTGACAGGAGGGTAATTAAAAATAATAAGATTTTGGAATGCAGAAATCAAGAAAATCATCAAACCATCAGTTTTAGCATGCGGGGGGGGGGCACCTATATTATATAATTTGATATCTTAAAGATTGGTATTACTAATTGTATTGTAATTTCGCATTGTTATAATGGGGCCATTAATGAACTGTAATTTTAAACTAATCAAATTACTATCGGAACCGTCTCCCCTGCTGAGTACATTTGGACTCATTTGTACCCATTTCATATAATAGTTGTGCAAAAATACATCTCCCCCCCCCCCCGAGCTCCAGGTGTCTTCCCCCAAAAGATGTAAAGAACTCACAGATTAGTTTCAAAACCAAGAGAATGTGACAAAACAGGGGAGAAAACACTCCTTCCTCCTTACCCAGAGGCCTCACTCTGGCGTCCAGCGGAGTCTTCTCTGCCTCAGAAGACTCAAGACCCATTTCTGCCAAAAGATCCTTCCTCTGAAAGAGAAACAAGGATTCAAAACAGAGAATGGGGAGAAGGAATGGCAGAGGCAAGCGCTTTCGGGGGAGAGAGGTGAAAGCTGCTTCCTGCTTCTGCTAGACTGGTGTCTGGGGTTGGCTGCCAGGATCATGAAACATTGGTCCTCAAGGATCTTCACTGGCTCCCAGAACGTTTCCCAGCACAATTCAAAGTGTTGGCCTCAAAGGCCCACTATACCCAAAGGAGCGTCTCCATGAACTGAGGTCCAGTTCCGAGGGTCTTCTGCTGATTCCCTCACTGTGATAAGTGAAGTTACAGGGAACCAGACAGAAGACCTTCTCCACAGTGGGACCCACCCTGGGGAATGCCCTCCCATCAGGTGATAAGGAGATAAGAAAATGCATAACTTTTAGAAGACATCTGATGTCTTCTTATGCTTTTATATGTGCTGGAAGGCACCCAGCCACATGGATGTCATAAATAATAATATGAAGAAGAAGAAGAAGAAGAAGAAGAAGAAGAAGAAGAAGAAGAAGATCTGTTCCTAGATGCTTTCCAAAAAAGGATGGGCCATTAGTAAAAAAGGATGGGCCATTAGGAAATGATTTGGGAATACTCTCCCTCCTCTTAGGAGCCCCTTGGGAGTATCCAGAGGAAAGTCTCTCTCACCTGCTGCTCTGCCTGCTTCCACTCCTCTGCCTGACTCAGGAGGAAACCTTCGGCCAGGGCCACTGCCTGGGAACTGGTCTCCGCTCCGCATTCCCTCACCCAGTTCCCCATCTCCAGAGGAAGGACAGCCAGGAACTGCTCCAAGATCACCAGGTCCAACATCTGAGCTTTCGTGTGCCTTTCTGGCTTCAGCCATTGACAGCAAAGGTGGTAGAGTTGGCTGCAAACCTCTCGGGGTCCTTTGGCCTCCTGGAAGCAGAACTGCCTGAGCTGCTGGCTCTGCACCTCTGAGCAAAGGGTGTCCTCCTCACCCAGGATCTTCTGCACGGAGTTTTCACGCAATCCCCCACTGCTCCCCGTTTCCATGGCATGGCCTCTTCCTGCTTCAGGGCCAGCTGAGTCTTGCTCATCCATCTGGGCTCTCCGGAAGTCTCCAAGAGATTGGAAGGAGCCCCTTGGTCCTCTGCCAAGTTCTGTGTGTCCTAATGCAAGGTGCAGCAAATCCTATGAATCAAACACATTTTTCTATTATAATATTAGAGCACAGCCAAGAGAAGAATGTTCCCTGAGCAAGTGTAAGGAGAGGAGGAGGAGGAGGAGGAAGAAGAAGTAATAACTGTGAATATATGAAGTGTAATTTGGAGCCAGGGCAATAGTGGGGGTCCCTCCCAACCCCACTTCATAGTCCAGAGCTTCTCCCCAACCCAACCATATCTGCTTGGGTGGCTTGGTGAGCAGCAGGGCCCAGGTCTAGCTCCAGCCACCGTCCCTTTGGCACAGACAGGATGTGGCCATGTGACTTCCTGCTGTGGATCCGAGGGGACGATGGCAAGGCCCTCTGGGTGGAACTGCCCTGGAAGACGCCTCGGAAACTGGCCCCAAATGCAGCGGTTGGGTTCTCAACTGGGTTCCCTCTTTTACTAATGGCATTTCTATCCCACCTTTTCTCCAACAGGCTCCAGGTGGTGTCAGGGACTGGACCCAAGAGGAATGCTGGAGACCCCTTTCCCTCCTCCTGAACCTTCCCGAGAAGAGGAGGACAGTATAGATTTACAACAGTGGTTTGCAGAAGGTCATAGTTCAGAGGCTGCAGAGGGGAGAAGCTGGGAAATATTGGGAGAGCAGCACCAGGGGAGAGACAGCTGACAGACTCTGTGTCTTCAGAAAGCATTCCTGACCCTCCTTCTCCCAGGATCCAGTGTGCATTGAGAGTAGGAGAACAGGAAGCACAGATCAGCCGACGCAGGGATGACGTAGAAGAGGAGAGACAGAGGGGTGGGACTTTACTCAGAACAACGCCATTACTGCAATGGAGATGTGCTGTTCA
This sequence comes from Podarcis pityusensis, assembly GCF_964106645.2. Lineage (NCBI taxonomy): Eukaryota > Metazoa > Chordata > Lepidosauria > Squamata > Lacertidae > Podarcis > Podarcis pityusensis. The sequence goes on along the minus strand of NC_138033.1, from coordinate 846,298 downwards.
AAGTCTCTCTCTGTAAGTATTGAATAAAGGACTCGGCAGGAACTCTTCTTGTTATTGACTTTTTGGCAGGCCATGGGGGAGGGATGGGATTCCCTGAAGCCTGACAGGAGGCATCTACCCCTCCTCATTGAAGACCCACGAAAATCCTTTGGCATACATGTAGTTCCTGTTTTAAAATACCTGCCTTGGTTGCCAGTTCATTTCTGGGCCTAAGTTCATCAACAGACCAACACTTTATATTGTTTAGTTGGCAATGGAAGAGGAGAAAGGCCCATGACTCACCCTTAATCGAAGCACAACCACAAGGGCTTTGCCATGTGGAATGCTCTCTGTTCACTCTGTTCTGTTTCCCCTTTATTTTTGGTCGCGTTCAAACCAATTCATTAACCCAAAAGTCATACGCTGACCACTGACAATGAACCTGATGTCGCAAATTTATTATGCTGCTTTTGTGATATACAAATGGCATGAGAAGACTTGCTTTATTTAACTCTATCCTTTATTATTCCTATGATCCTTCTTTATAAAACCCAATGAAAAGTTATTCAAAAAACAAGAGGAAACAACACACACACACACACACACACACACACAGGCTCCATCTGTGTGGCATCTGATATGTTAGCAGGCTTTAATCACCAGAAAACGAAAAGGTTAGCAAAGAATATGAGAGGAGAAGACCAGAAGGTTTTGGTGGAGGAAACAGGGTTTCAAACCGAAAATAAAATATTTGTGTGTTACTGTGACAAATACCAATTTATGTTGTTTCAAAATAATTATGTGCTGAAATTAAAGGATATGTCAAGACGGGGGATGCAGAAATATTTACCTCTTGTTATGGCAGGGAAAATGCCAAGTTAAAATTAAAGTATTGCAAGATGCCAAGGAAAGCGAAGTAGGAAGTAATCCTCCTTTCTGTTTGTGCGCTTATTTAGATTCCTTGATTTTATCTTTGATAAAAAGATAGGGGGTATTGGATGCCCACTTTCGTCCATCTCCTTTCAAACATGAACGACATCTATTGAAAGAAAGAAAAATAAGGGGAAATAAAAGAAAGAGAGCCCCCCCCCGGCCAAGCCAGACTCCCAAGAGTCTTGGGAACCGTAGTTTGCGAAGGAGACACCGTCCAGCTGCCCCCTCGAGCCTGAAAACTCCCGGGAAGCTTGGGAAAGAGCCCGTTCCTGTCCGGGGCTCGGGGGGCGGGGCGGGGGGCGGGTCCGCTGGCAGGCTCCGCCCTCTGTCGCCCCCTCCCCCTCCCGGGCCAAGGAGAAGCCCGGCCGAGCCTGGTCCTGGGCAGGAGGAAGAGGCAAGCCAAGGAGCTGAGAACCGCCCAGGCTCGAGAGCCATGATGTTACCTCAGCGTCGCGGGGCAGGGAGTTCCGCAGGCTTCCCCCGAGAGGCGACCCACCAGAGCCCGGCCGGCGAAGGCGAGGCCGGAAGGGACGTCAGGGGGGAGGAGGGGGAGGAGCGGCCCGCCTTCCTTTCCTGTCCTCTCTAGGAAGCCAGCTCGGCGCCCCTTCCCCCTTCTCTCTCCCGTCCGGGGCGTCGCGCAGGCGCAGAGCTGCTCCATCCGGGGCCTGGCGAGCTGCTCCCTCGGAGGGGAAGAGGCCGCCCTTGGCCCGCAATGGGGGAGAGGAGGGGCGCCTGGCCGGGAAGGGGAAGCCGGGTCCCGGAGGAGGAGGAGCCCCTCTCTCTGCCCGGGGCTCCGGGGGAGAACCAGGTCTCTGGCCCCTGGAGAAAAAAGGGGGGTGGAAATGCCACGGACAACTCAAGAACGAAGCGTCCCTTGTAGATCAAGCAGCAGGAAAGGACCACGCAAAAAGCAAGGACCTTAGTCCACAGATGAAGTTTCATTCAAAGCCAGAAGAGAAAAAGCAGCACTAAGTGCAGTGTCTCAAAGATGCAGCGTAACATCTTTACCTTAGAAAAAGGAATTAAACGTAACAGTCGGCAAAGAGGCAGTCAAATGGAATTTTTCAGTGGCAAGTGGGACAAGGAAGCCCATCACAGCAGGCCTGCGGTGTTAAAAATCAGGAGAAGAGATTTCTGTACATCTCAAGAGCAACAAGAATGTGTTCCTTCCCACCCTTTGCTTGAGAAGTAAAACTCTGCAAGGGTTTGGCTCCAGGGTCCCTTGAGAGAGAGTTGGCTCCGACTCTCTGAGCAAAGAGGAAGGAAAAGGGGGTCCTGCAAGGAGAGGATTAGGGGAAGACCCCCTTTTCTAGGGGTGGGGGAGAGGGATTGGGCTCCCAGGTCAAGAGAGCACCTTGTATCCTGGCACTGAAAAGACACCCTCCCGACACACACTTTGTGGCATCTCCTTTCGGCAAAGGGTCAAAACATAGTTCCAAGTTGAAAACCACCTCCAGGACCAGGCACCCTCAATGGGCTTTGCACTACAACTCCCAACCGGGCCTGCCAGCAGAAGGCAGGGGGGATGGAAACAGCCGTCCAAAAGGTGCAGCCAGCTCCAGAGGCGACCCAAGGCTGCTCTCCAACGGCGCTGCTCCAGGCATCTGAGTTGCCCAGTTCAAGGGAGCTGGCGGGACTAAGAACCAGGGTTCCTGAATTGCAGGGGTTGGACTAGATAAGCCTTGAGTGTCCTCTTCCAGGATTCCTCATCTGGCTGCCAATGCCACGGCTGGAATGTCTCCCAAAACTGCACCCCCTTTCACAAGGAGCTCCCCCCCCCCCCGTGTCTTAAACTACCCTTTGACTGGCAACCATCTCCAATCTCCTTGCTGGACAATCCCAACCAAAGATGCAATAGATTCTCTGAAATATACTCAGGAGTCCTGTAGTGATTTCATGCTCTTTATTGCAGCTTGCAAAACAGTGATTTAATGGCCCCCAAACCTCAGGCTGTTATATACATTATTTACACAATTAGTCCCGTTTGATTGGCTGATTCTGCTTCCCTCCTGGAGCCTGAATGCTCTTGACGAGGCTGTCATGGTGGGCATGCAGCTTATGTGTGCTGCTGCACTTAGTGCACGTCCTCCCGGTTGGATTCTGAGTCGTCGGTGAGGTACGCGTGGTGGATCCTTGGTTGGGACGACACGTTTGACTAGAATCCTTGCGCTGACCTCTCGGCAGCTTCAGTTGCTAAAGCCTCCTCTAGGGCAGCCTGGAACGTCAGGTCCTTCTTGGCGTAGAGGCGCCACTGCAGCTTCTCGTCCCTCAGGCCGCCCACGAGGCAGTCGCGGAGCATGTTCTCCAGCTCTGTGACGTTGCAGAGCCGAGCAGCCTGGCAGAGGGAGGTCACATACCCAGCTATGGTTTCTCCGGAGACCTGCCGCTTTGCCTAGAAGGCATTTTGACATGCTACCACCGAGGGTTGTTGCGAGAAGTGCCCCTTCAGCCGTTCTATTATCGTGTCATAGGGAACGGTCGCAATATTTGTGAGAGCGAGGAGGGCTCGGGCGATCTTGAATGTTTCTTCTCCACAGATGCTGAAGAAGGTTGCCCTCTTCGTGGCTGTGTCTCATGACGTCCTTTGCCTCCAGGAGGAACTGGAAGCGGGTGGCGTAGCCTTCCCAGTCTCCTGAGGCTGGGCTGAACGGTATGAAGCGGTTGTCTGTCGCCATTCTGGGTCCTTGGGTCCTGGAGCTGTAGCCTGGATGCGCGATGTGATGCTGTGTTGCCTTGGCAGCTGTGTGCTTTGCGCGGCAGACAGCTCAGCAGGATCCCACCTTCATCGCCAGTGAAATATGTTCAGAGTCCTGTAGTGATTTCATGCTCTTTATTGCAGCTTGTAAAACAGTGATTTAATTGCCCCCCAAACCTCAGGCTTTTATCTACATTATTTACACAACGAGTCCCGTCTGATTGGCTGATTCTGTTTCCCTCCTGGAGCCTAATTGGTCTTTTCCTGCAAGCCAATCAGTTGTTGCATTCTAGGATCCTACTTGCCTATTGTTCTAGGATCCAAGCTTAGTACATAACTTTCTCCTTCCTCCTTGTCCCCAATTCTTAAATAGGCTTTATTTCAAAACGGGGTGGGGGTTAGAGAGGGCTTAGTCTTCCAAACAACCCTTTATCCATTAGTTAGTAGACAAGCTTCCCAGTGCAAGGAGACGAAAGCAGACCTCTGAGCCCAGCCTGGCCCCCCACCAAATTCTGCCCGCATGCCTTGAGGTCCCAAGATGGGCGGAGGAAGGCCTGGAGGGCAGCTGCTGGTTGGGACTTTGATTGGGGCAGAGTGGGGGCACAAGGAGAGGGAGACAGGAAGACCGGCCAGGGGGTGGCACTGGGGGGATTTATTCACATTGGTTTTCTACCCAAAAGCCACCACCCCCGGCTGTGAGGAGGGTGGCGCCTCCTCCATGAATTAGTCTTCCACTCCCAGCCACTCCGCTCAAGCCTTTGCTAAAATCCTGCTCTCCTCCCTCCTCTCCGTCTCAGAGGCTGGGCTTTCTGTCTCATCTCAAGAACCGTCAAAGCGCCCGCAGCTGCCTCTTGCCTTCCACCCAAACTGTCCATATCAATCCTAAGTGTCTCCTGTTCTGATTTCCATTTTTTGTCTTCTTTTCCAGCTTTTCAGACTTCTCCTCCCTTCCTTTCATGGAGATATCTAGTGCTTCTGTTTTCTTTGTAAGTGTCTCTGCTTTAGTGATCAAATTTGTCTCCATTTCACTATTTCTATCAATTTGGGCTAATAGCTTCTCCAAATTTTCCTTCATCTCTTTAGTCAGATTCTGTTTCCTACATTTTTCCTGCTCTCCCTCTTCCTTCCAGCCTGATACCCAACACACATAAGCTGTCTAACATAAAATCCAATTTCTCAAATTAAGATTCGAATTAAACAAATAAACCAAATAATTACTTTTAAGAGATGAACCATAAAAAAGAAAGAAAGTGTCCAAGAGGACAAAGCAATTTAGATGTCCAGGTAAGAGTGGTTGTCTGGCAGGAATCCAATTCTCTTTAAGAGGGGCTCAGAGTAGAAGAAATATTTTCCTTCAAAAAGAAACAAACTTGTACAAACGTGTCCTGATTTTGGCTTTTTCAGCCAGCTCTCAGTCTTTCTAAAAGGTCCATTTTTTTTAAAAAAGAGCTTTAAAAATGAGACCAAACTTTCAAAACTCCTTCCAATCACACACTTGGCACTGACATGATTCCTCCCCTGTATGTATTCTTTGATGAAATGAGATTTCCTTTTTGACTGAAGCTCTTTCCACATTCCTAACACTGATCTGACTCCTCTGCTGTGTGTAATTTTTGATGGGCATTGAGACCTACTTTCCTGGTGAAGCTCTTACCACATTCCAGGCACTGAAAGGGGTTTTCTCCTGTATGAATTCTTTGATGGGAAGTGAAACTTGTTTTCCAGGTGAAGCTCTTTCCACATTCCAAGCACTTAAAGGGTTTCTCCCCTGTATGAATTTTTTGATGGGAAGTGAGTGTGGAGCTGTTAATGAATCTCTTTCCACATTCCAAGCACTGATACGGTTTCTCCCCTGTATGGATTTTTTTATGGAAAGCAAAACTTTGTTTCCAGCTGAAACTCTTTCCACACTCCAAGCACTGATAGGGTTTCTCCCCTGTATGAATTCTTTGATGGGAAGTGAGATCGTAGCTGTGATTGAAACTCTTTCCACATTCCATGCACTGATAGGGTTTCTCCCCTGTATGAATCCTTTGATGGGAAGTGAGCTTGGCCCTCTGACTGAAGCTCTTTCCACATTCTACACACTGATAGGGTTTCTCCCCTGTATGAATTCTACGATGGGAAGTGAGATCGTAGCTGTGACTGAAACTCTTTCCACATTCCATGCACTGATAGGGTTTCTCCCCTGTATGAATCCTTTGATGGGAAGTGAGCTTGGTCCTCTGACTGAAGCTCCTCCCACATTCCACGCACTGATATGGTTTCTCCCCTGTATGAATTCTACGATGGGAAGTCAGACTATAGCTGTGACTGAAGCTCTTTCCACACGCAAAACAGTGATATGGTTTCTCCCCTTTATGAATTCTTTGATGGACAGTGAGACTTTCTTTCCTGGTGAAGCTCTTTCCACATTCCAAGCACTGATAGGGTTTCTCCCCTGTATGAATCCTTTCATGGGAAGTGAGCTTGGCCCTCTTACTGAAGCTCTTTCCACATTCCACGCACTGATAGGGTTTCTCCCCTGTATGAATCCTTTGATGGGAAGTGAGTTCAAAGCTCGTCCTGAAGCTTTTTCCACATTCCACGCACTGAAAGGGTTTCTCCCCTGTATGAATCCTTTGATGGGAAGTGAGATGGGCCCTCAGATTGAAGCTCTTTCCACATTGCACACACTGATTGGGTTTTTCTCCTGTGTGAATTCTTTGATGGGAAGTGAAACTGCTCTTTTGACTGAAGCTCTTTCCACATTCCAAGCACTGATAGGGTTTCTCCCCTGTATGAATTCTTTGATGGACAGTGAGACTTTCTTTCCTGGTGAAGCTCTTTCCACATTCCACACACTTACAGGGTTTATCCCCTGTATGAATCCTTTGACGGGAAGTGAGATGGGCACTCCGATTGAAGCTCTTTCCACATTCCACACACTGATAGGGTTTCTCCCTTGTATGAATTCTACGATGGGAAGTGAGAGTATAGCTGTGACTGAAGCTCTTTCCACACGCAAAGCAGTGATAGGGTTTCTCTTTTGTATGAATTCTTTGATGGGTAGTGAAAATTATTTTCCTGGTGAATCTCTTTCCACATTCCAAGCACTGATACGGTTGCTCCCCTTTATGATTTCTCTGATGGACAGTTAGACTTTCTTTCCAAGTGAAGCTCTTTCCACATTCCAAGCACTGATACGGTTTCTCCCCTTTATGATTTCTTTGATGAACAGTTAGACTTTCTTTCCTGGTGAAGCTCTTTCCACATTCCACACACTGATAGGGTTTCTCCCCTGTATGAATTCTTTGATGGGAAGTGAAACTGCTTTTTTGACTGAAGCTCTTTCCACATTCCATGCACTGATATGGTTTCTCCCCTGTATGAATCCTTTGATGGGAAGTGAGATGGGCCCTCTGACTGAAGCTCTTTCCACATTCCAAGCACTGATATGGTTTCTCCCCTGTATGAATCCTTTGATGGGAAGTGAAATGGGCACTCCGAGTGAAGCTCTTTCCACATTCCAAGCACTGATAGGGTTTCTCCCCTGTATGAATCCTTTGATGGGAAGTGAGCTTAGCCCTCTGATTGAAGCTCTTTCCGCATTCCAAGCACTGAAAGGGTTTCTCCCCTGTATGAATCGTTTGATGGGAAGTGAGCTTAGCCCTCTGATTGAAGCTCTTTCCGCATTCCAAGCACTGAAAGGGTTTCTCCCCTGTATGAATCCTTTGATGTGCAGTGAGATGGGAGCCCTGACTGAAGCTCTTTCCACATTCCACGCAGTGATATGGTTTCTCTCCTGTATGAATTCTACGATGGGAAGTGAGATTGTGACTGTGACTGAAGCTCTTTCCACACTCCAAGCAGTGATAGGGTTTCTCTTTTGTATGAATTCTTTGATGGGCAGCGAAACTCTGTTTCCAGGTGAAGCTCTTTCCACATTCCAAGCACTGATAGGGTTTCGTCTGAAGCGGATTTCTTTGATGGGAAGTGGCATGGGAGCTCTGACTGACGCCCTCTCCACAGTCTGAATCCTGATATGGCTCCTTCACTGTGTGGATTTCATTGTGGTCTCCCTTGTTCTTCATTTCCAATTCATCACCACCTGAAACTAAGAGGCAAACGGATTAGAGTCTCGGGAAGAAGTGCAGTCCCAAATTACGGAACAATGCTAATTAATGCTTGGGACAGAGGAAGATCTGAAGGGAGTTAGATATTGTAACGTTCCTTTTGTTCTGTAAAAATATCTAGTTTCGTATACAAATCAAGTTGAGTATTAGATGTTTTCTCTCTCAGGTTTTTAAAAGTACAGCTTAACCTGGTAACGTCATTTTGTTCAAATTTAAATATGCATCTGTACGATCTTCATAAATAAAATGTGCTTTTATTGAAAAAGGTGGCCAATGCGGAAAAGTTCCCTGTTAAAGTTAAGATATATTCAATATGCTAAGTTGTTGAGTATGCAGTAATAAATCTAAACAAATTTTAAGAGCTGGAGAAATATTTGGGAACATTGACTCTGGACTGACTTGGTCATAGTCAGCTGCCTTGTGTTGGGCGATGTAAGAGCAGGAGAATAAAAATGGCAAACGTGAACTTCTTGTCATGTGACAAAGACACATGAGAGCAGAAGCAGCAAAGCAGGCTGGGAAGTGCTGGGACTGCACAATCATTTGGGCCTACTAAAGTTATTCAGGCCTAACTGCTAACTGTTGACTCACTCCGACATGTGACTTAGCAGCCATTTTCTCTGTGTGTTCTCTGAAAGATTTCAGTCAGAGTCAGTCTGCCTCAGTTGTGAGCAGAGTCAGTATGGAATCTCAGTCAACCTGTTTGGAACCATGTTGTTTATGAAGAAGTTTATTTTAACTCAGTAAAGCTCTTAATTCTTTAAAACTTTGCGTTATTAATTTACGTTTCGTGTCAGGTCATGGGGCCCAGTGTTTTATGGATGGCAAATTGCTAAAGCTGGAGAATCAGGGTGATGTTGGTGAGGACCTCAAAGGGACTGAAGGTCCAGTGGTGAGGCCGTGTACCAAAGAAGCAGACCCGGTGCAGCAAGGAGCAGAAGCCACGTCAGCTCAGCAACCTGCGGTTTATTAATCTTGGCAACAGTGCCCAGATGGAACATCTGAATGGTAAGAACTACCTGACTTGGGCTCTCAAGCTTGAACTGGTTCTAAAACGTGATAGACTTTGGTCCTGTGTGGAAACTGGTTTGAATCCACAACCCTCTGAGCAGGAACGTGAAGATGATAGGGCCCGAGCGCACATTTTGTTGGCTCTAGAAGAATCACAGGTCCTGCACATTGTGATCACCAATAGTCAGCAGGGGTTTCTGAAAAATAAGTTATGTCAGACTAACCTGATCTCGTTTTTTGACAGAATTACAAGCCTGGGAGATGAAGGGATCGCAATGGATGTAGCCTACCTTGATTTCAGCAAGGCATTTGACAAGGTGCCCCATGATATTCTTCTAAAGAAGCTGGTAAAATGCGGTCTTGACTATGCTACCACTCAGTGGATTTGTAACTGGCTGACTGACCGAACCCAAAGGGTGCTCATCAATGGTTCCTCTTCATCCTGGAGAAGAGTGACTAGTGGGGTGCCACAGGGTTCTGTCTTGGGCCCAGTCTTATTCAACATCTTTATCAACGACTTGGATGATGGACTCAAGGGCATCCTGATCAAATTTGCATATGACACCAAACTGGGAGGGGTGGCTAACACCCCAGAGGACAGGATCACACTTCAAAACGACCTTGACAGATTAGAGAACTGGGCCAAAACAAGCAAGATGAATTTTAACAGGGAGAAATGTAAAGTATTGCACTTGGGCAAAAAAAATGAGAGGCACAAATACAAGATGGGGGACACCTGGCTTGAGAGCAGTACATGTGAAAAGGATCTAGGAGTCTTGGTTGACCACAAACTTGACATGAGCCAACAGTGTGACGCGGCAGCTAAAAAAGCCAATGCAATTCTGGGCTGCATCAATAGGAGTATAGCATCTAGATCAAGGGAAGTAATAGTGCCACTGTATTCTGCTCTGGTCAGACCTCACCTGGAGTACTGTGTCCAGTTCTGGGCACCACAGTTCAAGAAGGACACTGACAAACTGGAACGTGTCCAGAGGAGGGCGACCAAAATGGTCAAAGGCCTGGAAACGATGCCTTATGAGGAACGGCTAAGGGAGCTGGGCATGTTTAGCCTGGAGAAGAGGAGGTTAAGGGGTGATATGATAGCCATGTTCAAATATATAAAAGGATGTCACATAGAGGAGGGAGAAAGGTTGTTTTCTGCTGCTCCAGAGAAGCGGACACGGAGCAATGGATCCAAACTACAAGAAAGAAGATTCCACCTAAACATTAGGAAGAACTTCCTGACAGTAAGAGCTGTTCGACAGTGGAATTTGCTGCCAAGGAGTGTGGTGGAGTCTCCTTCTTTGGAGGTCTTTAAGCAGAGGCTTGACAACCATATGTCAGGAGTGCTCTGATGGTGTTTCCTGCTTGGCAGGGGGTTGGACTCGATGGCCCTTGTGGTCTCTTCCAACTCTATAATTCTATGATTCTATGATTCTATGATAGGATGAGAACAGAAGTCATGCAGCAACAGCGCAGCAGCAGCAGGAGGCCCCATTAGCTAAAGTGGTGTTTCAGGTTAAGAACAGTTATAGGTTAAGAACAGACCTCCAGAATGAATTAAGTTCTTAACCTAAAGTACCACTGTACTTACATGTTACATTATTGTGAGAAGTTACAGGGGACGAGGCAGGGGGCCTTCTCAATAGGGGAACCCACCCTGTGGAACGCCCTCCCATCAGATGTCAAGGAAATAACTATGCAACTTTTAGAGGACTTCTGAAGGCACCTCTGTATTGGGAAGTTTTTAATGTTTGATGTTTGATTATGTTTTTCTATTTGTTGGCTGGGGCCACCCAGTCAGATGGGCAGGGTAAAAATAATAATATTATCATTATTGTTACTACAGGGTTCACTGCCTGAGATTCAAAAAGCCTGGCTCTGTTTTGGGATGGAGTTTGTTTGGTTCAGTCGTGGAATCTGTGCCATCTCCAATGTCAAGCGACTCTTTGGTCAACCAGAGAGAGACACAAGCAAGAACAAAAGCAGGAAACGTGACTGAAGCTACTTCAACACCTCAAATCACTATGAATCCTACATTTAAGAAGGCCTGGGCAGTTCAGACAGCCTGATCATGGTTTTAAACGGCAGAACTGGAGGAAGAATATTCACAGGGAAAACAATCAATAGCCATCCCTCCAAGGTTTGCTGTGGGAGTGTTAACATCCCAGGTGCTGTGAGTGGCGCTGTTGAGCCCTATCAAAATATCAGAGGTTCGTCACATAGAGAGATGTATTGAATTACAAAACAGATAGGATGATCCAATAGGGAGCCTTACCGAGAGAGTCCAAGATCCCACGATTCTCCTCCATGACCTCCTGATGCAGAGCTCTCTGGTCAGGATCCAGCAACCCCCACTCCTCGTCTGTGAAATGGACAGCTACATCTTCAAAGCACACTGGACCCTAACAGAACAGGAAAAAGGCTGTCCTCTTAGAGAACATTCACTTGGCTCTGTTGTTTTCTACAGCGGCCAGACCCCTCTCTGCCTTCCTCATCCCTCTCTCCTGCTGCAGCTTCTGCCTCGGAGTCTGGGCTGCTCTCTGCCACAGACTCCCTCTGCTCCCTGAGCCCTCTTCCCTCTCCAGCTTCAGACCCCTCCTCCTCCTCCTCCCAGTCGGCTCCCTCTTCTCTGGCTCCTCCCACCATTCCTCTGCATCCAACTGTGTCCAGCCAGTCTGCATCCAAGCAGTCCTTCCCCACAAGGCTCCTTCCCCCTACCTGATCTGGGTCCACAGCTGCTGCCTCCCCTCCACCACCATGAAAAGATGAAGGAGCAGGTCTTGGTGGCATCATTCCGTCACCTGGGAGAGACCAAGGAAAGTGGAAACCGTGAGCGCCTGCTTCTCTCAGAGGTGAAACACTGCATCTCTACGTACAGATGGGGCTTGTCAAAGTCTCCCCTGCTAGCTTCCGGTTCCGCTCTGCTTTAATGGAGGCAGCGGGAGATCGTTGGCAAAGGAAAAACAAGGATGACTGAGGGTAATTCTCCTTGCAAGTTGCCCCCAGGGACAGGGGGGAACGGGCTTCACTCCCAGTTTGTCTCGGTACCAGGTTCCGGCTCCGGCATGGATTTCGAGAGGCAGGAAGGCGCTGAGTGCAAAAGCCCTTTGCCTGCCGAAAACCCTCCTTCGCCGCCATTAAGAAGCAGAGGTTCTCCTGTCAATTAGAGCTCAATTTGGACTAATGTACAGGCGTTGCTGGAAGAAATGAGATCATAAACTGCGGAATTAAACCAGCTGCAAGGTCTTTAAGGTTTGAATTTGAGAGAAGACTTCATTTGCTGCAAAAGACGGTGGGTGGGGGGAGGGGAGCCTATGGCTTCTTTATACGAAGTTTTCTTCTCTACATTAATGATTTGGCAGTCCGCCATTGGATACTAGTTCAAATTATATATGTACAGGTGAGCACGGATGAAACTGGATTACAGATATGGAATATAACATCAAATGGAACTGTGTGTGTAAAAGGAAAAAGGAAAAAGGGAGGGAAGCTCTATTTTGCAAAATGTTTACGATGGAAAATTAGAGGTGACTCTTCCCCATCCTGTATTATATACAGACTGAACTGATTAATGCTAAAAGGACTTGGAATTTAATTTAATTCGATAAATGCTGTCAGAGCTGCTTCCAGATCCTAGCTCACAGAGGATCACGCTAGCCAGCGATCATTAAATAAAAGTCTTTATTGAGTTACAGTTTCCATTCTCAAGCTGCTGCGTGCAACTCTACGTCTCATGGTTAGATCGGCGAAGCTCCATCTGAGTCTCCGCCCCTTGTACACCAACTTAATATCCTAGCCTTGCTCCACCTTTTCCGCCTGACTGTTCTTCTCTGGGTCCCTCTGCCCCCCGGGGTCTCTTCCTTCCGGGATTCCTCTGACGCTGACGCTGACCCCCCTGACTCTTCTCCCTCCTTTCGGCGGGCTTTAGGACCTGGCTCCCTTTCCGGGCTGCCTACTGCGCCACCTTCCTGTGCATTTGAACTTGGCACGCGCGCCCAACCTTCCACCTTCCGTCTGACCGTTTCTTCGCTCCCCGATGGAGGTGTGGCCACTCCTGACTCGTGCCCTCCCCCCTGTTGTGAGCTGCCAGCGCTTGATCCCTGGCGCCCTTCCTCTTCCCTGCTCTCTGGCGGTGACGCTGGTCCTGATTTCCAACTGCTCCCCTCTGAGTCCCCTCTGGCTCTATCTTCCTGGGGTGTCCCCCTAGGCTCCCCCCTTGCCCTGGCCACTGGTGCTCCTTTCTGTGAATCTTCTGATTCACTGGAAAGACTCGGAGATCTCGGGTCGTCGTCATCACTCATCTTTTCTTCTGCCTCCTCTCCCTCGCTCTCTGTTTCCTCCCTTGCCCTTGCCTCTGCTCCTGAACCCCTGACATCCATCCCCCCCTCGAAGCCCCCTCTTCCCCCCTCCCCTCCTTCCGGTGCGGGATCTGGGTGCTGCCGTGTCAGGGGGACGAATGTCGGATACAGTTCGCTTCCCGTGGCGGGCCGCCATCCGAAGTCTTCCGGTTCTTCCTCCCTGCTCTCGTTGACGACGGTCACCTCCGCTTCCATCTCTGTGCCGCCGTGCTCGAAACCCGGGTCGTCCCCGAAAACGTCCATGTCCGTCTCTCCCTCGTTGCCTTCTGGAGACGTTGCTCGTCCTGGACCCTCCAGCCACCTTCTGCGGAACTGCTCCTCTGGTCGATCATCCCACCAATACGAGGGTTCTGAAGCAGATCCCGAGGGTGACCCCTCTGGGGAACGGGCGTCTCGTGTCGGTTCCTCGTCCGAGTCGAACCCCCGGAACGTGCTGGCTGAAAGCGTGGGCGTGAAAAGCCAGTCGTCGAAAAAGTCTGCTGGCATTGGCCTATGTGGGAAGAGGGCATGAAACTCTTCTTTGAGCAGAGGTTCGTCTAAAGCGTAGCCCGGCACCCAGCTGTTGGCACTGGCCGGGGTGCCCTCCTTGGCGAGAAGGTATTCTACCCCCTCTTCCCCCCATCTGGAGTCCAAAATCTCCGTGACTTCGTTGATGCGCTCCTCCTGTGCCACTCCCCCTTGCCCGGTTCTCTCTCGGAGCGGACCCGGTGCCGTTCCTGGTTCCTGAAACCTGTGAGGTGCCTTGTAGGGAGTGAGCACCGATCTGTGGAACACCGGATGCATTCTGGAACCCTCCGGAAGAGCCAGCCTGAAAGCCACCGGGTTGACCTGTTCGTCGACTTGGTAGGGCCCCAGTTGTTTATGCCCTAGTTTCTTCTTCGCCAACGACCTGGCCGGCACTGCGTGGGCTGCTAACCAGACCCAGTCTCCCACATGGATCTCTTCGCCAACCCTTCTGTGTTTGTCCGCTTGTACCTTGTATGCGTTTAGCCAGCTCCAGGTGCCGCCGCAGCTGATCGTGGACCTCCTGCAACTCCGACGCGAACGCATCTGCTGTCTGCGGCTCCCCCTCCCCCATTCTTTCCAGTCCCGGGAAGGTTCTAGGGTGCCTCCCGTTGTTGGCGAAGAATGGCGTGACCCCCGTGGACACGTGCTTCGTGTTGTTGTAGGCGAACTCGGCGAGAGGCAGGTAATCCACCCACGTCGCAGGCTGTTGATTCGCATAACATCTCAGGTACTGCTGCATGATGGCATTGACCCGCTCCGCTTGCCCGTTGGTCTGCGGGTGTCTAGCCGACGCCAGGTTGATCTTGACGTTCAGGAAGCCCATCAGCCTCTGCCAGAAGTTTGAGATGAACTGTCGCCCTCGGTCGGACAGAATAGACCGCGGCAGACCGTGAACCTTGAACACGTGGTCTATGAACAGTTTGGCGGTTTGTTCCGCCGTGGCCACCTTCGCACACGGAATGAAATGTGCCATCTTGGAGAACAAATCCACCACCACCAGCACAGCCGTCTTGCCCCTCGAGCTGGGCAGATCCGTGACAAAGTCCAGGGCCACTCTCTCCCATGGCTCGAACGGAGTTTGCAGCGGTTCCAGCAGTCCGGCCGGCGGTCTGTGCACTGGTTTGGACCTCTGGCAGGTGTCACACCTCGCCACGTAGTCCGCGACTTCCCCTCTCATTCCGGGCCACCAGAAGTCTCTGGCTACTAATTCCACCGTCTTCTCCTTGCCAAAGTGCCCGGCAGTGGGTGCGTCGTGCAGCTGCTGCAGTACCTTGGCGCGAAGTTCGTCTCCCGGCACGTAGATGGCCCCTTTACGGATGAGCAAACCATCTCGCAGCTGGAACTCGTCGGTCGCTGCCGTGCCCCTGTGCACCTCTGCCATCTTTGCTTGCGCGAAGGAGTCATCCTGCAACGCTCGTCGCACCGCATCCAGGTCAACTGTCGCCGCCGCGCACGCCCACACTGTCGGTGCGAAGATGTGCATGGCGGCCGCTGGCGTTGCCTCCTCCAGATACTGTGGCTTACGGGAGAGAGCATCCGCCATGATGTTGGTGTCCCCCGGGACATACTCTATTCGGAAGTCGAAATTCGCAAAGAACTCAGCCCAACGTATCTGCCTCTGGTTCAGGAACTGTGCCGTGCGCCAGTGCTCTAGATTCTTGTGGTCCGTGCAGACCTGCACCGTGTGCTTGGCGCCGATCAGGAAGTGCCTCCACGCTTTGAACGCTGCATGAATGGCCAGCAACTCCCTGTCCCAGATGGTGTAGTTCTGTTCGGACTTGCTGAGCTTCCTTGAGTAAAACGCTCCCGGCCTCCAAACCCCCTGCGGGTCTTTCTGCAGCAGGACTGCTCCCACGGCTCTGTCCGAAGCGTCTGTCTCCACCCTCATCGGCCTGCTGGGGTTGACATGAAGCAGCTGCTCTTCCGACGCGAAGAGACGCTTGAGTGCCTGAAAGGACTGCTCCGCCTGCTCTGTCCAGATGAACTTCTTTTTCTTGGAGCTGAGCGTGTCCGTGATGGCCGCTGTCTGCATCGCAAAGCCTTTGATAAACTTGCGATAGAAGTTCGCGAAGCCGACAAACCGTTGGACCTCCTTCCGGTTGCGTGGGCTTTTCCAATCCAACACTGCTCGGACCTTGGCGCTGTCCATGGCGAGCCCTTTATCAGACAACTTGTAGCCCAGGAAATCCACCTCGGTCACGTCGAATTGGCACTTCTCCAGCTTGGCGTAAAGCCTATGTTGCTGTAGCCTGCTCAGCACTTCCTTGACGTGTCTGTCATGCTCCTGCTGCGATTCCGAAAAGATCAGGATGTCATCCAAGAAACAGACGCACGTCTTGTAGAGGAGCCCCGCCAACACGTGATGCATGAAAGCTTGAAAAACGTGGGAGCCATTTTGCAATCCAAAAGGCATAACTCTATATTCGTAGGTGCCCAGGGGCGTGAACATGGCTGTCTTCCACTCATCTCCCTCCCGCATGCGAATGAGGTTGTATGCCCCTCGCAGGTCCAACTTGGTGAACACTCTGCCCTTCCGTACCTTTGCGAGGAGGTCGTCGATTCGGGGCATGGGGAAGTCCGATGGCTTGGTCACACTGTTCAAGATGCGAAAGTCCACTACAAGTCTTTTTTGGGGCGTGTCCCGCTTCTTAACAAAGAATACCGGACTGCCCCCCGCTGCCTTGGACTCTCGGATGAAACCGCGCTCCAAATTATGATCTATGAACTCTTTGAGTTCCTGCAGTTCGTCCTCAGACATGGAATACAGCTTCCCTTTGGGTAGCGCCGCCCCCGGCAGCAGGTCAATTTTGCAGTCATATGGTCTGTGGGGGGGTAGCCTGTCTGCCTCTTTCTCGCAGAAAACCTCCAAAAATTCTGCGTACTTGTGGGGAACCGCTTGCAGCGTGCCTAGCTGCAGCTGTGACTCCTCTTCCCCTCCTTCCTGCCTGGGCACGATGCAGTGTTCAGCGCAAAAGGAAGAGCCGAAGGTCAGCTGCCTCTGGTACCAAGCCAGCGTCGGGCTGTGCTTGTCCAGCCAACTCATGCCCAATACAATGGGCGTGTCCGATAGGTGAGTGACATTGAAGCTGATGATTTCCCTGTGATTCCCAAGTCGCATCACCATTGGTGGCGTCTGCTTCACCACTTGCCCCCCTAGCAGCTCCCTGCCATCCACCGTGACAACCTGCAGGGGCAGCGTGGCAGGCAGCAACTGTATAGCGTGCCGGTCGACAAAGTCCTGCCCTATAAAGTCCGCATTGCTTCCGGAGTCAATGGTGATTGGCACGTCCATGGTGATTCCATTGGGCAGCTGGAGCGACGCGGTGAGCTTCACTACCGGTTTGGGCGGGAGGGGGTCCATGGGCTGTAAAATCTCTGGGGACTGCTTCACTGACACGTCTGGCTGGGCCCCAGTGCCTCTTCCTCCAACCAGACTCCTTCGTTTCCCTGCTGTGGTTGTCCTTGCTGCGTTGCTGCAGTTACCATTGCTGAGGCTGCAGTGTGCTTGTGGAGCCTCTGGGGACACTCTTTCGCCATATGCTGTGGATCATCGCAGATGTAACACTTCCTGTTCCCTCTAGGAGGCTTCGCTTTCACTGCTGCCGGTGCTAGGGCTCTGGCTGCTGACTGAGCCCTTGCACCTCCAACCTCCATAGGTTCCGCTCCTCCTCCTGGCGGAGGCGTGGATTGCGCACGCGCTGCTTCTCTGGGAAGGAAGGAGGAGCCCCTGGCTGGTTCGCGCCCTCCACGCCCTTCGTCCCTGCTCCACGGACGTCCTTCCAGCCGCACCCCCACCGCCAGCGCCCTCTGAACGATCTCCTGCGTGGTCCGGGGTCTCTCCCCCCTCGCAATTTCATCTTTAACCGAGCCGTGCAATCCCTCCCAAAACAGGTCTCTTACAGGAGCCGAATCTCTGTCCCATTCCAGGGCACTGACCAAAGCGAAAAAGCGGGCATGGTACTGCCTTACGCTGGCCCTCCCTTGCTTCAGTCCATGTATCTCCTGCCGAGCAAGATCCACGTCAATGCTTGATAAAAAGCACCCATCCATCGCTTTAATAAAGGCATCCGCATTTTGGAGCGCCGGATCCTTATCTCTCCACAAATTGCGCAGCCATGCTTTAGCATCTCCATGCAAATGGGACATGATGAATCCCACCTTCTCTTGCTCATCTCTAAAGTCTTTGTTCAGCAGTTGCAGTGCACACATTACATCTGCTCTAAAGTTGGGGTACTGTTGCAAATTCCCATCGAAGTGAGAGACCAGACCGCCTGTTCGTCTCCCCAACCCAATCCCCTCCGGTTTGGGTGTCAGTTGCCCTTGCTTCGTAAGCACTTCCAACCTGACCTGGAGATCCCTGTAGGCGGCAGCTGCGTCCTCCTCTCTCTTCCTGGATGCAAGAGCCTCGGCATTCAGTCGTGTCACTGCTTCTCTGAGTTCCACTATCTGCTGTTCGGCCGTCATGTTGTCTGCCGTTCGTGAGCTCGCTAGTAGGCACCCGCTTTCTCTCCTCTCCGCGAGGACGTAGATGCCCACAATCTAGGGATGGAGCTTACTGTCAGAGCTGCTTCCAGATCCTAGCTCACAGAGGATCACGCTAGCCAGCGATCATTAAATAAAAGTCTTTATTGAGTTACAGTTTCCATTCTCAAGCTGCTGCGTGCAACTCTACGTCTCATGGTTAGATCGGCGAAGCTCCATCTGAGTCTCCGCCCCTTGTACACCAACTTAATATCCTAGCCTTGCTCCACCTTTTCCGCCTGACTGTTCTTCTCTGGGTCCCTCTGCCCCCCGGGGTCTCTTCCTTCCGGGATTCCTCTGACGCTGACGCTGACCCCCCTGACTCTTCTCCCTCCTTTCGGCGGGCTTTAGGACCTGGCTCCCTTTCCGGGCTGCCTACTGCGCCACCTTCCTGTGCATTTGAACTTGGCACGCGCGCCCAACCTTCCACCTTCCGTCTGACCGTTTCTTCGCTCCCCGATGGAGGTGTGGCCACTCCTGACTCGTGCCCTCCCCCCTGTTGTGAGCTGCCAGCGCTTGATCCCTGGCGCCCTTCCTCTTCCCTGCTCTCTGGCGGTGACGCTGGTCCTGATTTCCAACTGCTCCCCTCTGAGTCCCCTCTGGCTCTATCTTCCTGGGGTGTCCCCCTAGGCTCCCCCCTTGCCCTGGCCACTGGTGCTCCTTTCTGTGAATCTTCTGATTCACTGGAAAGACTCGGAGATCTCGGGTCGTCGTCATCACTCATCTTTTCTTCTGCCTCCTCTCCCTCGCTCTCTGTTTCCTCCCTTGCCCTTGCCTCTGCTCCTGAACCCCTGACAAATGCGCATTTATCTTAGGCCAGAGAGAGGGATGTAAGGAATCTGAAAGTTGTGTAGGAGCTGATAAGGTTCATTACTGAGTCATTTGCAGTTCTGACAGATCCCTCTCTTTCCCAGGTGTAGAAGAAAAATGGCAAAAACTGATTATTTATTGGGACAGTGTGATTTTTGCAGCTGCTATTAAAGTTGCCAAACAACGAAGCACAGGACAGAGCGATGGAGAATTTCTGAAACCACAATGGGATATTAGCTCCATCCAAGGAATAATGGAGAACAGCAACAACCAGGAAAAGATAGACAGAACATTTTACAAGGACAGGAAGAAATATCACGAGCAGAAAGATTGCCACACACGGGAAGAGTAAGGATATCGCTGGAGTGCCTAACTTGTAGTTTTATATATTATTTGATATTTCAATACGAATGGAAGTCATTAATATTGCAGTTGTTGTATAAAGGATTGTTATCTTGACAGGAGTGTAATTGAAATTAATAAGATTTTGGAATGGAGAAATCAAGAAAATCATCAAACCATCGGTTTTAGCATGTGGGGGGCAGCCTATATTATATAATTTGGTATCTTAAAGATTGGTATTAGTAATTGTATTGTAATTTCACATTGTTATAATGAGGCTATTATTGGACTGTAATTGTGAACTAATCAAATTAATATCGGAAAAGTCTCCCCTGCTAAGTACATTTGGACTCATTTGTACCCATTTCATATAATAGTTGTGCAAAAATACATCTCCCCCCCTCTGAGCTCCAGGTGTCCTCCCCCAAAAGATGTAATGAACTCAGAGATTAGTTTCAAAACCAAGAGAATGTGACAAAACGGGGGAGAAAATACTCCTTCCTCCTTACCCAGAGGCCTCACTCTGGCGTCCAGCGGAGTCTTCTCTGCCTCAGAAGAATCAAGACCCATTTCTGCCAAAGGATCCTTCCTCTGAAAGAGCAACAAGGATTCAAAACAGAGAATGGGGAGAAGGGTTAGAGAAGGAATGGCAGAGGCAAGCGCTTTCGGGGGACAGAGGTGAAAGCTGCTTCCTGCTTCTGCTAGACTGGTGTCTGGGGTTGGCTGCCAGGACCATGAAACATTGGTCCTCAAGGATCTTCACTGGCTCCCAGAACGTTTCCCAGCACAATTCAAAGTGTTGGCCTCAAAGGCCCAGTATCCCCAAAGGAGCGTCTCCATGAACTGAGGTCCAGTTCCGAGGGTCTTCTGCTGATTCCCTCACTGTGACAAGTGAAGTTACAGGGAACCAGGCAGAAGACCTTCTCCACAGTGGGACCCACCCTGGGGAATGCCCTCCCATCAGGTGATAAGGAGATAAGAAAATGCATAGCTTTTAGAAGACATCTGATGTCTTCTTATGCTTTTATATGTGCTGGAAGGCACCCAGCCACATGAGTGTCATAAATCATCATCATCATCATCATCATCATCATCATCATCTTTCCAAAAAAGGATGGACCATTAGGAAATGATTTGGGAATACTCTCCCTCCTCTTTGGAGCCCCTTGGGAGTATCCAGAGGAAAGTCTCTCTCACCTGCTGCTCTGCCTGCTTCCTCTCCTCTGCCTGACTCAGGAGGAAACCTTCGGCCAGGGCCACCGCCTGGGAACTGGTCTCCACTCCGCATTCCCTCACCCAGCTCTCCATCTCCAGAGGAAGGACAGCCAGGAACTGCTCCAAGATCACCAGGTCCAACATCTCAGCTTTCGTGTGCCTTTCCGGCTTCAGCCACTGATGGTCAAGGTGGTAGAGTCGGCTGCAAACCTCTCGGGGTCCTTTGGCCTCCTGGAAGCAGAACTGCCTGAGCTGCTGGCTCTGCACCTCTGAGCAAGGGGTGTCCTCCTCACCTGGGTTCTTCTGCACAGAGTTTTCCCAGAATTCCCCACTGCTCCCCGTTTCCATGGCACGGCCTCTTCCTGCTTCAGGGCCAGCTGAGTCTTGCTCATCCATCTGGGCTCTCCGGAAGTCTCCAAGAGATCGGAAGGAGCCCCTTGGTCCTCTGCCAAGTTCTGTGGGTACTAATGTGAGGTGCAGAAAATCATATGAATCAAACACACTATTCTATTGTAAGATGAAGAGGAGAAGAATGTTTCCTGAGGAAGCGTGGCTGAGTCTTGCTAGGAACCAGGGCTGGATTGCACCACAGCTCAGACTCCAAGCTGTCTGGGGGGGAAAGGGGGAGGGAGAAGTCATAACTGTGAGTGACAAGTGAGTGTAATCTGGAGCCAAGGCAACAGTGGGGGTCCCTCCCCAACCCAGCCATCTCTGCTTGGGTGGCTTGGTGAGCAGCAGGGCCCATGTCTAGCTCCAGCCACCGTCCCTTGGGGACTTCCTGCTCTGGATCCGAGGGGACGGTGGCAAGGCCCTCTGGGTGGAACTGCCCTGGAGGACGCCTCAGAAACTGGACTTTCCATCAAATAAAGAATTAGGGAGGGAAAATGGCCGACATACAGAGATTTATGAATAGAGAGAGAAGGGAAGCTTCATGGTGTTTCCCTCTTAATATCCTTCTCCCTCATAATAATGTCCCTCTTAATATCCTTCTCCCTCATAATAATGTCCCTCTTAATATACTTCTCCCTCATGTCCCTCTTAATATCCTTCTCCCTCATAATAATCTCCCTCTTAATATACTTCTCCCTCATAATAATGTCCCTCTTAATATACTTCTCCCTCATGTCCCTCTTAATATCCTTCTCCCTCATAATAATGTCCCTCCTAATATACTTCTCCCTCATAATAATGTCCCTCCGAATGTCCTTCTCCCTCATGTCCCTCTTAATATACTTCTCCCTCATGTCCCTCTTAATATCCTTCTCCCTCATAATAATGCCCCTCTTAATATCCTTCTCCCTCATAATAATGTCCCTCTTAATATACTTCTCCCTCATAATAATGTCCCTCTTAATATACTTCTCCCTCATGTCCCTCTTAATATCCTTCTCCCTCATAATAATGTCCCTCTTAATGTCCTTCTCCCTCATAATAATGTCCCGCCTAATATCCTTCTCCCTCATAATAATGCCCCTCTTAATATCCTTCTCCCTCATAATAATCTCCCTCTTAATATACTTCTCCCTCATAATAATGTCCCTCTTAATATACTTCTCCCTCATGTCCCTCTTAATATCCTTCTCCCTCATAATAATGTCCCTCCTAATATACTTCTCCCTCATAATAATGTCCCTCTTAATATCCTTCTCCCTCATAATAATGTCCCTCTTAATATACTTCTCCCTCATAATGTCCCTCTTAATGTCCTTCTCCCTCATGTCCCTCTTAATATACTTCCCCCTCATAATAATATCCCTCTTAATATCCTTCTCCCTCATAATAATGTCCCTCTTAATATACTTCTCCCTCATGTCCCTCTTAATATACTTCTCCCTCATAATAATGTCCCTCCTAATATACTTCTCCCTCATAATAATGTCCCTCTTAATATCCTTCTCCCTCACAATAATGTCCCTCTTAATATCCTTCTCCCTCACAATCATGTCCCTCTTAATATCCTTCTCCCTCACAATAATGTCCCTCCCAATGTCCTTCTCCCTCCTCACTGTCTTCCAGTCCCACCTCCCTGGCCAGGGCCTGAGGTCCCTCTGGCTCCCTCCCGGACCCCCAGCCTCTCTTCCCTCCCCTTCCCGCCTCCCGGGGCAGGGAGTTCCCCAGGCTTCCCCCGAGAGGAGACCCACCAGAGCCCGGCCGGCGAAGGCGAGGCCGGAAGGGACGTCAGAGGGGAGGAGGAGGAGGAGGAGGAGGAGCGGCCCGCCTTCCTTTCCTGTCCTCTCTAGGAAGCCAGCTCGGCGCCTCTTAACCCTTCTCTCTCCCGGCGGAGGAGCCCGGGGCGTCAAGCGGGCGGAGAGGAGGAGGCAGGGAAGAAGCAGGACCCAGAACCCGGGACTGGGCGCGTGTGCGTGTGAAGGGGGAACCCGTGTCCGGGAGGAGGAGCCCGTCTCTCTGCCTGGGGCTGCGAAGGGGCGTCTGGGCGGGGGAGAGGGGGCCAGATGGGGGACCCGGGGGTGTCTCTTCTCCGGGGGGGGGCGAGTCTCTCTTGGGGGCCCCTGGGGGGCTGCGGGGCAGAGAGCCCTGTCCCAGCAAGAGGGGGGCCTGGGGGGGGGCTGGAGGGGGGAGACATTGCCAGACATGGCTGGGGGGGCCATTCTGTGTTGTCCTTTTCTGCTGCTTTGTGTCTGTATTTCAGCCATAAATATCCCATGTTCTTCTCTGTTAGTGAAGTCGCCTTTGAAGCAACACAGGAGCAGCCAAGGGGGTTTTCCTAGGAAGCCTTTTATTCCCCTCTGGTGACATTCTTAGAAGTTTGTGGGTGCCCAACCCCCGTAAAATACCTCATAAATGTTGGAATTGGATTTAGACTTGGGTTGCCAACACCGGGTGCCAGACCCGTGTGGATTAAACGGTGTGTTTGACGCTCCTCATCCTCTGGAATCAGCGTGTCTTCACAGCTCCTTCAACCAGGCGAGGAAGGACGCCTGGATCCAGAATTGGCCCCCACGGTCACTGAGGGCCTCATGGTTGAAACCGTGTTTAGGGAAGACAATCTTACTCGGCTACGAGGGACGCCAGAGAAGAAGGGTTGCCATGTGTCCTCTTTGCCCAGGACACGTCCTCTTTCTCAGGGGTAAAATTTCTGTCCAGGTGGATTTTTTGGTCAAAATGTCTCTGGCCAGACGTTCTGGAGGAGACATAACTGGGGGTGGAAGACTTGCGTTCCTCTTCTCTTCTCCTGCCCCCCCCCTCAGCAAAACATCTCACAGCTTCTCTAGCCTACATATAGTAGGAGTACTTAAAAGGAGAGTCATCATCGCATCCTCGTTTTTGCTCCTCAAAATCTGCCCACCCTCCCAGAGAAGGGCAACCAAGGAGACGAAGACTCTGTCCTCTTCCTTCTGTGACGGCAGGTTGCTCTTGCTCCTTGTCCGCCTTCCAAAATGAAGAACAGAATCCTAAAGTTGGAAGGGACCCCAAGGTCCATCTAGGCCAGGGGAGGCAACCTCAGGCCTGGGGGCCGGATGCGGCCCAATCGCCTTCTCAATCCGGCCCCCGGATGGTCCGGGAATCAGCGTGTTTTTACATGAGTAGAATGTGTCCTTTTACTTAAATTGCATCTCTGGGTTATTTGTGGGGCATAGGAATTTGTTCATTGCCCCCCAAAAAATATAGTCCGGCCCCCACAAGGTCTGAGGGATGGTGGACCGGCCCCCGGCTGGAAAAGCTTGCTGACCCCGGATCTAGGGCTGTTTTTAAATGTCCCAACGCTGCCTGGCACTGGTCCCTCCAAATGCTCTTGTCTGGCTGGTCTTTCTTCACCCAGTCATGTCAAGGAGCAGCATGGGGGCTAAAAGGAGGAATAAATGGAGGACAATATCCCACTCCCCCCAGAAAAGCTCTTCTTTCTCTTTCTATGGAGGGTCTAGGCCCCTCTTGAAGGACCTTTGCCTTGCTCCAATCACGTTGTATATTTCCATCCCTTGGGACGGGAGCGAAATATTTGACTTGCCTCATTTTGAAAACTGGCATTTTGAAGCTTGGACCGTTAGGCCTGCACACCATCAGCTTTTACAGTGGTACCTTGGGTTAAGAACAGTTTCAGAGCGAATTAAGTACTTAACCCAAGGTACCACTTTAGCTAATGGGGCCTCCCGATGCTGCCAGAGATCGATTTCTGTTCTCATCCTGAAGCAAAGTTCTTAACCCGAGGTACTATTTCTGGGTTAGCGGAGTCTGTAACCTGAAGCGTCTGTAACCCGAGGTACCACTGTACATACTTTACATTTGCTGAGGCAAAATCTCCACCCCCAACATTGCTTGTGGCAGTTCTGCCCTCGCCTTAATCTCCTCCATTTTGAAAGGAAACATCTCTTTTTCATGGGCCATCTTGGCCTCCCTGTCTCTTTCTTCTTGGGCTCATGTCTCTCTCTCTCTCTCTCTCTCTCTCTCTCTCTCTCTCTCTCTGCCTGTATCTCTGCTAGATGAAGGGCAGCTGCCATTCTGGCCTCTTCTCTTTCTTTCTCTGCTTCAACCTTAGACAATTCCAATCTTAGCCTCATCATCTCTAACTCAATATATTAGGATTCTCCTCAGACGCAGCAGCTGGGTCATCCTGAGTCTCTTTGGCTTGGCGCTTGCTGGTCATTTTCTGACAGGAATTTTTTCTCTTTTTAATCAAAGAACTTCACTCCTTTATTAAACTGGTTGTTCTGTGTCTCTGGGTACGTTTCTGTGTGGGTTTTTACTTCGTATCACGACTCTTTCCCCCCCGGCACCCTTGGGCCTGCCCTTCAGGGTTGTCGTTTTGAGACCCCACTTCCTCCCTGGGTTTCCAATTATTACTTTTTCTGGAATGGACTGAGTATTACTGCTCCCCCTGAGTCTCCTTTGATTTCATCTCCCAAGGTAGAGACTTCAGTTACTGTTTTCAGCCTAAATGAGCAGGAACCTCTTGGAAACATTGCTCTCAACTGATCAGCTGTTTGAGCTCATCTGACTTTCCTCCCATCTGTCCAGAGCTTGGTCAATTCGGCTACCCAGTTGGGCCTAAGTCTCTCCTGGTTTCCTTTTAATTTCACGAAAGGCTTTTTGGCTTTGTTCTGCAGTCAGTCCAAAGCGCACTTTCACACTCTCTTTAAATGTGAGGGAATCAGAGGTTTCATCCTCTCTGAGATCTGAGTATATTTCACTCAAAATTCCACATATCTGTGGGCATAAGTGCAGCATCCAGTTTTCCTCAGGAACGTTTAAATTTTTACAAGTCTGCTCAAAACTAATCAGGAATGCCTGCACACCATCACCTTTTACATACTGTATTTTTCGCTCCATAGGACGCACTTTTTCCCTCCTAAAAACTAAGGGAAAATGTCTGTGCGTCTTATGGAGCGAATGTGCGATCCCTGGAGCCAAATCGCTGTTGCCCCGCGCTCCTGAGCTGCTCGGTGGGGGTGGGGAGCAGCAAATTACTGTCTCTCATTGCCTCCTAATTCAACTGCAAAGGATTGCCTGACTGGATTCTGAACTCCATTTGAAGTTTATAAATATTAAGTTTGGGCATTTCTTCAAGTAGCAGTTTTGCGGAAATAGTCATCAATACATGCAAAGCATCTCCACAAACCAGTAATAGTGAGCTCAGCTAAAACCGAGCAGGCATCTGGCTCAGGAACAGTTTAAACTGCACAACTATAACCAGACATCCTGTGTGTTTGTGTGTGGACCATGTTCCTACCAGCTAATCTTTATTGCTGAAAAGAGGCACTGATATTCCACTCCAAATCTATAATTCATTAAAAAAATTCTTACAAGCACAGTCCACCTATACCAAACCAAAAACATTGTGTTCTCCTGGTATTGAAGGGAAGCTATTTATCTGCCTTCTTTTCCTCCTCTGTTCTTTGCTCAGTCACTCCATTTTGAATCTTCCTTTCAAAACAACCATGCCTGTTTTGAGAAAACTTCAGAGATTTAGGAACTGGAGCGCAATCATTTGATCTCTTTGCTGTTCCTCCATACTCCAAGCACTTCTCATTTGCACAGCCCTGGTTTCTCTCCCTGACTATTAATATTCTTGATTAATAACAGTAAAATGCTCAAATTTTAGTTTTTGTGACTGTTGCCAATACTGACTTCCCAGTGATGATGAAAACAGCTACATTCTAATGGAATGTCTGTCCTTTTTCCATTCTCTTCATTATATACCGTGGCTCGCTTTAAAGCAGCAAAGTGGACAGGAGCCACCCATTTTGCTGTTTTAAATAGTTTAGTACAACATTTGAGTCAGATTTTTTTCCCTTGTTTTCTAAAAACTTGGTGCGTCTTTTGGTCAGGTGCGTCCTATGGAGCGAAAAATATGGTACTTTACATTTGCTGAGGTAAAATCTACACCCCCCAACATTGCTTGCGGCAGTTCTGCCCTCAGCTTAATCTCCTCCATTTTTAAAGGAAACATCTCTTTTTCATGGGCCGTCTTGGCCTCCCTGTCTCTTTCTTCTTAGGCTCATCTCTCTCTCTCTCTCTCTCTCTCTCTCTCTCTCTCTCTCTCTCCCTGTATCTCTGCTAGATGAAGGGCAGCTGCCATTCTGGCCTCTTCTCTTTCTTTCTCTGCTTCAACCTTAGGCAATTCCAATCTTAGCCTCATCATCTCTAATTCAATATATTAGGATTCTCCTCAGACGCAGCAGCTGGGTCATCCTGAGTCTCTTTGGCTTGGCGCTTGCTGGTCATTTTCTGACAGGAATTTTTTCTCTTTTTAATCAAATAACTTCACTCCTTTATTAAACTGGTTGTTCTGTGTCACTGGGTACGTTTCTGTGTGGGTTTTAACTTTGTATGCCACCCCTGCCACCAATTAATATGCGATGACGCAAGGGCTCTTTTCCCCCTGGCAGCCTTGGACCCGTCTTCTCTCTTAAATATAGTGCACCCACCTCACAGAACACAATTTCCACAAATGCCCTCCAACTACCTCAGATTATCTTGTGGGGGACTTGCGTGAGGTAAAACTCACTAACTGGGAGTCTCAGGCAGGATTTCTTCAAATAAACATTAACGATTTTATTTAACAAGGAAGTTTATGACACGAGTGGATAAAACTTAGGATACCTCAGTTTACAATGTTATTTCCCTTCAAGGTTTTCTCAGTTGTTTCACACGTAATACTTTGGTTCTTAACAAGGTGGCACTTTCTGCCAGTTACCCTACTCCCGAGATACTCCAAGCCAAAGACCCAAGGGATCTCTGGTTTGGGAGTCTTCTCTTCCTAGAAGGATCTCTCCCCTCCTGACTGGGATGAGAGCTCAGCAGCCGGTCTCTTTCCAGCTCCTCCTTCTCCTGGCTCAGCCTCCCAGTTCATTCCTGGCCTGATTTACTCTCCCAGGACACCACACACTGTCCTTCCCACTAAGCTCAGAGACTCCTTTCTCTAGCTGGTGATCTTTTCCTCAGAGTGGATGCTTCCACCCAGAACCAGCTCCTCTCACTCCCCATCTTCCCCACCTCCCTCCAAAGCTCCTAGCCATGGGGTCAAATGGGCCCAGGTCTCCCCACTCCAGGGCTCTTAGTCCGTCCGCTAAACCACAGTTAGGGCGGGTGTAGGATATTATCCTAGGTGCCCCAACCTGCCACTTCTCCATGTTCTTTTCTGATAGATCAAGACGCACGACAAGGACGTTGTCCGGGTGCTGCCCTGAGCTTCTTGCAGCCTGATGCCAACAAACAGGCGTGTGTGTCCTGCTTGTTTATGGGAAGCAAGACAGGCCCTGTGACTGAAGCTCTTTCCACACTCTTGGCACTGAAATCATTGCCCCCCACTAGGAACTCTTTCATGGATCATGAGTTTGGCCTTCTCAATGAATCTCTTTCCACATTTCAAGCACTGATAGGGTTTCTCCCCTGAGGATGACAGAAGCCACTTCAACTTCCTGAATCACTTTGAAGATACATTTAAGAAGGCCTGGGCAGTTTAGAGGAGCCTGAAAAAAATATTGGGGGGGGGTCTTATCTGCCCTGGAGGATTTTCCCCCCTGCTCAGCACCTTGCACCTCTGGTGGCCCTGCCCCTATGAGGGGATGGGGGCTGCTGATGGATGGAGTCTGCGCTGCTGATGGATGGAGTCAGCGCTCCTCCTCCTCCTCCTGTGCATCTGGCCAGAGCCATGGCTGCTTTCCTGAGGCCCTTCCTCTGCTTCTGCCCCCGTGAAGGGGCCCTGATGGGAGGCTGTGGGGGCTGCAGACAGACCAGCCCTTCAAGAGCAAAAGGGGGCCATCTTGGAGGGGGGTAGGCATAATATTAAGCCTTACTGAGAGCGTCCGAGATCCCCCAATTCTCCTCCATGACTTCCTTATGGAGGGCTCTCTGGTCAGGATCCAGCAATGCCCAGTCCACATCTGTGAAATGGACAGCTACATCTTCAAAGCACACTGGACCCTAAAAGAGAAAGGTTGTCCTCTTAGATAACATAAAGGTGAACTGTTACACTTTGTTGTTTTCTGCCTCTTCATTGGTGTTCAGTATTAATTGGATTCTTTTTCTGCACATTTTATGGATGCATATTTTGATGTGTTAATGGAATTACCGGTATTTATTGTGTATTTTAATGAAGGGCATTAAGAAACTGGTGTTCTTCAAATCATTCTTCTAATCCTGTGCACAAACATTCCCGTTTGCCACATGGAAGGATCCCTTCTTCTGTCCCTCTGTGCTGTTCTTGCCGGGTGAGGAGTGTTGGGATCCCAGAATGCTGTGTGAGATAGTAAGTCTGCAGGCTTGAGTCTGCTAGCTGATGCAACTGGCTGATGCAATCGGCCTGCAATACTTTCTATGCAAGTGCAGGGTCAGAATGATGTGGGTCAGAATAATGTGCTGTCAGTTGATTGGCTGTCCTTGGTTTAAACGGGAAACCTGTCCAGCAGTAAAGGTGGTGGTGCAGAGGAGTGTGGTCAGAGAGAGAGAGTCTTCCTCTTTGCCTTAAGGTGCAGCCAGGTACTCCGTTTGACTGTATGAACTGCTTGTGTATTATAGCCTGTAGATATTTGTATATAGAGAGCTCACAGTAAATATACTGCACTGAAGAACCTGGAACTTTAGCATTTCTGCTAAAGCGCCGCAAAGATTTCGCGACAGGGAGGACCCTCCTGAAGCCCTATAGACATCTCCAAGGTGCGCAGGGGAATGAGAGGGGGAAAGCCCCACTGTGGGACTGATGGAGTGAATCCTGGCCACTCTTTGGTATGGTGTGTGAACTGCTTAGAAGCCTATTTGAGCCTTCAACCCTCCTTCCTTGGCGGTTCCTCCCACCATTCCTCTGTGTCCACCAGTCCATGACATCCTCTCTCCCCACATGGCCCCTTCCTCCTACCTGCTCTGGGTCCACAGGGGCAGCTTCCCCTCCGCCACCAAGAAAAGATGGACAAGCAGGTCTTGCTGGCCTCGTTCCGTCTCCTGCGAGAGAAGAAGGTAAGTGGGAAGCCAAGAGCGCATGCTTCACTCTGAAGGAAAACTACAGGTGCGCCTTCAAACAAGGAGGAGTTGCCACCTCAATGTGGACGTTTGTACCCATTTCACATACTAGAGTGCAAAAACACATCTCTCTTTCTCTGGGCTCTTGGTCCTCTGTGAATTCTCCAATAAGATGAAAAGAAATCACAGATTAGTTTCAGAATCCACAAAATGTGACCCAACAGAGAAAAAACTCCTTCCTCCTTACCCAGAGGCCTCTCTCTGGAGTCCAAGGGAGTCTTCTCTGTCTCAGAGGAATCCGGACCCATTTCTGCTAACAGATCCTTCCCCTGAGAGAGCAACAAGGATTCAAGAGAGAATGGGGAGAAGGATTAGAAAAGGAGCAGCTGATGCAAACACTTTAGGGCTGTCCAATATCATTCCTCGGATGCTTTCCAAAAAAGGATGGGCAAATTAGTAGAGAATTGGGGGATACTCTCCCTCCTCTTCTAGAGTTGGCTGCAAACCTCTCGGGGTCCTTTGGCCTCCTGGGAGCAGAACTGCCTGAGCTGCTGGCTCTGCACCTCTGAGCAAGGGGTGTCCTCCTGACCTGGGTTCTTCCTCACAGTGTTTTCCCAGAATCCCCCGCTGCTCCCATGTTAGATGGCATGGCCTCTTCCTGCTTCAGGGCCAGCTGAGTCTTGCTCATCCATCTCTGTTCCCAGGAGATCGGAAGGAGTCCCTAGGTCTTCTGCCAAGTTCTGCCTGTCCTAATGAGAGGTGCCAGAGAATCCTGTAAAGCAAATGCATTCTTCTACTACAAGATTGATACACAGTCAGGAAAAGAGAAATGTTCCCTGGGCAAGCATGGATGAGTCTGAATCACAGCCCAGACTCGGAGTTCAAGCACCATATTCCCATATTCTGAAGACAGACTTCTGTCTTTGTTCTGAGGGCAACTCTCTCCCCCTTCAGAAGCATGGCTGCCTCCCACTGGGGGGCCTGGAGCCATCGCTAGCCCTCTGCTCCTCCCTGAATTGGCCTCATCCTCTTCTCAAACCATCTCTTCCTCCTGTGGGAGGGAGTTCCATGGGTCTAACTGTTAAGTTGTGGGTGAACATATCAGACGACACAGTAATTGGTCAAACAGCTCGTTTATTCACAGGCCAGAACAGAACTGAACTGAAGGGTTCAGCCAGCCTGCTTATATAGAGCTCCACTACAACGCAACGGTAACCACTTTCTGTAACTATCCAATCACTGAACATCACTTTCAATCCCTTATTTGCATATGTGGAACTGAGTGAAAACTATCTACAGTATCCCCCTGCTGGCCCAGGGTGAGAACTTCAGTACATAACACTAACTGCGCACTGCGAGATGGAAGGACTTTGTTTAGCACAGAGGCCAAGTTTTTATTTCTGCCTCCAGAGGTTTCCATCTGGCTGCCACCTGGGCTAAGGAACGTGGCTGATTCCTCAATCGCATCAGGGTTCCTTTGCAGGCCCTTTTCTTCCTGATTCAGTGACCCCTCCCCAAAGTGTGACGTACTGGTTTCTTGTTCCTTTGTTGTTCAGATGCTCTCTGCTTTCACAGAGAGAGGATGTTTTTTTCTGTCTGCGTAGTAAGAAATGAAGCATAGTGATGTAGCTATGATAAATCTCATCACTTCTGCGTGCTGCTTTGGTTCTCTGCTGAATGGGGGATGTGCCTGGAGCTTTATCAGAGGCTCAGGTCATCAATCACGTTGGAGGCGATTCCGGAGGACTCGGCCGGAGGAGGATGAGCTTTATCAGCTTGGCCGAGCACAGGTTCCGACATTTTTGGCTTTGGGCCTAGAAGAACGGCAGAAGAACGGAATGCAGGTTATCTTCTCTGCGTGTCAAGAAGATTGATGAGAGGTATGTGCTCAAGCCCCAGGAAGCCTGCCAGTCCCTAATTAATGGCAATAAGGGTGGACTTTGAACTTTTAGCCAAAAGCTCTGATCGGCTGCAGCAGAAGCTCAGAAAGCAAAGCCTCATGCAGTATGCTTTTGGAATACAGATGGCCAGTGCAAGAGTGACAGAGGCTCTTCAATTTGCGATGGGAATTCCAAAGCTCTCAAAAGGGAATTATCAGGACTGGGTGCAGTATGCAGAAGCTTTGCTAAGAAAAGAGGGTCTGTTTCATGTGATATCAGACGCCCCCCCCCCCCAGCTCCAATAACCGAAGAATGGGAGGCTAAGGATTCCAAAGCAAGGGGAACTCTGATGCTTATTGTGTCCCCTGAAGAGTTGTGTCTTTTGTGTGACAAGGCCTCAGCCAGAGAGATGTGGGACAGTCTCCAACAGTCACATTTAAGAACAGAGGTGGGCGCTTCTTTGTTCTTTTATGCCAAGTTGCATGATATGGCACTTGCTGATGGAGCAGATGTACGTGCTCACCTCATGGAAATGCAGAATCTAAGGCATGAGTTGCAACAGCAGGGAATCACCTTTCCAGAGGCTGTGTATGCCTTCATGATTCTACATTCTTTGGGTTCAAGTTGGGAAGCGATTGCCAGCCAGCTTGCTGTTTTGC
Source organism: Podarcis pityusensis (assembly GCF_964106645.2). Taxonomy (NCBI): domain Eukaryota; kingdom Metazoa; phylum Chordata; class Lepidosauria; order Squamata; family Lacertidae; genus Podarcis; species Podarcis pityusensis. The sequence goes on along the minus strand of NC_138033.1, from coordinate 813,856 downwards.
TTCAGCAAAGACTGCCTGACTTTTGATTGTTAAATCTCAGTCTGTACTGCATAGTGCCATTCAAATAGCGTGATATGCATTTCAGAGCTTTCCAGTCCTTAACAGTAGGATTGTTGATGTGTCTGCTTAGCAAATATGTGCTTACTGCAGTGTCAAGTCTTGAACATCTAGCAGTGAAGTTTAGTTTGCCTAGCACACTTCTGTACAGTGTAGTGTCAGAAAATGCTTCTTCAGTATCATCTACCTGATAACCAGTTGTCATCGGTGTGTCTACAGGGTTAGCATCCATCAGGTTTAGTTTGATTAACACATCAGCAATTTTCTGTGACTGTAGCAAGCGGTCTCTTGAATGCGAAGGAAGACTTGCAGGCCTCCTGTTACTTGCAGCCTCCCTGGCTTTGCAGAGGAAGGGGAGCAGAACCTCTTAGCCCTGGTTTGGGGATCCCCTTGCAGGAGCTGAGCAAAGTCCTCACGGATCCGTCTCCTGCAGCCCTGGGACACCCCGACCCACTTCTCCCCAATGCACCCTATGGCAAAAAAGAGAGGAAACTCACCAGATGCCAGAAGGGAAACTGAGGCAGCTCCTGCAGAGGAAATGAAAGCCCCCTACCCCTCTTGCAGGGAGGATCCTGGGAAGGAGGGAGGGGCATTTGCTTGAGAGGGCCTCGTCCCCCCCCCTTATTCCCTGTCCTCTCTAGGAATATAGCTCAGTTCCTTTTAATTCTTGCAAGGTGGAGCAAACCAAGCTCACATTCTCTCTCTCAGACTCTTCCAGAAATGAACCTGAACAAGGTAGGAGAGCTCAGTGGGTAGAGCACAAATCTCTTTGATCTCAGGCTCTTGGGTTCGAGCCCCAGGCTGGGCAGAAGATTCCTGGCTGGCTGGGGGTGGGCTAGATGACTTTGGGGGTCCCTCATCATGACTCCCTGGCCCTCATGGCTGTTCCTCTGAGCCCTTGCAAAGCGGAGCTCTCCCTGCTCCCTTCTCTCTCTCTCTCTCTCTCTCTCAGGAGCCAGGGCCCCAGAGGGGTCTTCTTGAGGGGACCCTCCCCTGCAGCCCTGGGACCCCCCATCTCCCCAAGGCAACTCACCGGATCCCAGAAGGCGCCCCCAGGCAGCACTTGTGGAGCAGAGAGACAAAAGCCTGGATAGGGGCGGAGCTTGTGCTCTGGGGAGCCTCCTCCCTTTATTCCTCTCTAGGAAGCCAGCTCGGTGCCACTTAACCCTTTTGCTGGTCCCTCTCTCCCTGCAGATTTTTATCTCACCAGCTGCTCAGAGAGCAGCTCAATGGTTGTTTACATCATGTGAGTGTCTGAGAGCGTGAGACAGGAAATCTCAGCACTGTGAAAAGTTACTTTCGCTTCTGTGTGAAGTGCGCTCTTCTGTTCTGCTGCTCAGAGAGAGCAGACATGCTGGTGGATTCTCTGTGTATAGACAATGAATAAAGTAATTTATAGCTACTGATTGTCTCTTTCTTCTGCAATGAGATGCCAGAAGACGAGTGTGCTCCTCTCAGGAGGGAGGGGTTGCTTATTACCAGTCTCTCTGGACTGAGGAAGATTTACAGCCAGAGGGTGACCACCGGAGAGATGCCTCAGTGTCTTGGGAAGGTGGCGGCCTTCCCAGGCGTTTTTCCAACACCCCGGGCGTGGTGCAGGCGCAGAGCTCCTCCATCCGGGGACCTTGGGGGCCTGGCGAGCTTCTCCCTCCGTGGGGAACAGATTTCTGTACATCTCAAGAGCAACAAGAATGTATTCCTTCCACACTTTGCTTGAGAAGTAAAACTCTGCAAGTGTTTGGCTCCAGGGTCCCTTGAGAGAGAGTTGGTTCCGACTCTCTGAGCAAAGAGGAAGGAAAAGGGGGTCCTGCAAGAAGAAGAAGAAGAAGAGTTTGGATTTGATATCCCGCCTTTCACTCCCTTTAAGGAGTCTCAAAGCGGCTAACATTCTCCTTTTCCTTCAAAGAGAAACAAACTTGTCCAAACCTGTCTTGATTTTAGCTTTTTCAGCCAGCTCTAGGTCCTTTTAAGAGCTCCAACTGTATTTTTTAAGAGAACTTTAAAAATGAGACCAGACTTTCATAAATCCCTCCGATCACACTCTTGGCACTGATAGGGCTTCTCCCCTGTAAGATTTCTCTGATGGGAAGTGAGACTTTCTTTCCTGGTGAAGCTCTTTCGACATTCCAAGCACTGATACGGTTTCTCCCCTGTATGAATTCTTTGATGGGCAATGAGACTTTCTTTCCAGGTGAAGCTCGTTCCACACTCCAAGCATTGATAGGGTTTCTCCCCTGTATGAATTCTTTGATGGACAGTGAGACTCTCTTTCCTGGTGAAGCTCTTTCCACATTCCGCACACTGATATGGTTTCTCCCCTGTATGAAGTCTACAATGAGAAGTGAGATGGGCCCTCTGATTGAAGCTCTTTCCACATTCCAAGCACTGATAGGGTTTCTCCCCTGTATGAATTCTTTGATGGGAAATGAAACTGTTCTTTCTAATGAAGGTCTTTCCACACTCCATGCACTGATAGGGTTTCTCCCCTGTATGAATTCTTTGATGGGAAGTGAGTGTGGCGCTGTTAATGAAGCTCTTTCCACATTCCAGGCACCGATAGGGGTTTTCCCCTGTATGAATTCTTTGATGGGAAGTCAAACTTATTTTCCAGGTGAAGCTCTTTCCACATTCCAAGCACTTAAAGGGTTTCTCCCCTGTATGAATTCTTTGATGGGAAGTGAGTGTGGCGCTGTTAATGAAGCTCTTTCCACATTCCAGGCACCGATAGGGGTTTTCCCCTGTATGAATTCTTTGATGGGAAGTCAAACTTATTTTCCAGGTGAAGCTCTTTCCACATTCCAAGCACTTAAAGGGTTTCTCCCCTGTATGAATTCTTTGATGGGAAGTGAGTGTGGCGCTGTTAATGAAGCTCTTTCCACATTCCAGGCACCGATAGGGGTTTTCCCCTGTATGAATTCTTTGATGGGAAGTCAAACTTATTTTCCAGGTGAAGCTCTTTCCACATTCCAAGCACTTAAAGGGTTTCTCCCCTGTATGAATTCTTTGATGGGAAGTGAGTGTGGCGCTGTTAATGAAGCTCTTTCCACATTCCAGGCACTGATAGGGGTTTTCCCCTGTATGAATTCTTTGATGGGAAGTGAAACTTATTTTCCAGGTGAACTTCTTTCCACATTCAAAGCACTGATACGGTTTCTCCCCTGTATGAATTCTTTGATGGACAGTGAGACTTTCTTTCCTGGTGAAGCTCTTTCCACATTCCAGGCACTGATAGGGGTTTTCCCCTGTATGAATTCTTTGATGGGAAGTGAAACACTTTTTCCAGGTGAAGCTCTTTCCACATTCCAAGCAGTGATATGGTTTCTCCCCCGTATGAATTCTACAATGGGAAGTGAGCTTAGCCCTCTGACTGAAGCTCTTTCCACATTCTACGCAGTGATACGGTTTCTCTCCTGTATGAATTCTACGATGGGAAGTGAGGTTGTGGCTTTGACTGAAGCTCTTTCCACACTCCAAGCAGTGATAGGGTTTCTCTTTTGTATGAATTCTTTGATGGGCAGCGAAACTCTGTTTCCAAGTGAAGCTTTTTCCACATTCCAAGCACTGATAGGGTTTCTTCTCAAGGGGATTTCTTTGATGGGAAGTGGAATGGGAGCTCTGACTGAAGCCCTCTCCACAGTCTGAATCCTGATATGGATCCTCCACCGTGTGAATTTCGTTGTGGTCTCCCTTGTTCTTCATTTCCAATTCATCACCACCTGAAACTAAGAGGCAAACGGATAAGAGTCTCGGGAAGAAGTGCAGTCCCAAATTATGAAACAATGCTAATTAATGCTTGTGACAGAGAAAGAACTGAAGGGATTTAGATGGGATAAAGGATTTATATTCCTTTTGTTATGTATAGTTTCGTATACAAATCAAGTTGAATACTAGATGTTTTCTCTCTCAAGTTTTTAAAAGTACAGCTTAACCTGGTAACGTCATTTTGTTCAGATTTAAATATGGATCTGTACTATCTTCATAAATAAAATGTGCTTTCATTATTATCTAAAAGGTGGCCAATTTCTTTAGTGGCTATAAATTTAATGATGATGTGCATCACCTTAAACCAATTTTCATAAATTCTTGACATCACAGAATGCAGCAGAAACTTGTCATATCAGCATTATTGTTATTATTATTCAAGTTTCCTTACTTAAATGTTACATTATTGTGAGAAGTTACAGGGGACGAGGCAGGGGGCCTTCTCGATAGGGGAACCCACCCTGTGGAACGCCCTCCCATCAGATGTCAAGGAAATAACTATGCAACTTTTAGAGGACTTCTGAAGGCACCTCTGTATTGGGACGTTTTTAATGTTTGATGTTTGATTATGTTTTTCTATTTGTTGGCTGGGGCAACCCAGTCAGATGGGCAGGGTAAAAATAATAATATTATCATTATTGTTACTACAGGGTTCACTGCCTGAGATTCAAAAAGCCTGGCTCTGTTTTGGGATGGAGTTTGTTTGGTTCAGTCGTGGAATCTGTGCCATCTCCAATGTCAAGCGACTCTTTGGTCAACCAGAGAGAGACACAAGCAAGAACAAAAGCAGGAAACTTGAATGAAGCTACTTCAAAACACCAAATCACTCTGAATCCTACATTTAAGAAGGCCTGGGCAGTTCAGACAGCCTGATCATGGTTTTAAACAGCAGAACTGAAAGAAGAATATTCACAGGGAACACAATCAATAGCCATCCCTCCAAGGTTTGCTGTGGGAGTGTTAACATCCCAGGTGCTGTGAGTGGCGCTGTTGAGCCCTTTCAAAATATCAGAGTTCATCACATAGAGAGATGTCTTGAATTACAAAACAGATAGGATGATCCAATAGGGAGCCTTACCGAGAGAGTCCAAGATCCCACGATTCTTCTCCATGACCTCCTGATGCAGAGCTCTCTGGTCAGGATCCAGCAACGCCCACTCCTCGTCTGTGAAATGGACAGCCACATCTTCACAGCACACTGGACCCTAACAGAACAGGAAAAAGGCTGTCCTCTTAGAGAACATTCACTTGGCTCTGTTGTTTTCTACAGCGGCCAGACCCCTCTCTGCCTTCCTCATCCCTCTCTCCTGCTGCAGCTTCTGCCTCGGAGTCTGGGCTGCTCTCTGCCACAGACTCCCTCTGCTCCCTGAGCCCTCTTCCCTCTCCAGCTTCAGACACCTCCTCCTCCTCCCAGTCAGCTCCCTCTTCTCTGGCTCCTCCCACCATTCCTCTGCATCCAACTGTGTCCAGCCAGTCTGCATCCAAGCAGTCCTTCCCCACAAGGCTCCTTCCCCCTACCTGATCTGGGTCCACAGCTGCTGCCTCCCCTCCACCACCATGAAAAGATGAAGGAGCAGGTCTTGGTGGCATCATTCCGTCACCTGGGAGAGACCAAGGTAAGTGGAAACCGTGAGCGCCTGCTTCTCTCAGAGGTGAAACACTGCATCTCTACGTACAGATGGGGCTTGTCAAAGTCTCCCCTGCTAGCTTCCGGTTCCGCTCTGACTTAATGGAGGCAGCGGGAGATTGTTGGCAAAGGAAAAACAAGGATGACTGAGGGTAATTCTCCTTGCAAGTTTCCCCCAGGGACAGGGGGGAACGGGCTTCACTCCCACTTTGTCTCGGTACCAGGCTCCGGCTCCGGCATGGATTGCGAGAGGCAGGAAGGCGCTGAGTGCAAAAGCCCTTTGCCTGCCGAAAACCCTCCTTTGCTGCCATTAAGAAGCAGAGGTTCTCCTGTCAATCAGAGCTCAATTTGGACTAATGTACAGGCGTTGCTAGAAGAGATGAGCTCATAAACTGCGGAATTGAACCAGTTGCAAGGTCTTTAAGGTTTGAATTTGAGAGTAGACTTCATTTGGTGCAAAAGACAGTGAGTGGGGGGAGGGGAGCCTATGGCTTCTTTATATAAAGTTTTCTTCTCTGCATTAATGAATTGGCAGTCCGCCATTGAATACTAGTTCAAAATATATATGTACAGGTGAGCAGGGATGAAACTGGACTGCAGATATGGAATATTACATCAAATGGAACTGTGTGTGTAAAAACAAAAAGGAAAAAGGGAGGGAAGCTCTATTTTGCAAAATGTTTACGATGGAAAATTAGAGCTGACTCTTCCCCATCCTGTATTATATACAGACTGAACTGATTAATGCTAAAAGGACTTGGAATTTAATTTAATTGGATAAACGTGCATTTATCTTAGGCCAGACAGAGGGATGCAAGGAATCTGAAAGTTGTGAGGGAGCTGATAAGGTTCATTACTGAGTCATTTGCAGTTTGACGGATCCCTCTCCTTCCCAGGCAGAGAAGAAAAATGGCAAAAACTGATTATTTATTGGGATAGTGTGATTTTTGCAGCTGCTGTTAAAGTTGCCAAACAACGAAGCACAGGACAGAGCGATGGAGACTTTCTGAAACCACAATGGGGTATTAGCTCCGCCCAAGGAATGATGGAGAACAGCAACAACCAGGAAAAGATAAAACATTTTACAAGGACAGGAAATAACATCACGAACAGAAAGATTGCCACACATGGGAAGAGTAAGCATATCGCTGGAGTGCCTCACTTGTAGTTTTATATATTATTTGATGTTTCAATACGAATGGAAGTCATTAATACTGCAGCTGTTGTATAAAGGATTGTTATCTTGACAGGAGTGTAATTGAAATTAATAAGATTTTGGAATACAGAAATCAAGAAAATCATCAAACCATCGGTTTTAGCATGCGGGGGGCCACCTATATTATATACCATATTTTTCGCCCTATAGGACGCACTTTTTCCCCCTCCAAAAATGAAGGGGAAATGTGTGTGCGTCCTATGGGGCGAATGCAGGCTTTCGCTGAAGCCTGGAGAGTGAGAGGGGTCGGTGCACACGGACCCCTCTCGCTCTCCAGGCTTCAGGAAGCTATCCGCAAGCCTTGGGAGCCCAGCGGGAGTTCCCGTCGGGCTCCCAAGGCTTGCGGATAGCAGCCTTCATCCCGAAGCCTGCACAGCAGATATCGGGCAGCCCCACAAGCTTGGGGGACAACGGGGAGGCAGAGTGCCGCCATCCCGCTGTTCCCCGACCTGGTTTGCGGAGTTGCCTGCATCCCGAAGAGAGATGCCTGCATCCCGAAGCCTTCGGGCAGATATCCACAATCCTGGGGAGACGGGCGTGACTTCCCGCAGGCTCCCTAGGCTTGCGGATAGTAGCCTGTTCTGGGGGCTGGGGTTGGGGGAAGCTCAGGCTTCCCCCGCCCCAGCCCCGCGCCTTGGGGGGGGGAATTTTTTTTCTTTATTCCCCCCCCAAAAAACTAGGTGCGCCCTATGGGCCGGTGCGCCCTATGGGGCGAAAACTACGGTAATTTGATATCTTAAAGATTGGTATTAGTAATTGTATTGTAATGTCGCATTGTTTTAAGGAGGCAATTATTGGACTGTAATTGTAAACTAATCAAATTACTGTCGTAAATGTCTCCCCTGCTGAGCACATTTGGACATTTGTACCCATTTAATATACAGTGGTACCTCGGGTTAAGTACTTCATCATCATCATCCTTTATTAGGCATAGCACACCACACACTAACAAACAAACATCATATACAGACTGTATAAAATACGGGCTCAGCGAACACAATTTATCCCAGTCCTATTCTTAACTCCAAGAAATAAATCGATGTACATAGATAATATAATACAACACAACAACATCACCTACCATTAAAAACCACTAAGTCTCTTTATCATGGCCCATTCTTTCTTCATGGACAGCACTTAAAAATTCAGCCGCTATTAAAGTAATTTGATCATCGCTGTCCACCAGCAGGTCCTGAACAGTTGGTTGTGTAAAAATCTGTCTATTAACTTTTAGGGCCTCAAATAATTGTTTTCTGGCATAACTACCAAAATCACAGGAAAAGATTATATGCTCTAGAGTATCGGGTTCCTGTTTTCTGCATTTGCAGAGACGCTCTGATTCTGGGATAGCTAAGTATCTTCCTCTCACTACCACCGAGGGAAACATGTTGAATCTGGCCAACATAAACAGCCTACACAATTCATGTTTCTTCAGATTTGTCATGTATCCCTTTTGGAAATCTCTACACAAAGGGAGATTTAAGTGGATAGGAGAGCAAGTGCTGTGCTTTGCAGCCTCAAGCATGGCGAGAACACTTTTTTCTGTAAGAGTCTTCCTGATAATTTCCCATATGTCTTTGGGATCAGAGATTTCAAAGTCAATTAGAGTGAGCCCTATCGAATCCAGTTTTCTCCTGCAAATCAATGATAGATTGTAGATTGCACTATCACTTAAAAGATCGTAAAGTAGAGAATTAGGGGATAGGGCTCTATAATGGAGGAAGATCCAATATTTCAAGGTCCTCAACCATGCTCTTACTGATAAAGGCAATATTCCCAGCTCACAACATATTGTTTCATATTTTACAGAGTTTGCAAGTCCTAATAATGACCTCAGAAGGGATGCGTGGAATTTATCCAACCTCTTGAGGTCACCTGAAATCCACACTGGTGTGCCGTATAGAAGTTGGGCACAAAGTTTCATGTCAATCACTTGCAATACAGCTGGAATAAATCTGTTTCCTACTGGAGAACAAAAGTAGGATTTAATATGGTGGGCTGTCACTTTGGCCTTAACTATTGCAGCACATATATGTGTATTCCAATTCATATTATTTTTAAATGTGATTCCCAGATAATTGAAGTGCTTAACTTCCTGTATTAAATGTCCATTAATTATACAGCCTTTTGGGTTCCCTCTCTTTCCAAATTGCATAATCTTTGTCTTATCATAATTAATTTTGAGATTATTGAGAGAGCAGTAGTTTGAGAAACTCTTAAATATTTTTTTTAAACCCAAAGCAGAGAGTGAAATAATTACAGCATCATCTGCATAAAGTAATAAAAAAAGTGGGCTATTGTTTAAATAAGGAGTATGAGTGGTTGCGTTTTGAAGAAATAATGGTAGGTCAGATAAAAATAAATTAAATAAGGTAGGGGCCAAGATACAGCCTTGCCTAACTCCTCGATTATTCAGAATAGGACCTGCAAGTCTACCATCTTTTGATACTTTAACATATATTTGGTTATTAGAATGTAAACTTTGAATCAGTGTAAGTAGATATGGGTCGATACCAAGGTGTTCTAGTTTAGTCCATAGTTTGTTACGGTCGACCGAATCAAAGGCACTTTTTAAATCCACAAATGCCACAAAGAGTTTTCGTTTATTTCTCATGACATATTTATCCACAAGATGACTTAACACTAGACACTGGTCAAGAGTTGACGCGCCTGCCTTAAAACCAGCCTGCTCTTTACCAGGTAAACCTTTTGTCAGCATCCATTCTTCCAATTTAATAAGCAGAGATTTGGCATAGATTTTACTTATGCATGGTAACAGACTTATAGGCCTGTAATTCTCTTGACAATTCTTATCTCCTTTTTTAAAGATCGGTACCACTATTGAGTTGTTCCACGACTTAGGGACAAGGGCTGAGTGATAGATAGAATTAAAAAGCGGCACAAGTTTAATGGCCCACCATTCTACATCTAATCTCAACAGGTCTATTGGAATGCCATCCATACCAGGTGATTTCCCTTGCTTAAACGAAAAAATTATCCTTTTCATCTCCTCAACAGTAATTTGAAATTGTGTGGTTTTTGCCAAAGAAAATTTAAAATTTTCCTTTTTACAAACTTGGTGATCATAAAAAACATCAGTAAAATGTGAAATCCAAGCCTCATCTCTTAAATTAGGGAAATCAGTGATATCTTTTATTGAGAGAAGTGACCAAAAAGTTTTGGTATCTTTGATTTCTAATGCAGTAACAATTTTAGACCATTTGGCTAGTGCAAACTCAGATTTTTTTTCCAGGAGCATGTTCTTAAAAGCATTTTTCATTTCAAAATAAGTCTTCCAGAGACCTTGAGAGTTGGTAGTATAGGCTTCTTTTAGACAGATTCTAAGTTCTTTCTTATAGTTAATACAATCTTTATCAAACCAGTTATATTTATTTAAAGGTTTGTTGCTGAACTGAGGGTCTAAAAAAGAAGAGAATAATTCCTGGATAGTCTTATAATAACAATCATTGTCCTCCAAGGGCATCAAATTTTGGTTAGCCACAGGTTCGAGAATAACTGGGTTATTTTCAAATACAGCCAATAAATCCTCCCTATTTTTATCACTTATATAAATTCTTTTGGCATAAATAGGCTTATCAATACTAATAAGAGGACTAATATCATTATTTCTAGGATTCCTGTACATCTCTAAAACTATTGGGAAATGGTCACTCTCTGAGCGAGGTACAACTGTAAAAGAGGCAACTTCATTTAACATTTCAACGGAAACTAGAGAATAGTCAATTACGCTCCTACCCCTTTTGGAGCTGAAGGTAAAATTTCCTGGAATATCCGGCCACATTGAGCCATTCAAAAATGAGAGGTTAAATTCTAAAACCAATTGTAAAAGTTTTCCTCCCGCTTTATTAATAATGATGTCCTTTGAATTCCTCCCTATTGTCAATGGAAGTGGGGCATCTTCAGCTAGATATGAGACATAGCGTTTATAGAGAGCTATATTATCTGATCCAATTCGAGCATTGGTGTCTCCCATTACAATCAGGGGAATATTTGGAGATTTACTACGTATTAAATACAGCTCTTCAGAGACTATATTCCAACCATAATCTGGTCTAATTTCCAACTCTATGGGAGGAAAATATATATTTAAAAGAAGAATTTCCCTGTAAACAATGGTAAATGATAACAATTGTGCATACTGTCCAATATTTCTGATATAATTAATTTTAAGGTTAGAAGACTGTTTAATACCACAGATCAAACCGGCTTTAGGGCGACCTTTTGTTGACATTTTAGTAGCGGGTAAATTATAAGTAATAAAATTAGGGATATTTAAAGGTTTAAGAGACCAGGTTTCCTGCAAAAGTATTATATCATAAGACTCAAGAAAATTTATAAAATCAGAATCAGCTAATTTACATGAGAGTCCAGCTACATTCCAGGACATAATAGAGTTTGGAGAGATCTTTGATTTGAGGGTGCTGGTGAGGTATGCGTGGTGCATTCCGTATGTCACACCAAGATTCTCTGGTTCTTACTATTAGCCCTTTCAGCGGGTTCAGATAGTTCAGATGCTAATTCAATGATGTTTAAAGATGTATTCAGTATGCTCACATTTGAGGAGGGTGGAATGCTAGGGTTGCAACCTGGCGCGCCCATGCTGGGCACTTTATTTGGGGAGCCCAATTCAGTCTCATCTAATTCTCTCATTTTATCCCATGCTAATGTAGTGACCAGGTTTGCCTCTGGGATGGATTGCATGCGAGCTGGATTATAGGAGGGGCGTTGCGGCTCCAAGATCTGAGAGGATGGATTCATCTCCGCAGTAACCAATTGGCCTGAGGTAACGGAGGGTTTCCCGACCCATAAATCCAGCTCATGACGATAGAAGCATGAAGCCTGATCTGGGACATAATCAGATATATTTTGGTTGTGTGGTCCCAATTGGTCCTTCGTCAGATTTGTCAGACAAGAACGAAGGTTATTCAGTCTATAAAGTATTTTGTTCTGAGTTTCTTGAGGGAGGGCGCAATAGGAGTAAATTATTTTCAAAACTTTCGAACCCGTTACCTTGGCTCGCCTCATATAAAGTCCCGGGAGAGTCTGGTCTTTGAGGATCATTAGTAAGTAACTCTGGGTGGTGATTAGGCGAGTCCTCAGTGGCTTTTATATCAATTAGAGTGTGGTATTCAGCCTTTTGATGAGGTGCTGCAGTCGAAGTTGCAGAACTGGGGACTAGTGGGATAGGAGAGGCCTCATTTTTAAAGAACCTTGATATTTTTACACCACTTGTCTTTAGGTGCTCTCTGTGTTTATATATCAGTTTTGCCAATCTCCGATCATGGAATGTAGCCACCGCCCTGGCAAGCAAGCCATCAAAATATAGATATTCCACTTGGTCCAACTCCGAGGGATTACTCAAAGTACCTGGAGGTCCATTAAATCGTTCCGGAGGTCCATTCTTAACCTGAAACTATTCTTAACCTGAAGCACCACTTTAGCTAATGGGGCCTCCTGCTGCTGCCGTGCCGCCGGAGCACAATTTCTGTTCTCATCCTGAAGCAAAGTTCTTAACCTGAAGCACTATTTCTGGGTTAGCGGAGTCTGTAACTTGAAGCGTATGTAACCCGAGGTACCACTGTAATAGTTGTGCAAAAATACATCTCCCCCCCCCCCGAGTTCTGGGCTCCAGGTGTCTTCCCCCAAAAGATGTAAAGAACTCACAATTAGTTTCAAAACCAAGAGAATGTGACAAAACAAGGGAGAAAACACTCCTTCCTCCTTACCCAGAGGCCTCACTCTGGCGTCCAACGGAGTCTTCTCTGCCTCAGAAGAATCAAGACCCATTTCTGCCAAAAGATCCTTCCTCTGAAAGAGCAACAAGGTTTCAAAACAGAGAATGGGGAGAAGGATTAGAAAAGGAATGGCAGAGGCAAGCGCTTTCGGGGGAGAGAGGTGAAAGCTGCTTCCTGCTTCTGCTAGACTGGTGTCTGGGGTTGGCTGCCAGGACCATGAAACATTGGTCCTCAAGGATCTTCACTGGCTCCCAGAACGTTTCCCAGCACAATTCAAAGCCCTAAACGGCCTCAAAGGCCCACTATACCCAAAGGAGCGTCTCCATGAACTGAGGTCCAGTTCCGAGGGTCTTCTGCTGATTCCCTCACTGTGACAAGTGAAGTTACAGGGAACCAGACAGAAGACCTTCTCCACAGTGGGACCCACCCTGGGGAATGCCCTCCCATCAGGCGATAAGGTGATAAAAAACTGCATAACTTTTAGAAGACATCTGATGTCTTCTTATGCTTTTATATGTCCTGGAAGGCACCCAGCCACATGGGTGTCATAAATAATAATATGAAGAAGAAGAAGAAGAAGAAGAAGAAGAAGATCTGTTCCTAGATGCTTTCCAAAAAAGGATGGGCCATTAGGAAATGATTTGGGAATACTCTCCCTCCTCTTAGGAGCCCCTTGGGAGTATCCAGAGGAAAGTCTCTCTCACCTGCTGCTCTGCCTGCTTCCTCTCCTCTGCCTGACTCAGGAGGAAACCTTCGGCCAGGGCCACCGCCTGGGAACTGGTCTCCGCTCCACATTCCCTCACCCAGCTCTCCACCTCCAGAGGAAGGACAGCCAGGAACTGCTCCAAGATCACCAGGTCCAACATCTGAGCTTTCGTGTGCCTTTCCGGTTTCAGCCACTGATGGTCAAGGTGGTAGAATTGGCTGCAAACCTCTCGGGGTCCTTTGGCCTCCTGGAAGCAGAACTGCCTGAGCTGCTGGCTCTGCACCTCTGAGCAAGGGGTGTCCTCCTCACCCAGGATCTTCTGCACGGAGTTTTCACGCAATCCCCCACTGCTCCCCGTTTCCATGGCATGGCCTCTTCCTGCTTCAGGGCCAGCTGAGTCTTGCTCATCCATCTGGGCTCTCCGGAAGTCTCCAAGAGATTGGAAGGAGCCCCTTGGTCCTCTGCCAAGTTCTGTGTGTCCTAATGCAAGGTGCAGCAAATCCTATGAATCAAACACATTTTTCTATTATAATATTAGAGCACAGCCAAGAGAAGAATGTTCCCTGAGCAAGTGTAAGGAGAGGAGGAGGAGGAGGAGGAAGAAGAAGAAGAAGTAATAACTGTGAATGACAAGTGAGTCATTTATATGAAGTGTAATTTGGAGCCAGGGCAATAGTGGGGGTCCCTCCCAACCCCACTTCATAGTCCAGAGCTTCTCCCCAACCCAACCATATCTGCTTGGGTGGCTTGGTGAGCAGCAGGGCCCAGGTCTAGCTCCAGCCACCGTCCCTTTGGCACAGACAGGATGTGGCCATGTGACTTCCTGCTGTGGATCCGAGGGGACGATGGCAAGGCCCTCTGGGTGGAACTGCCCTGGAAGACGCCTCGGAAACTGGCCCCAAATGCAGCGGTTGGGTTCTCAACTGGGTTCCCTCTTTTACTAATGGCATTTCTATCCCACCTTTTCTCCAACAGGCTCCAGGTGGTGTCAGGGACTGGACCCAAGAGGAATGCTGGAGACCCCTTTCCCTCCTCCTGAACCTTCCCGAGAAGAGGAGGACAGTATAGATTTACAACAGTGGTTTGCAGAAGGTCATAGTTCAGAGGCTGCAGAGGGGAGAAGCTGGGAAATATTGGGAGAGCAGCACCAGGGGAGAGACAGCTGACAGACTCCCTAATGGAGAAGCAATTCTGAGAATGCTCCTTTGGATGATGAATGCAAGTGGCCCTGGAGAAAGAGCCTTTTCTCAGCTGAAGAGGAAACCAAATCAAGTGAGATCCACAAAGTCTTGAGATCCATCCTGTTACCTCCGCGTCGGGGGTGCACAAAAGGAGAAGCGACGCAGTTTCTCATTTGATGGGACTTTGCTTTCCGGGGCTGCTTCCGAGGGCCGCCTCCGCCCTCCGCCCGGCCCGCCTTGGCCCCTTCCCGGGGCAGGGAGTTCCGCAGGCTTCCCCCAGAGGAGACCCACCCGAGCCCGGCCGGCGAAGGCGAGGCCGGAAGGGACGTCAGGGGGGGGAGCGGCCGCCTTCCTTTCCTGTCCTCTCTAGGAAGCCAGCTCGGCGCCCCTTAACCCTTGGCGAGCTGCTCCCTCCCTGGGCAAGACGGTCCTTTCCCGGAGAGCCGGGAGCGGGCGAGCTTCGTGGGGAAGCCCCCTGGGGGAGGCGCGGGGCCAAGACCGGAGACCATCCGGAGAGCCTGCAGGGTCGGGCCCGGGGGAAAGCAGCCAGCAGGATCCGGGCTCCAGAGCATGAACTCGGCGCCGCAAGAAGCAGCAGCCGCGGCGCTTCCTTCTCTGCCGCCCGCCTTCCCGCAGCCGCCTCGCTCTTGGTCTTTCTCGCCCAGCAGGTCGGCTTTGCCTGCTTTGCATGTCCAGTGGTACCTCGGGTTAAGTACTGCATTCGTTCCAGAAATAGCCCCTCGGCTTAGTGGATGCTGTAACCTGAAGTGTATGCAACCCGAGGTACCACTGTATTTGATCTGAAGGTTATTGTGAAAACGTTTGGAAAAGAACGATACAGTGGTACCTCGGGTTACATACGCTTCAGGTTACAGACTCCGCTAACCCAGAAATAGTGCTTCAGTTTAAGAACTTTGTTTCAGGATAAGAACAGAAATCGTGCTCCGGCGGTGCGGCAGCAGCGGGAGGCCCCATTAGCTAAAGTGGTGCTTCAGGTTAAGAACAGTTTCAGGTTAAGAACGGACCTCCGGAACGAATTAAGTTCTTAATCCGAGGTACCACTGTATTTCGTGTCGAAATGTCTCGCTCTCTTCCTCAATGCGCCTGATTCGTCCATCTGAAGGGGGTTTCTTTGTCTGCCTTTTTCTTCTGACTCAAAAACCCCCAGACGAAGGAAGAGGAGAGTGGCAGAGCTCTTGCAAACTCGCCCCCTCCCTGGTTTTGCAGAGAAGAAGGGGGCCGGGACCCTCTGCTCCCTGACTCGGGGGTCCCCCCTGCAGGAAATGAACAGCCCCCCCCATGCAGCCCCCCCAGGACTCTGGCACGAGCGCCAACTGCAATAAAATACGGGGGGGGGGCTGGGAAGCCCCGTCCCGCATTATCAATCACATGAATGGCAATGCCCCTCAACTGTGGGGTGGCTGCCCCCCCCCAATACTTTATTGCACGGCTGAACACCCCCCCCCCTTCTTCTGAATGCACCCTAAGCGGGAAGAGAAAAGAGACTCACCGGATCCCAAAAGGCGCCCCCGAGGCAGCACTTGCGGAGCAGAGAGACAACAGCCCCCCCCCCCTTTGCAGGAAGGGATGGGGAGGAAGGGTCTTTGGCTCTGGGGGACGTGGCCCCCTTTATTCCCAGTCCTCTCTCGGAATCCAGCCCAGCTCCTTTGAACCCTGGGCGAGCCGGGCGCACCCAGCTCCCCCCTCTCTCTCCCTCTGCAAAGCAGGAGCCCTGGGCATCGCAGCAGCACCGTGGGGGGGTCTTCTTTGGGGGACCCCCTGGACTGGCTTCTGAGCTCTTCCTTCCCTTGGAAACAGAAGCAGGAGGAGCACAAAAGACCCAGAGTGGGAGGGGCTCTGCAAGAAGCTCTCCCGACACCAGCCTGGCTTGACTTTGGTGTAAACTGCACCTTGAAAGGACTGGGACCCTCAAGAGAGAAATAAGGCAATGCGACCTTTACTCGGAGGTCGAGGGAGGCTCCCCCCCCCCCGCCCCCATTTCATTCAGCCTTGCTCTCTTATTTTTTCCTTCCTAATGAAGCCTTCTGCTTTTAGTGTTTGCTACTTTCCAAAACAAAGTAACTCTTCTTGTGACACGTAGAACCTCTAGATAAATTTGTGTATAACCTTTTGTATCCCTGTGTAGAAACTTTATTTCTCTGGTATCCTTTGGGTGTCACTATGTAACCTTGCTTCTCCTGACTCACAGAGGAACCCACCCCCCCACCCCCCCCCGGAGTTGTGCCTTTTCTGGCAGGCGTCCTCTGTGTGTTCAGCAGATCCCAGGAAGAGCTTCAAGCAGACATTGCCACCTTCCTGGAGATGCGGAGGATGACTGTGGCAGTCAGAAAGAGAAGAGAAGGGTAGAGGAGGAAGGCACCTCAAAGGACATCTAGTCCAACCCCCTGCAATGCATGAACAGAGGACCATCCAACCTCTGCTTAAAAACCTCCTTCGGAGGGAGTCTGATCCACAGTTCAACACGTCATGCAGTCAGAACGTTTTTCCTGAACTTTATTCAGAATCTCCATTCCTCTTATCTTGAAGCCGTTGGTTCAGATCCCACCTTCCAGGGCAGGAGAAAACAGGGAGCACCACCAATTTGCAGCTTGGAGGCACATGCCTGAGCAAGAAGTAGACCTTAATTTATCAATTTTGAACATGCTGGCTGCCTCTTATTTGGGAGATTGAGGGGATGGGCCTCTGCAGAACCAGGAGTGTAAATACTACAATACAGGCTGCGAAACGACTGCACTAAAGATGGCCAATGCATATTTCTAACTGTGATTGAAGAAAGCGACAATTGCCGCAGGGTTCTGTCCTGGGCCTGTTGCTGTTGTTCAATGCCTTTATTAGACGACTTGGACAGAAGAGTTGAGGGGACGCTCATCAGAGTTGCAATGACACCAAACTAGGAGGGGTAGCTAATGTTACAGAAGAAAGAATCAGGATTGAACATGAGCTTAACAGATTGGAGACCTGGGCACAAGCTAACAAAAGGAATTTCAACAGGGACATACGTAAAGTTCTGCACTTGGGCAGGAAGAGGCAGATGCCCAAATATAAGATGGGCACCTCAAAGGACATCTAGTCCAACCCCCTGCAGTGCAGGAATCTCAACTCAATGAGAGCTGGCCACCTGACTTCCGCTTAAAAACCTCCTAGGAAGAAGAGGCCACCACCTTCTGACGGAGTCTCTTCCACTGTTGAACTGTTCTTACTGTCAAAGAGATCTTTCTGAATTTTAATCAGAATCTCCATTCCTGTTATCTTGAAGCCGTTGGTTCGGATCCCACCCTCCAGAGCAGGAGAAAACAAGGAGCCCCACCAATTTGCAGCTTGGAGGCGCTGGAAGAGGAAGCTCTGTGAACCTCTCTACTCCTGACGTGAACCACCCTGGCATCCTCAGATCAAGCGCACTGCACAAATTTAATAGCCATAGAAATAATAAAGTACGTTACCTGCTTGTGTGGTAAGAATTTGCTTCTACACCAGCAGTTTGTTACACATGTAAGGGAACATCTGAAATAAAAACACGGAACCAAGAGAAGGAGAGCAAACTCAGAGTCCTGCAGGGACCCAGTTTATTCAAACTATTGCAATAGGACAGCCTTGCTATCCAGTTCTTCAGCAGAAGGGCTGGTTTGAAAAGGCTGCCAGGGGGCATATTAGAAGAAAGCGTATATACACAGCACACAAAGACTCATAATATGCCACAACACTCTTCCACTTGCATCAAGAAACGTCACAGGTCATGGGATGCGTGGCTCAATGTGGATATCGACTCCTCTGAAATTACCTTGGGGTGTCCCAGAGTGTCCAGGTCATTTGGGTCTCATATGTCTCACTTTGACACCATGCCCACGGCAACCAGGACTTCCATGGGACTGTTGATTTTCCTATCCCCTATCTTACTTTCCTGTTCCCAAAACATGTCAAAGACCTTTGAGGAGAGATGTGAGTTCTCAAACGGATGCTAGCTCAACACAGACCTCTTTCCCAAAACATCATCTGCCCTTCTAGGGTCTGAAAAGGCTGGAAGCGGTAGGAAACTTACACATGACAACTTTACAGGAGGGTGGAATGAGGTTTACAAAATGCAGGCATACAAAAGTCAAGCCTAATGTATTCTATCTAAAAGGCTGGATGCAATTAATACTAGGACACTTTGATCAAAATCTATAATATCTAATATTCAATCAACTATCACATTTTTTTACACCAAGTCCTTCCTAGGAAAGATCAGCATGGACAGCAACCTCATCAGTGTCGCCCAATCACTGTTATCCCTCTCCCCAGGCATGACGTGAAGACGGAATTCAACACCTTGGCCAAGAACTTGCAAGTCACAGCTCTGGGTACGTAGTAGGAATTAATATGGGGCACCAGATGTGGCAAAGAACCCAGCTGCAACAATTACCTTATACGAACTAAAGTCTCCTCCAATTAAATCTGTATACAGCCACTACTGTAGTTTGCCCCACTGCGAGTTCTTTGATGGCTAACAAGACGGGCCCTGTGGCTGAAGCTCTTTCCACATGCTTGCCACTGTTAGGGTTTCTCCCCTGTATGAATTCTCTGATGGGACATGACACTATCCATTTTTCTGAAGCTCTTTCCACACTCTTGTAACTGATAGGGTTTTTCTCATGGATTAACTCTTTGATGGGCCCTAAGATGGCAGTTTTGAGTAAAGCTCTTTCCACACTAAAAGCACTGATAAGGTTTCTCCCTTGTATGAATTCTTTGATGGGAAGTGAGTTTGCTGCTCGTATTGAAGTTGCTTCCACATTCCAAACATTTATAGGGTTTCTCCCCTGTATGAATTCTGTGATGGGTTGTGAGAGTGGTGCTCCGGGTGAAACTCTTTCCGCATTCCAAGCACTGATATGGCTTCTCCCCTGTATGAATTCTTTGATGGACACTTAGCTGGTAGCTGTGACTGAAGCTCTTTCCACACTCCAAGCATTGATAGGGTTTCTCCCCTGTATGAATTCTTTGGTGGGAAGTGAAACTTATTTTCCAGGTGAAGCTCTTTCCACATTCCGAACATTTATAGGGTTTCTCCCCTGTATGAATTATTCTATGGGAAGTGAGATTGCTGCTCCTATTGAAGCTGCTTCCACATTCCAAACATTTATAGGGTTTCTCTCCTGTATGAAGTCTATGATGAGAAGTGAGATGGGCACTCTGATTGAAGCTCTTTCCACATTCCAAGCACTGATATGGCTTCTCCCCTGTATGAATTATGTGATGGGTTGTGAGACTGGTGCTCCGGGTGAATCTCTTTCCACATTCCAAGCACTGATATGGCTTCTCCCCTGTATGAATTCTTTGATGGACACTTAGCTGGTAGCCGTTACTGAAGCTCTTTCCACACTCCAAGCACTGATAAGGTTTCTCCCCTGCATGAATTTTTTGGTGGGAAGTGAAACTGTCCTTTCGACTGAAGCTCTTTCCACATTCCAAGCACTGATAGTGTTTCTCCCCTGTATTAATTCTTTGATGGGAAGTGGAACAGTCCTTTTTTCTGAAGTTCTGCCCACAATCTTGGCACTGATAAAGTTTTTCCCTTGTATGAATTCTCTGATGGACAGTAAGCTTGTGTCTCTGACGGAACCTTTTTCCACATTCCAAGCACTGAT
This sequence comes from Podarcis pityusensis, assembly GCF_964106645.2. NCBI lineage: Eukaryota > Metazoa > Chordata > Lepidosauria > Squamata > Lacertidae > Podarcis > Podarcis pityusensis. Next base: position 793,906 of record NC_138033.1, on the reverse strand, counting down.
AGGGTTTCTCTCCTGTATGAATTCTTTGATGAGTCGTGAGATGGGAGCTCTGAGTGAAGCTCTTTCCACATTCCAAACATTTATAGGGTTTCTCCCCTGTATGAATAAGTTGATGAACAGCAAGCTGGCCTCGGTGTCTGAATCTCTTTCCACATTCCAAGCACTGATGGGGTTTCTTCTCAAGGAGATTTCTTTGATGGGAAGTGGAATGGGAGCTCTGTCTGAAGCTCTCTCCACAGTCTGAATCCTGAGACAGTTCCCCCACTGTGTGGATCTCTTTGTGGTCTCCCTCGTTCTTCCTCTCCAATTCATCACCACCTGCAACTAAGTGGCAAACAGATCAGAGCCTCAGGAATAATAATAATAATAATAATAATAATAATAATTTATTATTTGTACCCCTAGCCACTCTGGGCGGCTTCCAACAAAGATTAAAATACATTAAATTGTCAGACAATAGAAAACTTCCCAAAACAGGGCTGCCTTCAGATGTCTTCTAAATGTCACATAGTTTTTTATCTCCTTGACATTTGATGGGAGGGCATTCCACAGGGCGGGCACCACTACCAAGAAGGCCCTCTGCCTGGTTCCCTGTAACTTTGCTTCTCGCAGTGAGGGAACTGCCAGAAGGCCCTCGGTGCTGGACCTCAGTGTCCGGGCAGAAAGATGGGGATGGAGATGCTCCTTCAGGTATATTGGGCTGAGGCCATTTAGGACTTTAAAAGTCAGCACCAACACTTTGAGTTGTACTCGGAAACGTACTGGGAGCAAATGTAGGTCTTTTAGGACCAGTGTTATATGGTCCTAGCGGCTACTCCCAGTCACCAGTCTAGCTGCTGCATTCTGGATTAATTGCAGTTTCCGGGTCACCTTCAAAGGTTGCCCCAAGTAGAGTGCATTGCAGTAGTCCAAGCGGGAGATACCTACAGCAAGCCCCACTCGGATGAGACAGATTGCGGACAGGGAGGGTCTCATCCTGCATACCAGATGGAGCTGGTAGACAGCTGCCCTGGACACAGAATTGACCTTGACCTCCATGGACAGCTGTGAGTCCAAAATGACTCCCAGGTGGCGCACCTGGTCCTTCAGGGGCACAATTACCCTATTCAGGACCAGGGAGTCCTCCACACCTGCCGCCCTCTGTCCCCCAAGAACAGTACTTCTGTCTTGTCAGGATTCAGCCTCAATCTATTCGCCTCCAGGCACTCACACAGGACCTTCACTGGTTCTGATTTGAAAGAGAGGTAGAGCTGGGTATCATCTGCATACTGATGAACACCCAGCCCAAACCCCCTGATGATCTCTCCCAGTGGCTGCATGTAGATGTTGAAAAGCATGGGGGAGAGGACAAAACCCTGAGGGACCCCACAAGTGAGAGCCCAGGGGTCTGAACACGGCCCAGGAAAAAGGAGCGGAACCACTGTATGACAGTGCCCCCAGCTCCCAGCCCCTCTAGGCGGTCCAGAAGGATATTATGGTTGATAGTGTCAAATGCTGCTGAGAGATCCAGCAGAACTAGGAAACAGCTCTCACCTTTGTCCCTAGCCCGCCGGAGATCATCGACCAGCGCGACCAAGGCAGTTTCAGTCCCATGATGAGGCCTGAATCCCGACTGGAAGAGATCCATATGGTCCGCTTCTTTCAGGTGTGTGTGGAGTTGTTCAGCAACCACCCGCTCAATCACCTTGCCCAAGAATGGAAGATTTGAGACTGGGCGATAGTTGGCCATATTGGCAGCATCTAAACATGGTTTTTTAAGAAGCGGTTTGATAACTGCCTGTTTCAATGGGTCTGGGAAGGCTCCCTCACAGAGAGAAGCATTCACCACCCCACAGAGCCCATCACCCAGCCCTTCCCGGCTCACTTTTATTAGCCAGGATGGGCAAGGATCAAGGAGACAGGTGGTTGGTTTCACTCGTCCAAGCAGCCTGTCCACATCCTCAGAGGTAACTACTACTACTACTACTACTACTACTACTACTAATAATAATTTATTATTTGTACCCCGCCCATCTGGCTGGGTCTCCCCAGCCACTCTGGGCGGCTTCCATAGAAACCAAAAATACACTAAAATATCACAAATTAAAAACTTCCCTGTACAGGGCTGCCTTAAGATGTCTTCTGAATGTTAGGTAGTTATTTATCGCTTTGACATCTGATGGGAGGGCGTTCCACAGGGCGGGCGCCGCTACCGAGAAGGCCCTTTGCCTGGTTCCCTGTAGCTTTGCTTCTCGCAATGAGGGAACCGCCAGAAGGCCCTCGGAGCTGGACCTCAGTGTCCGGGCAGAACGATGGGGGTGGAGATGCTCCTTCAGGTATACTGGGCCGAGGCCGTTTAGAGCTTTAAAGGTCAACACCAGCACTTTGAATTGTGCTCGGAAACGTACTGGGAGCCAATGTAGGTGTTTCAAGACCGGTGTTATGTGGTCTCGGCGGCTGCTCCCAGTCACCAGTCTAGCTGCCGCATTCTGGATTAGTTGTAGTTTCCGAGTCACCTTCAAAGGCAGCCCCACGTAGAGCGCATTGCAGTAGTCCAAGCGAGAGATAACTAGAGCATGCACCACTCTGGCGAGACAATCTGCGGGCAGGTAGGGTCTCAGCCTACGTACCAGATGGAGCTGGTAAACAGCTGCCCTGGATACAGAATTGACCTGCACCTCCATGGACAGCTGTGAGTCCAAAATGACTCCCAGGCTGTGCACCTGGTCCTTCAGGGGCACAGTTACCCTATTCAGGACCAGGGAGTCCTCCACACCAGCCCGCCCCCTGTCCCCCAAAAACAGTACTTCTGTCTTGTCAGGGTTCAACTTCAATCCATTAACCGCCATTCATCCTCCAACCGCCTCCAGGCACTCACACAGGACCTTCACCGCCTTCACTGGTTCTGATTTGAAAGAGAGGTAGAGCTGGGTATCATCTGCATATTGATGGACACCCAGTCCAACCCCCCTGATGATCTCTCCCAGCGGCTTCATATAGATGTTAAAAAGCATGGGGGAGAGGACGGAACCCAGAGGCACCCCACAAGTGAGGGCCCAGGGGTCTGAACACTCATCCCCCACGACCACTTTCTGAACACGGCCCAGGAGGAAGGAGCGAAACCACTGTATAACAGTGCCCCCAGCTCCCAGCCCCTCTAGACGGTCCAGAAGGATGTTATGGTCGATTGTATCAAAGGCCGCTGAGAGATCCAGCATAACTAGGAAACAACTCTCACCTTTGTCCCTAGCTCGCTGGAGATCATCAACCAGCGTGACCAAGGCAGTTTCAGTCCTGCGATGAGGCCTGAATCCCGATTGGAAGGGATCCGAATGGTCCGCATCCTCCAGGCGTGCCTGGAGTTGTTCAGCAACCACGTGCTCAATCACCTTGCCCAAGAATGGAAGATTTGAGACTGGGCGATAGTTGGCCATAGTGGCCGGGTCTAAAGATGGTTTTTTAAGAAGCAGTTTAATGACCGCCTCTTTCAGCGGATCTGGGAATGTTCCCTCACAGAGGGAAGCATTCACCACCCTGCAGAGCCCATCGCCCAGCCCTTCCCAGCTTGCTTTTATTAGCCAGGATGGGCAAGGATCAAGGAGACAGGTGGTTGGCTTCACGCGTCCAAGCAGCCTGTCCACATCCTCGGGGGTAACGGATTGAAATTGATTCCATGCAACTTGACCAGACAGGGCTCTAGCACTCTCCCGCCCCGGCCCTGCTCCCACGGTGGTGTCTAGCTCCTTCCGAATATGAGTGATTTTATCTGCAAAAAACTTTGCAAAATTGTTGCAGGAGATCTTGGGGTCTTTACAAGGCCCCGGTGGTAAAGGTGGTTCCGTTAAATTGTGAACCACCTGAAAGAGTCTCCTGCTACTGTTTTCTGCAGATGCAATAGAGGCGGTGAAGAAAGTCTTCTTCGCCGTCGCTATCGCCACTTGGTAGGCTCGACGTTGAGCTCTAACCTGTGTCCGGTCAGATTCGGAGTGAGTTTTCTGCCACCGACGCTCCAGCCGTCTCAGCGATTGTTTCATCGCCCTCAGCTCCGAAGAAAACCACGGGGCTGTCCGGGCTCCATGCAATCAGAGAGGGCACTTCGGAGTCAGACAGTCGATAGCCCTGGTTAACTCCGCATTCCAGCAGGCCACTAGGGAATCAGCTGAAAGGCCATCAACATGGGATAAAACATCCCCTACCACTCTCTGGAAACCGTTTGGATCCATTAAGTGGCGGGGGCGGACCATCCAAATTGGTCCCACCTCCCTGCAGAGGGGAAGGGTCGCGGAGAAGTCCAGTTGCACCAGGAAGTGATCTGACCATGGCATTTCTTTTGTTTCACTTTTACTCAATGTCAGATCACCAACATCCATAGAGGTAAACACCAGGTCTAAGGCATGTCCATGACTATGAGTTGGGCCAAAGTTATTCAGGGACAGCCCCATGGATGCCATGCTTTCCACGAAGTCCCGAGCGGCCCCTTGTAAGGTCGTGTCGGCATGGATGTTAAAATCCCCCAGGACAACCAAACTAGGTGTCTCCAGGAGAACATCCGCCATGACCTGAAGCAGCTTGGGCAGGGAATTCTTGGTGCTGTGGGGAGGTCAGTACACCAAAAGGAATCCTGTACTGCCCCTATTGCCCAACTTCCAGAACATGCACTCAGAGAACTGGGTCTTCCCAATAGGACGCCTGGTGCAAACTAGTGACTTCCTAAATATCACTGCAACCCCCCCTCCCCGCCCACATGACCTGGGTTGCTGTGCAAAAGAGAAACCTGGTGGAGAAGTGGCGGCAAGGACAGGCCCATCTGCTTCATCCAACCAAGTGTCTGTTACCCATGCCAGGTCAAGTCCTCCATCCAAGATCAAGTCATGGATGGCAGTGGTCTATGAATCATTGACCTGGCATTGCACAGCAGCACCTTCAGGTCATGTGGGTTTCCCTTGTTGATTCCAGAATCCATCCAGTCAAGACCAGACCTGGAGGCAGAGATAGTCTTCAAACAATAACTAAGCCTGCCTCCTGGGTAATGACATGTTCTGGTCTTAGCGTAACTCCTCCTCCTGCCCATGATCACTGAGATTGGGTGTCCCAGTGCATCCCCCCCGTGGAACTTGCCCCAGCCATTCTGTTGGCTGGGGCCCACTCCCAGGCAGCCCTGATCCCGCCCCTTAAAAACAAAACACAAACTATACAACAACCAATAAAACAAAACAAAACAACATTATACCTAAATGAATCCCCAACCACATATCCTTTTAGAAGACATCTGAAGGCAGCCTTGTTTAGGGAAGCTTTTAATGTTTGATGGACTACTGTATTTTAATGTTTTGTGGGAAGCCGCCCAGAACAGCTGGGGAAACCCAGCCAGATTTGCGGGGTATAAATAATAAATTGTTGTTGTTGTTGTTCTCCATCCCCCCCTCCCCCCCACCAGAGCAAAAGGGGGGGGAGAAGAGGAAAAATAACATGCCACTGACTGCTTAAGATCATTTTAAAACACATTAGATTAGACACTTGGAACAGGGAAGCAATAGCAGAAGAACTCCACACTTCCCCAAGAGTTTCTTCCAGTGAGTCCAGCCCCACCCTCTGGGCACTGCAGCAGGAGTCCTTTTGTAGCTGAGAATGTGTGGGCCTGGCCCCCGTCCCCCAGGCCAGTGGGGAAAGGCCTTGGAAGGGAGCAGGCCCTGCAGTCCTCGCCACAGCCGATGGTCCCAAATTAGGGAGCAGTGCTGATTAATGCTTGTTACCGGGAAAGAACTGAAGGGAGCTAGATGTGAGGTCTTCCTCCAGGGTTCACTGCCGGGGGTTCAAAAAGCCTGGTTATTTTCTGGGACGGATTTTGTTTGGCCCAATCATGGGATCTGAGCCATCTCCAATGTCACTCGTCTCTTTAGTCAGCCAAGGACAGATAGAAGAACAGAAATAAAACATCTGACAGAAGCCACTTCAACTTCCTGAATCACTTTGAAGATACATTTAAGAAGGCCTGGGCAGTTTAGAGGAGCCTGAAAAAAATATGGATGGGGGGGGTCTTATCTGCCCTGGAGGATCTTCCCCCCTGCTCAGCACCTTGCACCTATGGTGGCCCTGCCCCTATGAGGGGATGGGGGCTGCTGATGGATGGAGTCTGAGGGGGAAGGAGAGCGGTCAGTGCTCCTCCTCCTCCTGTGCATCTGGCCAGAGCCATGGCTGCTTTCCTGAGGCCCTTCCTCTGCTTCTGCCCCCGTGAAGGGGCCCTGATGGGAGGCTGTGGGGGCTGCAGACAGACCAGCCCTTCAAGAGCAAAAGGGGGCCATCTTGGAGGGGGGTAGGCATTATTATTATTATTATTATTATTATTATTATTATTATTTATACTCTGCCCACCTGGCTGGGTTTCATGCTTTGAAAAGGCAGAACCGGAGGAAGAATATTCACAGGGAAAGCAGTCAACAGTCCTCCATCCAAGGTTTGCTGTGGGAGTGTTAGCATCCCATGTGCTGTGGGTGGCGCTGTTGAGCCCCATCAAAATATCAGAGGTTCCTCCCATAGAGAGATGTCTTGAATTACAAAGCAGATAGGATGATCCAAGAGGAAGCCTTACCAAGAGAGTCCAAGATCCGACGATTTTCCTCCATGACTTCCTTATGCAGAGCTCTCTGGTCAGGATCCAGCAACGCCCGCTCCTCGTCTGTGAAATGGACAGCTACATCTTCAAAGCACACTGGACCCTAAAAGGAAAAGGAAAAGGTTGTCCTCTTAGACCAAATAAAGGTGAACTGTTACACTTTGTTGTCTTCTGCCTCTTAATTGATGTCCTGTTTTAATGGGAATCTTTTTCTGCGCATTTTATGGATGCATATTTTGTTGTGCTAATGAATTATTCATTGTGTACAGTGGTGCCTCTGGTTGCGAACGGGATTCGTTCCGGAGGCCGTTTGCAACCGGAAACTACTGCAACCCAAAGTGCCTGTTCTGCGCATGCGTGCGGGACGGTCTACCACTTCTGCGTAACTTGAGAAACCCAGAAGTAACCTGGTCTGGTACTTCTGGGTTTTCCGCGTTCGTAACTGGAAGGTAACATAACCTGATGGCAACGTAGCCAAAGGCACCACTGTATTTTAACGAGGGGTATTAAGAACCTGGTGTTTGTTGGTGTGTCTCCCCCTGAGTGCGGGTGTCCAATATCACCTGTCCTGAGCTGAGAGCAGCACCCACTCCTCCGGACTTCAAACAAGACATACATTCGAAAATGCAAGCACAACAAGAGACAGAACAAAGGGAATGGAAGTGATAGGAACTGTCTTCCGTTCTCACGCTTCCAAGCATGGAATGTAAACATAGGACATGTGATCTAACACTCACACATCCAGCGACGGGAGAATGAAACTATTAACAGTGTTCTTCAAATCATTCTTCAAATCCTGTGCACAAATATTCCCATTTTCCACATGGAAGGATCCCCTTCCTTCTGTCCCTCTGTGCTGTTCTGGCCGGGTGGGGAGGACCCTCCTGACGCCCTATAGACATCTTGAAGGTGCGCAGGGGAATGAGAGGGGGAAAGCCCCATTGTGCAACTGATGGGGTGAATCCTGGCCACTCTTTGGTATGGTGTGTGAACTGCTTAGAAGCCTATTTGAGCCTTCAACCCTCCTTCCTTGGCGGTTCCTCCCACCATTCCTCTGTGTCCACCAGTCCATGACATCCTCTCTCCACACATGGCCCCTTCCTCCTACCTGCTCTGGGTCCACAGGGGCAGCTTCCCCTCCGCCACCAAGAAAAGATGGACAAGCAGGTCTTGCTGGCATTGTTCCGTCTCCTGCAAGAGAAGAAGGTAAGTGGGAAGCCAAGAGCGCATGCTTCAGTCCGAAGGAAAACTACAGGTGCACCTTCAAACAAGGAGGAGTTGCCATGTAAATGTGGACGTTTGCACCCATTTGACATACTAGAGTGCAAAAATACATCTCCCTTTCTCTGGGCTCTTGGTCCTCTGTGAATTCTCCAATAAGATGAAAAGAAATCACAGATTAGTTTCAAAATCCACAAAATGTGACCCAACAGAGAAAAAACTCCTTCCTCCTTACCCAGAGGCCTCTCTCTGGAGTCCAAGGGAGTCTTCTCTGCCTCAGAGGAATCTGGACCCATTTCTGCTAACGGATCCTTCCCCTGAAAGAGCAACAAGGATTCAAAAAAGTAGATTAGAAATGGAATGGCTTAGGACACAAACACTTTGGGGCTGTCCGATATCATTCCTCGGATGCTTTCCAAAAAAGGATGGGCCATTAGGAATTGATTTGGGAATACTCTCCCTCCTCTTTGGAGCCCCTTGGGAGTCTCTCTCACCTGCTGCTCTGCCTGACTCAGGAGGAAACCTTCGGCCAGGGCCACCGCCTGGGAACTGGTCTCCACTCCACACTCCCTCACCCAGCTCTCCATCTCTGGTGGAAGGACAGCCAAGAACTGCTCCAAGATCACCAGGTCCAACATCTGAGCTTTCGTGTGCCTTTCCGGCTTCAGCCATTGACAGCAAAGGTGGTAGAGTTGGCTGCAAATCTCTCGGGGTCCTTTGGCCTCCTGGTAGCAGAACTGCCTGAGCTGCTGGCTCTGCACCTCTGAGCAAAGGGTGTCCTCCTCACCCAGTTCCTTCTTCACAGAGTTTTCCCAGAATCCCCCACTGCTCCCATGGTGGGTTCCAAGGCCTCTTCCTGCTTCATGGCCAGCTGAGTCTTGCTCATCCATCTCTGTTCTCTGGACACCTCCAGGAGATTGGAAGGAGTCCCTACGTCTTCTGCCAAGTTCTGCCTGTCCTAATGAGAGGTTTTGGCAAATTCTAAAAAGCAAATACATTTTTCTGATATAAAATTGATACACAGTAAGGAAGAGAAAAGGGTTCCCTGGGCAAGCATGGAGAAGTATTTGCAGGAATCTCAGCCCAGACTCAGAGTTTCTTTTTTTAAAAGAGAAAGAATGAAGTCAGAATTGACAAGTGAGTCATTTGTACCAAGTGTAGTTTGGACTCAAGGCAAGAGTGGGGGTCCCCCCCCCCAAATGCCAGGGCACATTTCTTTCCAGTGCCTGTCCCTTTTTCCTTTGTTCTGAGGGCCAGATCCTGACCTGACCAAAGGACAGCTCTCGAAAGCAAGAAAAGTAGGACTGCCCTTCATTCTGTGATTGTACGTGGCTTTAAGTTCTTTTCAGTATTGTGTTTTAATGTAATCTGCCTTGGGAACGGAGGGTGAAAATGGGATGGGGATGATGATGATGGTGAAGGTGTTACATAGCTTAACCCCCCCCCCCAGCCCCACTTGCTTGGAGGTTCTTTGGCATCCACCTGGTCCCTCAGATGGCCTCGGGGACTGGCAGTGCCCACTGGAAGCTCCAGCCACCGTCCCTTTGGCACAGAGAGGATGTGGCCATGGGGCTTCCTGCTCTGGATCCCATGGGGTGGTTGCAAGTCCTCTGGGTGGAACTGCCCTGGAAAACGGCTCCGAAACTGGCCCCTAATGGCTGGGCTCCCCTTTTTATTTGTGGCATATTCATCCCACCTTTTTCTCCAATCCACGGGTCTGCCCCTCCTCACTGAATACCCATTTATGTCATTTAGGAAATGACACATTTATGTCATTTACTGTATTTTTTGCCCTATAGGGCGCACCGGCCCATAGGGCGCACTTAATTTGGGGGGGGTAAAGAACCCCCCCCCAGCCTCAAAGAGCAAAGAAGCCATGACAGCGAGCGGGATGGATCCCGCTAGCTGTCTTGGCTTCGATTTTAGCCTCGGGGCTGGGGGTCCGGGAGTGATGGCGACGATGCCTGATGATCATCTTCCAAAGCAACTACTCTATTCCGAACTTAAAAATGGAAAGCGTAATGCTGGTGATCAGCAAAAGAGGTTCAAAGACTGTCTCTAGGCAAATCTAAAAAACTGTAGTATAAACACTGACAACTGGGAAACAGTGGCCTGCGAGGGCACCTTTTCAAAAGGTGTCCTGGGCTTTGAAGACACTCGAACTCAGGACGCAAGGGAGAAGCGTGCTAAGAGGAAGGCATGCTTGGCAAATCCTCACCATGATCAACTCCCGCCCGGAAACCAATGTCCCCACTGTGGAAGGACGTGTGGATCCAGAATTGGCCTCCACAGTCACTTAAGGACTCATTGTTAAAACCGTGTTCGTGGAAGACCAAGAAGAAGAATATAAACTCCACCCCCCCCCGCCCCTCCCCAGCAGCCCTGGGACTTGCCCCTTCTCCCCCCTGCGCCCTATGGGGAAGAGAGAGGAGACTTACAAGATCCCAAAGGTGCCACCGATGCAGCTCTTGCAGAGGAGACGAAAATCTCCCCCTGGAAGAGAGGAAATGGGGGGGGGGATTTCCTCAGGAGGACCTCGTCCTCCCCCCTTATGTCCTGTCCTCTCTAGGAATCCAGCCCAGTTCCTTTTAACCCTTGGCGAGCCGGGCTCCTCCCCCCTCCCTCTGCAAAGCAGGAGCCCCGGGCATCGCAGCCTCCAGGAGGGACTTATTTTGACAACCCTCTGGGCTGGCTCCTGAGCTGTTCCCTCCCTTGGAAAGGGAAGCAGGAGCAACAGGGTTAAAGAAAATAATCGGGTTTACGGGCCTCACACCGCTTCTTCCCCAGTCACCTAGGGGCAGCAAAAGGAGGAGACTCCAGCCAAGCTGAAGAAGGAAAATAGCGGTCCCCAGACCTGATCTTTGTTTGTTGCAAGGAAGGTTCAAAGGTGGCAAAGAGGAAGAACCCCCAGCAAGGGTGAAAGGGATTTTACCACAATGCATCACTCCCACCATCACCAAAACGTCATGGACTCGTCAGAAAAGAGGAGTTTGTCATGCAGAAAGGAGAAAGTGTCGGCCCCCCCCCGCCAGTCATTCCAGCTCCCACCGCCTTGGAAGGAGCTGCTTCCCCAAAGAGCAGGAACGGGATTTACACCTCCCCCCAGTCGCGAGGCTTTCCTGCGCTTCTCCTCTGGAAGGATCCGGATTACTGTCTGGGGTATGGGATGCCTCCTGGGGCGAAGCTGGATTCCCCCCTAAGGGCAAAGGACCTTTTGCTTGAGGGAGGGAGGGAGGGGAGCCCTGGATTCCCCTCTGTTTCTGTCTTGCAAGAAACAAGGAAACAGGAGGATGCATTGTATCCGCATTTTGCAGCGCGCTTCTTCTCCGCTTTCTGCTCTCGGTTTCTTGCGCTCAAAACGTCGCGCAGAAGAGCCGAGCTCTCCTGGCGGATCGCGCGCTCCAGACACGGGGATGCTGCTTCCTGACTTCGGATTGGCTGCCTGTCACCTTTGGACATAGAATCATAGAATCATAGAATCCTAGAGTTGGAAGAGACCACAAGGGCCATCGAGTCCAACCCCCTGCCAAGCAGGAAACACCATCAGAGCACTCCTGACATATGGTTGTCAAGCCTCTGCTTAAAGACCTCCAAAGAAGGAGACTCCACCACACTCCTTAGCAGCAAATTCCACTGTCGAACAGCTCTTACTGTCAGGAAGTTCTTCCTAATGTTCTTCCTAATCGTCCTAATGGACGATGCCCATTGGTCAGCGATGGTTCTTTGAGAAATCCTGGTGTTTCATTGAGGCGTTTCGGGACTCCATTGAAGGGTTTACAAGCCTCTTCGCTGTAGAACAGGGAGGGGGGTTTCTATGGGGGGGCCACTCTGGCTCGTCGTCCTGCGTGGGTGAATGGGATTTGGGGGTGTTTGGATGGCCTCTTAGTCCCCGGCTCTACGAACAGCTTGCGGGGTGAAAGGCCTGGAGGGGTCGTCTGAGGTCTCTCTCACCCGACAAGGCTGCTTTGTTGTCTCTGCAAGGCTGTCCTCCTGGCGGTCCTTCTTCTCCTTTATTTCAACCCCTCATCCCAGGGGCCTGAGCAGGGGATCCCACCCCCTACTCTCTAACAATGGAATGGGTTTCATATATATTTGATGCAAATGTATCCAGCTTTCCTGTGGGGCAGGTGGGGGAACGTAAGGGAACACTCTTGCAGGCCTCACAGCCTCCTCCGGGGAAGGAGTCCTGGTGTTCTGGGACTCACAGCTGCTCTCTTGTGAGCACCCGGTCTAGCAGAGTAAAAGAGGTGAGGAGGTATCTGGCCATACCGACTTTATTTCTACTAATTACAGATTAAAGAACGGAACACGTATGAGAGGAGCAGCTCTCATACAGACATCCTGTCTCGTCGCAAGACAGAGCAGAAAGAAAAAGTGCAATAGTACCAGAGACGGAATTCACACAGACTGGCTTCCCTCCTCACGGAACAGAAAGGAAACAAGAATCAGATGGACCTGGCAATGGGAGGAGTGAAATGCTAACAGAACGTGTGTCTTCTGCTTATAAATATGCTCTTACTGGCAGAAAGTTCTTTCTGAAGTTTAATAGGAATCTCCATTCCTGTTATCTTTTAACCCACTGGTTCGGATCCCACCCTCCAGAACAGGAGAAAACAAGGAGCCCCACCAATTTGCAGCTTGGAGGCGCTGGAAGAGGAAGCTCTGTGAACCTCTCTACTCCTGACGTGAACCACCCTGGCATCTTCAGATCAAGGGCACTGCACAAATTTTATAGCCATAGAAATAATAAAGTACGTTACCTGCTTGTGTGGTAAGAATTTGCTTCTACACCAGCGGTTTGTTACACATGTAAGGGAACATCTGAAATAAAAACACGGAACCAAGAGAAGGAGAGCAAACTCAGAGTCCTGCAGGGACCCAGTTTATTCAAACTATTGCAATAGGACAGCCTTGCTATCCAGTTCTTCAGCAGAAGGGCTGGTTTGAAAAGGCTGCCAGGAGGCATATTAGAAGAAAGCTTATATACACAGCACACAAAGACTCATAATATGCCACAGCACTCTTCCACTTGCATCAAGAAACGTCACAGGTCATGGGATGCGTGGCTCAATGTGGATATCGACTCCTCTGAAATTACCTTGGCGTGTCCCACAGTGCCCAGGTCATTTGGGTCTCATATGTCTCACTTTGACACCATGCCCACGGCAACCAGGACTTCCATGGGACTGTTGATTTTCCTATCCCCTATCTTACTTTCCTGTTCCCAAAACATGTCAAAGACCTTTGAGGAGAGATGTGAGTTCTCACACGGATGCTAGCTCAACACAGACCTCTTTCCCAAAACATCATCTGCCCTTCTAGGGTCTGAAAAGGCTGGAAGCGGTAGGAAACTTACACATGACAACTTTACAGGAGGGTGGAATGAGGTTTACAAAATGCAGGCATACAAAAGTCAAGCCTAATGCATTCTATCTAAAAGGCTGGATGCAATTAATACTAGGACACTTTGATCAAAATCTATAATATCTAATATTCAATCAACTATCAAATTTTTTTACACCAAGTCCTTCCAAGGAAAGATCAGCATGGACAGCAACCTCATCAGTGTCGCCCAATCACTGTTATCCCTCTCCCCAGGCATGACGTGAAGACGGAATTCAACACCTTGGCCAAGAACTTGCAAGTCACAGCTCTGGGTACGTAGTAGGAATTAATATGGGGCACCAGATGTGGCAAAGAACCCAGCTGCAATCATTACCTCATATGAACTAAAGTCTCCTCCAATTAAATCTGTATACAGCCACTACTGTAGTTTGCCCCACTGCGAGTTCTTTGATGGCTAACAAGACGGGCCCTGTGGCTGAAGCTCTTTCCACATGCTTGCCACTGTTAGGGTTTCTCCCCTGTATGAATTCTCTGATGGGACATGACACTATCCATTTTTCTGAAGCTCTTTGCACACTCTTGTAACTGATAGGGTTTTTCTCATGGATTAACTCTTTGATGGGCCCTAAGATGGCAGTTTTGAGTAAAGCTCTTTCCACACTAAAAGCACTGATAAGGTTTCTCCCTTGTATGAATTCTTTGATGGGAAGTGAGTTTGCTGCTCGTATTGAAGTTGCTTCCACATTCCAAACATTTATAGGGTTTCTCCCCTGTATGAATTCTGTGATGGGTTGTGAGACTGGTGCTGTGGGTGAATCTCTTTCCACATTCCAAGCACTGATAGGGTTTCTCTCCTGTATGAATTTTTTGATGGGAAGTGAGAGTGCTGCTCTTATTGAAGCTCTTTCCACATTCCAAGCACTGATATGGCTTCTCCCCTGTATGAATTCTTTGATGGACAGTGAGCTGGCCTTTGTCTATGAAGCTCTTTCCACATTCCAAGCACTGATGGGGTTTCTGCCCTGTGTGAATTATTTGATGGACAGTAAGCTGGCGTCTGTGAATGAAGCTCTTTCCACATTCCAAGCACTGATAAGGTTTCTCTCCCGTATGAATTCTTTGATGGGCCATGAACTGGCCTTTGTGAATGAAGCTCTTTCCACATTCCACGCAATGATAGGGTTTCTCCCCTGTATGAATTCTTTGGTGGGAAGTTAGCTTGGACCTCTCATTGAAGCTCTTTCCACATTCCAAGCACTGATAGGGTTTCTCTCCTGTATGAATTCTTTGGTGGGAAGTTAGCTTGGACCTCTCATTGAAGCTCTTTCCACATTCCAAACATTTATAGGGTTTCTCCCCTGTATGAATTCTCTGATGGTGGGTAAGCTGCCTTCTGAGAATAAATCTCTTTCCACATTCCAAGCACTGAAAGTGTTTTTCCCCTGTATGAATTCTTTGATGGGTTGTGAGACTGGTGCTCCGGGTGAATCTCTTTCCACATTCCAAACATTTATAGGGTTTCTCCCCTGTATGAATTCTCTGATGGGAAGTGAAACTCTCTCTTCGACTGAAGCTCTTGTCACATTCTTGGCACCGATAGGGTTTTTCTGTTGTATGAATTATTTGATGGGACATAAGTTGGCCTTTTAGAATGAAGCTCTTTCCACACTCCCAGCACTGATAAGGTTTCTCCCCTGTATGAATTCTTTGGTGGGAAGTGAAACTGTTCTTTTGACTGAAGCTCTTTCCACACTCCCAGCACTGATAAGGTTTCTCCCCTGTATGAATTCTATGATGGACTGTGAAACTCTCCTTTGTTCTGAAGCTCTTTCCGCACTCTTGGCACTGGTAGGGTTTCTCCCCTGTATGAATTCTTTGGTGGGAAGTTAATCTGTCCTTTTTTCTGAAGCTCTGCCCACAATCTTGGCACTGATAAGGTTTTTCCCTTGTATGAATTCTCTGATGGACAGTGACCTTGTATCTCTGACGGAACCTCTTTCCACATTCCAAGCACTGGTAGGGTTTCTCCCCTGTATGAATTCTTTGATGAGTCCTGAGCTGGGAGCTCTGAGTGAATGTCTTATCACATTCCAAACATTTATAGGGTTTCTCCCCTGTATGAATATTTTGATGGACACTTAGTTGGTGGCTGTGACTGAAGCTCTTTCCACACTGCAGGCACTGATAGGGTTTCTCTCCTGTATGAATTCTTTGATGGGAAGTGAGATTGCTGCTCCTAATGAAGCTCTTTCCACATTCCAAACATTTATAGGGTTTCTCTCCTGTATGAATAAGTTGATGAACAGTAAGCTGGCCTCGGCGACTGAAGCTCTTTCCACACTCCAAGCACTGATGGGGTTTATTCTCAAGGGGATTTCTTTGATGAGAAGTGGAATGGGAGCTCTGCCTGAAGCTCTCTTCACAGTCTGAATCCTGATATGACTCCTCCACTGTGTGGATTTCGTTGTGGTCTCCCTCGTTCTTCATCTCCAGTTCATCACCACCTGCAACTACGTGGCAAACAGATTAGAGCCTCAGGAATAATAATAATAATAATAATAATAATAATAATAATAATAATAATAATTTATTTATACCCCAGCCACTCTGGGCGGCTTCCAACAAAGATTTAAAAATACAGTAAAATTTCAGACATTAGAAAACTTCCCTAAACAGGGCTGCCTTCAGATGTCTTCTAAATGTCACATAGTTGTTTATCTCCTTGACATTTGATGGGAGGGCATTCCACCGGGTGGGCTTATCACAGTGAAGGAACCACCAGCAGGCCCTTGGCACTGGACTTCAGTATCCGGGCAGAACGATGGGGGTGGAGACGCTCCTTCAGTTATACTGGGCCGAGGTCATTTAGGGCTTTCAAGGTCAGCACCAGCACTTTGAGTTGTGCTTGGAAACGTACTGGGAGCCAATGTAGGCCTTTCAGGACCGGTGTTATGTGGTCTCAGCGGCTGCCCCCAGTCACCAGTCTGGCTGCCGCATTCTGGATTAATTGCAGTTTCTGGGTCACCTTCAAAGATGTCGGCCACGACTGGATCTAATGATCATGGGTCCCTTTACCTTTAAAGATGTTTTTTTTAAGAAGCGGTTTAATGATCGCCTCTTTCAGTGGGTCTGGGAAGGCTCCCTCACAGAAAGAAGCATTCACCACCCCACAGAGCCCATCGCCCAGCCCTTCCCGGCTAGCTTTTATTAGCCAGGATGGGCAAGGATCAAGGAGACAGGTGGTTGGTTTCACTTGTCCAAACAGCATGTCCACATCCTCGGAGGTAACAGATTGAAATTGATCCCACATAACATGACTAGACAGGACTCTAGCACTCTCCTGCCCCGGCCCTGCTCCCACAATGGTGACTACCTCCTTCCGAATCTGAGCAACTTTATCTGCAAAAAACTTTGCAAAATCATTGCAGGAGATCTTGGGGTCTTTACAAGGCTCTGATGGTAAAGGTGTTTCTGTTAAATTGCAAACCACCTGAAAGAGTTTCCTGCTGCTATTTTCTGCAGATGCAATAGAGGCGGTGAAGAAAGTCTTCTTCGCCATCACTATCACCACTTGATAGGCTTGACATTGAGCTCTAACCCGTGTCTGGTCCAATTCAGAATGGATTTTCTGCCACCGGTGCTCTAGCCATCTCAGATATCGTTTCCTCACCCTCAGCTCTGGAGAAAACCACAGGGCTGTCCGGGCTCCATGCAATCGGAGAGGGCGCTTCAGAGCCAGACAGTCGATAGCCCTGGTTAACTCCACATTCCAGCAGGCCACCAGGGAATCAGCTGAAAGGCCATCAACATGGGATGAAGCATCCCCTACCACTCTCTGGAAACCATTTGGATCCATTAAGTGGCGGGGGCGGACCATCTGAATCGATCCCATCTCCCTGGAGAGGTGAATGGTCGGAGAGATGTCCAGTTGCACCAGGAAGTGATCTGACCATGGCACTTCAGTTGCTTCACTTTTAGCTAGTGTCAGATTACCCACGTCACTAGAGGTGAACACCAGGCATGTCTGCGGCTATGAGTTGGACCAAACTCATTCAGGGACAACCCCATGGAGGCCATGCTTTGCACGAAGTCCCGAGCAGCCCCTAGTAAGGTTGTGTCAGCGTGGATGTTAAAATCCCCTAGGACAACCAAGCTAGGTGTCTCCAGGAGAACATCCACCACGACCTGAAGCAGCTCGGGCAGGGAATCCTTGGTGCAGTGGGGAGGTTGGTACACCAATAGGAATCCTGTACTGCCCCTATTGCCCAACTTCCAGAACATGCACTCAGAGAACTGGGTCTTCCCAATAGGACGCCTGGTGCAAACTAATGACTTTCTAAATATCACTGCAACCCCCCCTCCCCGCCCACATGACCTGGGTTGCTGTGCAAAAGAGAAACCTGTTGGACAAGCGGCAGCAAGAACAGGCCCATCTGCTTCATCCAACCAAGTGTCTGTTACCCATGCCAGGTCAAGTCCTCCATCCACAATCAGGTCATGGATGGCAGTGGTCTTATGAATCGTTGACCTAGCATTGCACAGCAGCACCTTCAGGTCATGTGGGTTTCCCTTGTTGATTCCAGAATCCATCCAGTCAAGACCAGACCTGGAGGCAGAGATAGTCTTCAAACAATAACTAAGCCTGCCTCCTGGGTAATGACATGTTCTGGTCTTAGCGTAACTCCTCCTCCTGCCCATGATCACTGAGATTGGGTGTCCCAGTGCATCCCCCCCTGTGGAACTTGCCCCAGCCATTCTGTTGGCTGGGGCCCACTCCCAGGCAGCCCTGGTCCCGCCCCTTAAAAACAAAACACAAACTATACAACAACCAATAAAACAAAACAAAACAACGTTATACCTAAATGAATCCCCAACCAGATATCCTTTTAGAAGACATCTGAAGGCAGCCTTGTTTAGGGAAACTTTTAATGTTTGATGGACTACTGTATTTTAATGTTTTGTTGGAAGCCGCCCAGAACAGCTGGGGAAACCCAGCCAGATTTGCGGGGTATAAATAATAAATTGTTGTTGTTGTTGTTATCCATCCCACCCCCCAACAGAGCAAAAGGGGGGGGGAGAAGAGGAAAAATAACATGCCACTGACTGCTTAAGGTCATTTTAAAACACATTAGATTAGACACTTGGAACAGGGAAGCAATAGCAGAAGAACTCCACACTTCCCCAAGAGTTTCTTCCAGTGAGTCCAGCCCCACCCTCTGGGCACTGCAGCAGGAGTCCTTTTGTAGCTGAGAATGTGTGGGCCTGGCCCCCGTCCCCCAGGCCAGTGGGGAAAGGCCTTGGAAGGGAGCAGGCCCTGCAGTCCTCGCCACAGCCGATGGTCCCAAATTAGGGAGCAGTGCTAATTAATGCTTGTTACCGGGAAAGAACTGAAGGGAGCTAGATGTGAGGTCTTCCTCCAGGGTTCACTGCCGGGGGTTCAAAAAGCCTGGTTATTTTCTGGGACGGATTTTGTTTGGCCCAATCATGGGATCTGTGCCATCTCCAATGTCACTCATCTCTTTAGTCAGCCAAGGACAGATAGAAGAACAGAAACAAAACATCTGACAGAAGCCACTTCAACTTCCTGAATCATTTTGAAGCCTACATTTAAGAAGGCCTGGGCAGTTTAGAGGAGCCTGAAAAAATATTGGGGGGGGGGTCTTATATGCCCTGGAGTAACTTCATCTGAGCAATTTCCCCCCTGCTCAGCACCTTGCACCTCTGGCAGCCCTGCCCCTATGAGGGGATGAGAGGCTGCTGATGGATGGAGCCTGAGGGGGAAGGAGAGCGGTCAGCCCTCCTCCTCCTCCTCCTCCTCCTGTACATCTGGCCAGATGCTTCCCAGCCCTGCTGGAGCCATGGCTGCTTTCCTGAGGCCTTTCCTCTGCTTCTGCCCCCATGAAGGGGCCCTGATGGGAGGCTGTGGGGGCTGCAGACAGGCCAGCTCTTCAAGAGCAAAAGGGGGCCATCTTGGAGGGGGGTAGGCAAGATGATGATGATGATTTTATTATTTATGCTTTGAAAAGGCAGAACTGGAGGAAGAATATTCACAGGGAAAGCAGTCAACAGTCTTCCATCCAAGGTTTGCTGTGGGAGTGTTAACATCCCAGGTGCTGTGGGTGGCGCTGTTGAGCCCCATCTAAATATCAGAGGTTCATCATCTAGAGAGATGTCTTGAATTACAAAACAGATAGGATGATCCAATAGGGAGCCTTACCGAGAGAGTCCAAGATCCCACGATTCTCCTCCATGACTTCCTTATGGAGAGCTCTCTGGTCAGGATCCAGCAACGCCCACTCCTCGTCTGTGAAATGGACAGCCACATCTTCAAAGCACACTGGGCCCTAAAAGAAAAAGGAAAAGGTTGTCCTCTTAGACCAAATAAAGGTGAACTGTTGCACTTTGTTGTCTTCTGCCTCTTAATTGATGTCCTGTTTTAATGGGAATCTTTTTCTGCGCATTTTATGGATGCATATTTTGTTGTGCTAATGAATTATTCATTGTGTACAGTGGTGCCTCTGGTTGCGAACAGGATTCGTTCCGGAGGCCGTTTGCAACCAGAAACTACTGCAACCCGAAGTGCCTGTTCTGTGCATGCGTGCGGGGCGGTCTATCGTTTCTGCGCATGTGCAAGCAGCGAAAGACCACTTCTGCGCATGCGCAACTGAAGAAACCCAGAAGTAACCCGGTCTGGTACTTCCGGGTTTGTCGTGTTCGTAACCGGAAGGCAATTATATATTTCACCCAGCAGAGCTTTACTGCTAGCCAAGGTAAATGAGCATAATGGTCACAAATGCAACACACCCAGGAGTGGCACGGTCCAGTTGCAGCAGAAGTGCAGAGTGTTTGAGGACCGGGACATTCGCAGGGAAGCCAAAATGCTTGTTTACAAAGCTATTGCACTACCAACCTTACTGTACGCTTGTGAAACATGGACCACTTATAAAGGCCATCTCCAACTCCTCAAAAGATTCCATCAACAGGGTCTCCAAAATATTTTACACATCACTTGGGAAGACAGGAGAACTAATACCAGTGTACTAGAAGAAGCAAAGATCACCAGTGTTGAAGCAATGATTCTTCAACATCAGCTTCGTTGGACTGGTCATGTTGTTTGGATGCCTGATGATTGTCTTCCAAAGCAACTACTCTATTCCAAACTTAAAAATGGAAAGCGTAATGCTGGTGGTCAACAAAAGAGGTTTAATGACGCTCTCAAGGCAAATCTTTAAAAATGTAGTGTAAACACCGACAATTGGGAAACACTGGCCTGCGAGCGCCCCAGTTGGAGAACAGCCTTGACCAAAGGTGTCGTGGGCTTTGAAAGACACTCGAACTCAGGACACAAGGGAGAAACGTGCCAAGAGGAAGGTACACTTGGCATATCCACACCATGATCAGCTCCCGTCCGGAAACCAATGTCCCCACTGTGGAAGGACGTGTGGGTCCAGAATTGGCCTCCACAGTCACTTACGGACTCATTGTTAAAACCGTGTTCGTGGAAGACCATCTTACTCGGCTACCAGGGATCGCCCAAGAAGAAGAATATAAACTCCCCCCCCCCGCCCCTCCCCGACAGCCCTGGGACTTGGCCCCTTCTCCCCCCTGCGCCCTATGGGGAAGAGAGAGGAGACTTACAAGATCCCAAAGGTGCCACCGACGCAGCTCTTGCAGAGGAGACGAAAACCTCCCCCTGGAAGAGAGGAAATGGGGGGGGGGGGAATTTCCTCGGGAGGACCTCGTCCTCCCCCCTTATGTCCTGTCCTCTCTAGGAATGCAGCTCACTTCCTTTTAACCCTTGCAAGGCGGAGCACTTCAAACGCACATCCTCTCTATTCAGGAGCCCGGGAGGAGCCTCGTACTTGGCAGACGCGTCGAGGCGCCTTCTTTGCGGAGACCGAAATGAATCCAAAGGGGGCGGGAGACCCAGGACGCCCAAAGGGGGAAGAGAAAGGAGACTCACCGGATCCCCGAAGGCGCCCCCGAGGCAGCACTTGCGGAGCAGGGAGACAACAGCCCCCCCCCTTGCAGGAAGGGATGGGGAGGAAGGGTCTTTGGCTCTGGGGGACGTGGCCCCCTTTATTCCCAGTCCTCTCTCGGAATCCAGCCCAGTTCCTTTGAACCCTGGGCGAGCCGGGCGCACCCAGCTCCCCCCTCTCCCTCCCTCTGCAAAGCAGGAGCCCCGGGCATCGCAGCCTCCAGGGGGGTCGTATTTGCATCCCTCCCACCATCACCAAAACGTCACGCCATGGTCACAAAAGAGGAGTGGTTGTCATGCAGAAAGGAGAAAGTGTCGCCCCCCCCCCGCCAGTCATTCCAGCTCCCACCGCCTTGGAAGGAGCTGCTTCCCCAAAGAGCAGGAACGGGATTTACACCTCCCCCCAGTCGCGAGGCTTTCCTGCGCTTCTCCTCTGGAAGGATCCGGATTACTGTCTGGGGTATGGGCTGCCTCCTGGGGCGAAGCTGGATTCCCCCCTAAGGGCAAAGGACCTTTTGCTTGAGGGAGGGAGGGAGGGAGGGGAGGCCTGGATTCCCCTCTGTTTCTGTCTTGCAAGAAACAAGGAAACAGGAGGATGCATTGTATCCGCTGTTGCCACATTTTGCAGCGCGCTTCTTCTCCGCTTTCTGCTCTCGGTTTCTTGCGCTCAAAGCGTCGCGCAAAAGAGCCGAGCTCTCCTGGCGGATCGCGCGCTCCAGACACGGGGCTGCTGCTTCCTGACTTCGGATTGGCTGCCTCTCACCTTGGACGTTGCCCATTGGTCAGCGATGGTTCTTTGAGAAATCCTGGTGTTTCATTGAGGGGTTTCGGGACTCCATTGAAGGGTTTACAAGCCTCTTCGCTGCAGAACGGGGAGGGGGGTTTCTAGGGGGGGGGCACGCAGGCTCGTCGTCCTGCGTGGGTGAATGGGATTTGGGGGTGTTTGGATGGCCTCTTAGGCCCCAGCTCTATCAACAGCTTGCGGGGTGAAAGGCCTGGAGGGGTCGTCTGAGGTCTCTCTCACCCGACAAGGCTGCTTTGTTGTCTCTGCAAGGCTGTCCTCCTGGCGGTCCTTCTTCTCCTTTATTTCAACCCCTCATCCCAGGGGCCTGAGCAGGGGATCCCACCCCCTACTCTCTAACAATGGAATGGGTTTCATATATATTTGATGCAAATGTATCCAGCTTGCCTGTGGGGCAGGTGGGGGAACGTAAGGGAACACTCTTGCAGGCCCCACGGCCTCCTCCGGGGAAGGAGTCCTGGTGTTCTGGGACTCACAGCTGCTCTCTTGTGAGCACCCGGTCTAGCAGAGTAAAAGAGGTGAGGAGGTATCTGGCCATACCGACTTTATTTCTACTAATTACAGATTAAAGAACGGAACACGTATGAGAGGAGCAGCTCTCATACAGACATCCTGTCTCGTCGCAAGACAGAGCAGAAAGAAAAAGTGCAATAGTACCAGAGACGGAATTCACAGACTGGCTTCCTTCCTCACGGAACAGAAAGGAAACAAGAATCAGATGGACCTGGCAATGGGAGGAGTGAAATGCTAACAGAACGTGTGTCTTCTGCTTATAAATATGCTCTTACTGGCAGAAAGTTCTTTCTGAAGTTTAATAGGAATCTCCATTCCTGTTATCTTTTAACCCACTGGTTCGGATCCCACCCTCCAGAGCAGGAGAAAACAAGGAGCCCCACCAATTTGCAGCTTGGAGGCGCTGGAAGAGGAAGCTCTGTGAACCTCTCTACTCCTGACGTGAACCACCCTGGCATCCTCAGATCAAGGGCACTGTCAGAGCGGATTGGTTTATTGCTCAAATAAGCCTGAGGTCCGGCACACTTCCCCTGTGCAAGCCTCTGCATTCCAAAGTCCACATATCTGAGCATAGCAGAGATCATCAGCAGCGGCAAGAGAAAGACTGCAAAAAACTCCAGTGCCTTCTTCAGTGTGCTTAAATAAAGTCCACTCAGGATCTTAGCAGCTAAAAGCAGTTTTATTTACAGCAGACTATCCATTATCTATCACAGCGAACAGCATCGTGAAAACACGTCCTCTCTCTTCAAAAGCGAAAGTAGAGAGAAAGAACAAAGGCTTGAGGCTCTTGGAAATGACGCAGAATTTCCCCCCTCCTCTCAACAGTAGGCAGAGTGTACACTCTGAGCTGTTTAACCCTGTAAGCTCAGGTTCTCCTCACAGGCACTGCCCAAATTTAATAGCTATAGAAATAATAAATAAAGTATCTGAATTGCTTGGGTGGTAAAAAATTACTTCTACGCCAGGAGTTTGTTACCCAGGTGAAGGAACACCTGAAATATAAACACAGGACCAAGGGAATGAGACCAAACTCAGAGTCCTGCAGGGACCCAGTTTATTCAAACTATTGCAATAGGACAGCCTTGCTATCCAATTCTTCAGCAGAAGGGCTGGTTTGAAAAGGCTGCCAGGAGGCATATTAGAAGAAAGCTTATATACACAGCACACAAAGACTCATAATATGCCACAGCACTCTTCCACTTGCATCAAGAAACGTCACAGGTCATGGGATGCGTGGCTCAATGTGGATATCGACTCCTCTGAAATTACCTTGGGGTGTCCCAGAGTGGCCAGGTCATTTGGGTCTCATATGTCTCACTTTGACACCATGCCCACGGCAACCAGGACTTCCATGGGACTGTTGATTTTCCTATCCCCTATCTTACTTTCCTGTTCCCAAAACATGTCAAAGACCTTTGAGGAGAGATGTGAGTTCTCACACGGATGCTAGCTCAACACAGACCTCTTTCCCAAAACATCATCTGCCCTTCTAGGGTCTGATAAGGATGGAAGTGATAGGAAACTTACACATGACAACTTTACAGGAGGGTGGAATGAGGTTTACAAAATGCAGGCATACAAAAGTCAAGCCTAATGCATTCTATCTAAAAGGCTGGATGCAATTAATACTAGGACACTTTGATCAAAATCTATAATATCTAATATTCAATCAACTATCACATTTTCCTAGGAAAGATCAGCATGGACAGCAACCTCATCAGTGTCACCCAATCTCTCTTATCCCTCTCCCCAGGCATGATATGAAGAAGGAATTCAACACCTTGGCGAAGGACTTGCAAGTCACAGCTCTGGGTACGTAGTAGGAATTACTATGGGGCACCAGATGTGGCAAAGAACCCAGCTGCAATCATTACCTCATATGAACTAAGGTAAAAGGTAAAGGTAAAGGTACCCCTGCCCGTATGGGCCAGTCGTGTCCGACTCTAGGGTTGTGCGCCCATCTCACTTAAGAGGCCGGGGGCCAGCGCTGTCCAGAGACACTTCTGGGTCACGTGGCCAGTGTGACGAAGCTGCTCTGGCGAGCTGGCACCCGCGCAGCACACGGAAACGCCGTTTACCTTCCCGCTAGAAAGCGGTATCTATTTATCTACTTTCATTTAAGAGTGCTTTCGAACTGCTAGGTGGGCAGGAGCTTGGACCGAAAGACGGGAGCTCACCCCGCCGCGGGGATTCAAACCACTGACCATGCGATCGGCAAGCCCTAGGCACTGAGGTTTTACCCACAGTGCCACCCGCGTCCCTCTCATATGAACTAAAGTCTCCTCCAATTAAATCTGTATACAGCCACTACTGTAGTTTGCCCCACTGCGAGTTCTTTGATGGCAAACAAGACGGGCTCTGTGGCTGAAGCTCTCCACATGCTTGCCACTGTTAGGGTTTCTCCCCTGTATGAATTCTCTGATGGGACATGACACTATCCATTTTTCTGAAGCTCTTTCCACACTCTTGTAACTGATAGGGTTTTTCTCATGGATTAACTCTTTGATGGGCCATAAGACGGCATTTTTGAGTAAAGCTCTTTCCACACTAAAAGCACTGATAAGGTTACTCCCTTGTATGAATTCTTTGATGGGAAGTGAGTTTGCTGCTCGTATTGAAGCTCCTTCCACATTCCAAACATTTATAGGGTTTCTCCCCTTTATGAATTCTCTGATGGTCAGTAAGCTGCCTTTTGAGAATAAATCTCTTTCCACATTCCAAGCACTGATAGTCTTTCTCCCCTGTATGAATTCTGTGATGGGTTGTGAGACTGGTGCTCCGGGTGAATCTCTTTCCACATTCCAAGCACTGATATGGCTTCTCCCCTGTATGAATTATTTGATGGACACTTAGCTGGTAGCTGTGACTGAAGCTCTTTCCACACTCCAAGCACTGATAAGGTTTCTCCCCTGTATGAACTCTTTGATGGGAAGTGAAACTGTCCTTTCGACTGAAGCTCTTTCCACATTCCAAGCACTGATAAGGTTTCTCTCCTGTATGAATTATTCTATGGGAAGTGAGATTGCTGCTCTTAATGAAGCTCTTTCCACATTCCAAACATTTATAGGGTTTCTCCCCTGTATGAATTCTCTGATGGTCAGTAAGCTGCCTTCTGAGAATAAATCTCTTTCCACATTCCAAGCACTGATATGGTTTCTCCCCTGTATGAATTCTTTGATGGGAAGTGAAACTCTCTCTTCGACTGAAGCTCTTGTCACATTCTTGGCACTGATAGGGTTTCTCTGTTGTATGAATTATTTGATGGGACATAAGATGACCTTTTTGAACGAAGCTCTTTCCACACTCCCAGCACTGATAAGGTTTCTCCCCTGTATGACTTCTCTGATGGACAGTGAAAGTCTCCTTTGTTCTGAAGCTCTTTCCACACTCCTGGCACTGGTAGGGTTTCTCCCCTGTATGAATTCTTTGGTGGGAAGTGAAACTGTCCTTTTTTCTGAAGCTCTGCCCACAATCTTGGCACTGATAAGGTTTTTCCCTTGTATGAATTCTCTGATGGACAGTAAGCTTGTATCTCTGACGGAACCTCTTTCCACATTCCAAGCACTGGTAGGGTTTCTCCCCTGTATGAATTCTTTGATGAGTTGTGAGATGGGAGCTCTGAGTGAATGTCTTATCACATTCCAAACATTTATAGGGTTTCTCCCCTGTATGAATATTTTGATGGACACTTAGTTGGTGGCTGTGACTGAAGCTCTTTCCACATTCCAAGCACTGATAGGGTTTCTCTCCTGTATGAATTCTTTGATGGGAAGTGAGATTGCTGCTCCTAATGAAGCTCTTTCCACATTCCAAACATTTATAGGGTTTCTCTCCTGTATGAATAAGTTGATGAACAGTAAGCTGGCCTCGGTGTCTGAAACTCTTTCCACATTCCAAGCACTGATGGGGTTTCGTCTCAAGCGGATTTCTTTGATGGGAAGTGGAATGGGAGCTCTGTCTGAAGCTCTCTCCACAGTCTGAATCCTGAGACAGTTCCCCCACTGTGTGGATCTCTTTGTGGTCTCCCTCGTTCTTCATCACCAATTCATCACCACCTGCAACTAAGTGGCAAACAGATCAGAGCCTCAGGAATAATAATAATAATAATAATAATAATAATAATAATAATTTAATATTTATACCCCAGCCACTCTGGGTGGCTTCCAACGAAGATTAAAAATACATTAAAATGTGAGACATTAGAAAATTTCCCTAAACAGAGCTGCCTTCAGATGTCTTCTAAATGTCACATAGTTGTTTATCTCCTTGACATTTGATGGGAGGGCGTTCCACAGGGTGGGCTTATCACAGTGAAGGAACCACCAGCAGGCCCTTGGCACTGGACTTCAGTATCCGGGCAGAACGATGGGGGTGGAGACGCTCCTTCAGTTATACTGGGCCGAGGTCATTTAGGGCTTTAAAGGTCAGCACCAA
This sequence comes from Podarcis pityusensis, assembly GCF_964106645.2. NCBI lineage: Eukaryota > Metazoa > Chordata > Lepidosauria > Squamata > Lacertidae > Podarcis > Podarcis pityusensis. The sequence continues at coordinate 767,020 of NC_138033.1, read as the reverse complement.
CACTTTGAGTTGTGCTCAGAAACGTACTGGGAGACAATGTAGGTCTTTCAGGACTGGTGTTATGTGTTCTCAGCGGCCACCCCCAGTCACCAGTCTGGCTGCCGCATTCTGGATTAATTGCAGTTTCTGGGTCACCTTCAAAGGTTGCCCCACGGAGAGCGCATAGCAGTACTCCATGCAGGAGATAACCAGAGCATGCACCACTCTGGCAACCACCTGGCTGGGTTTCATGCTTTGAAAAGGCAGGACCGGAGGAAGAATATTCACAGGGAAAGCAGTCAACAGTCCTCCATCCAAGGTTTGCTGTGGGAGTGTTAGCATCCCAGGTGCTGCAGGTGGCGCTGTTGAGCCCCATCTAAATATCAGAGGTTCCTCCCATAGAGAGATGTCTTGAATTACAAAGCAGATAGGATGATCCAAGAGGAGGCCTTACCTAAAGAGTCCAAGATCCCACGATTCTCCTCCATGACTTCCTTATGGAGAGCTCTCTGGTCAGGATCCAGCAACGCCCACTCCTCGTCTGTGAAATGGACAGCTACATCTTCAAAGCACACTGGACCCTAAAAGAAAAAGGAAAAGGTTGTCCTCTTAGACCAAATAAAGGTGAACTGTTACACTTTGTTGTCTTCTACCTCTTAATTGATGTCCTGTTTCAATGGGAATCTTTTTCTGCGCATTTTATGGATGCATATTTTGTTGTGCTAATGAATTATTCATTGTGTACAGTGGTGCCTCTGGTTGCGAACGGGATTCGTTCCGGAGGCCATTTGCAACCAGAAACTACTGCAACCCGAAGTGCCTGCACTGCGCATGTGTGCGGGGCGGTCTATCGCTTCTGTGCATGTGCGAGCAGCGAAAAACCACTTCTGCGCATGCGCAACTCGAGAAACCCGGAAGTAACCCGGTCTGGTACTTCTGGTTTTCCGCGTTCATAACCGGAAGGTTACATAACCTGATGGCAACGTAGCCAAAGGCACCACTGTATTTTAACGAGGGGTATTAAGAACCTGGTGTTTGTTGGTGTGTCTCCCCCTGAGTGCGGGTGTCCAATATCACCTGTCCTGAGCTGAGAGCAGCACCCACTCCTCCGGACTTCAAACAAGACATACATTCAAAAATGCAAGCACAACAAGAGACAGAACAAAGGGAACGGAAGTGATAGGAACTGTCTTCCGTTCTCACGCTTCCAAGCATGGAATGTAAATATAGGACATGTGATCTAACACTCACACATCCAGCGACGGGAGAATGAAACTATTAACAGTGTTCTTCAAATCATTCTTCAAATCCTGTGCACAAATATTCCCGTTTTCCACATGGAAGGACCCCCTTTCTTCTGTCCCTCTGTGCTGTTCTTGCCGGGTGGGGAGGACCCTCCTGAAGCCCTATAGACATCTCCAAGGTGTGCAGGGGAATGAGAGGGGAAAAGCCCCACTGTGGGACTGATGGGGTGAATCCTGGCCACTCTTTGGTATGGGGTGTGAACTGCTTAGAAGCCTATTTGAGCCTTCAACCCTCCTTCCTTGGCGGTTCCTCCCACCATTCCTCTGTGTCCACCATTCCATGACATCCTCTCTCCCCACATGGCCCCTTCCTCCTACCTGCTCTGGTTTGAGTCGGCTGCAAACCTCTCGGGGTCCTTTGGCCTCCTGGTAGCAGAACTGCCTGAGCTGCTGGCTCTGCACCTCTGAGCAGAGGGTGTCCTCCTCACCCAGTTCCTTCTTCACAGAGTTTTCCCAGAATCCCCCACTGCTCCCATGGTGGGTTCCAAGGCCTCTTCCTGCTTCATGGCCAGCTGAGTCTTGCTCATCCATCTCTGTTCTCTGGACACCTCCAGGAGATTGGAAGGAGTCCCTACGTCTTCTGCCAAGTTCTGCCTGTCCTAATGAGAGGTTTTGGCAAATTCTAAAAAGCAAATACATTTTTCTGATATAAAATTGATACACAGTAAGGAAGAGAAAAGGGTTCCCTGGGCAAGCATGGAGAAGTATTTGCAGGAATCTCAGCCCAGACTCAGAGTTTCTTTTTTTAAAAGAGAAAGAATGAAGTCAGAATTGACAAGTGAGTCATTTGTACCAAGTGTAATTTGGACTCAAGGCAAGAGTCGGGGTCCCTCCCCCCCCCAAATGCCAGGGCACATTTCTTTCCAGTGCCTGTCCCTTTTTCCTTTGTTCTGAGGGCCAGATCCTGACCTGACAAAGGACAGCTCTCGAAAGCAAGAAAAGTAGGACTGCCCTTCATTCTGTGATTGTACGTGGCTTTAAGTTCTTTTCAGTATTGTGTTTTAATGTTGTAATCTGCCTTGGGAACGGAGGGTGAAAATGGGATGATGATGATGATGGTGGTGAAGGTGTTACATAGCTTAACCCCCCCCCCAGCCCCACTTGCTTGGAGGTTCTTTGGCATCCACCTGGTCCCTCAGATGGCCTCGGGGACTGGCAGTGCCCACTGGAAGCTCCAGCCACCGTCCCTTTGCACAGAGAGGATGTGGCCATGGGGCTTCCTGCTCTGGATCCCATGGGGTGGTTGCAAGGTCCTCTGGGTGGAACTGCCCTGGAAGACGGCTCCGAAACTGGCCCCTAATGGCTGGGCTCCCCTTTTTATTTGTGGCATATTCATCCCACGTTTTTCTCCAATCCATGGGTCTGCCCCTCCTCATTGAATATCCATTTACCGTATTTTTTGCACCATAACACTCACTTTTTTCCTCCTAGAAAGTAAGGGGAAATGTCTGTGCGTGTTATGGAGCGAATACCTACGGATGGCGGGGGGGGATCTGCTGCAGTCGTGAGCAGAGGATCCATGGTTCCCCTTCCTTCCCTCCTCTGTGGCTCGCTTTGCTCGCTTTGAAACAGCAAAGCGGGAGAAGAGCCACTGAGTGGGGAGAAGAGAGGGACAGAGAGCCTGGTTACAAAGCACGGATCCACATGGATCCTCAGGATTTTTGCACTGGGTCACCCCAAATTCACCATCAGATCACATAGCATGTCCATGGCTACAGCTTGCACCAAAAAAATCACGCACCCACTGTTGCCTGGGGCCGCAGTGGTGCAAAAACGTGGTTACAAAGCGTGGATCCAAATGGATCCTCAGGATTTTTGCATTGGGCTACCCCAAACTCACCGTCAGATCACATGTCTGTGGCCACAGCATGAACCACAAAAATCATACATCCACTGTTTCGTTTAGAATATTTTTTTTCTTGTTTTCCTCCTCTAAAAACTATGTGCGTGTTATGGTCTGGTGCGTGTTATAGAGCGAAAAATACGGGTATGTCATTTAAATTCTACTGGATATTGATCCAGAGCAGAACTCTCACATATAGTTAGCAGAGTAAAAAGTCAAACACATTGCAGGATTCCCAAAAAATAGATCAGAGGCAATTATATATTTCACCCAGCAGAGCTTTACTGCTAGCCAAGGCAAATGAGCATAATGGTCACAAATGCAACACACCCAGGAGTGGCACGGTCCAGTTGCAGCAGAAGTGCAGAGTGTTTGAGGACCGGGACATTCGCAGGGAAGCCAAAATGCTTGTTTACAAAGCTATTGCACTACCAACCTTACTGTACGCTTGTGAAACATGGACCACTTATAAAGGCCATCTCCAACTCCTCAAAAGATTCCATCAACAGGGTCTCCAAAATATTTTACACATCACTTGGGAAGACAGGAGAACTAATACCAGTGTACTAGAAGAAGCAAAGATCACCAGTGTTGAAGCAATGATTCTTCAACATCAGCTTCGTTGGACTGGTCATGTTGTTTGGATGCCTGATGATTGTCTTCCAAAGCAACTACTCTATTCCAAACTTAAAAATGGAAAGCGTAATGCTGGTGGTCAACAAAAGAGGTTTAATGACGCTCTCAAGGCAAATCTTTAAAAATGTAGTGTAAACACCGACAATTGGGAAACACTGGCCTGCGAGCGCCCCAGTTGGAGAACAGCCTTGACCAAAGGTATCGTGGGCTTTGAAAGACACTCGAACTCAGGACACAAGGGAGAAACGTGCCAAGAGGAAGGTACACTTGGCATATCCACACCATGATCAGCTCCCGTCCGGAAACCAATGTCCCCACTGTGGAAGGACGTGTGGGTCCAGAATTGGCCTCCACAGTCACTTACGGACTCATTGTACTCGGCTACCAAGGATCGCCCAAGAAGAAGAATATAAACTCCCCCCCCGCCCCTCCCCGGCAGCCCTGGGACTTGGCCCCTTCTCCCCCCTGCGCCCTATGGGGAAGAGAGAGGAGACTTACAAGATCCCAAAGGTGCCACCGACGCAGCTCTTGCAGAGGAGACGAAAACCTCCCCCTGGAAGAGAGGAAATGGGGGGGGGGGATTTCCTCGGGAGGACCTCGTCCTCCCCCCTTATGTCCTGTCCTCTCTAGGAATGCAGCTCACTTCCTTTTAACCCTTGCAAGGCGGAGCACTTCAAACGCACATCCTCTCTATTCAGGAGCCCGGGAGGAGCCTCGTACTTGGCAGACGCGTCGAGGCGCCTTCTTTGCGGAGACCGAAATGAATCCAAAGGGGGCGGGAGACCCAGGACGCCCAAAGGGGGAAGAGAAAGGAGACTCACCGGATCCCCGAAGGCGCCCCCGAGGCAGCACTTGCGGAGCAGGGAGACAACAGCCCCCCCCCCTTGCAGGAAGGGATGGGGAGGAAGGGTCTTTGGCTCTGGGGGACGTGGCCCCCTTTATTCCCAGTCCTCTCTCGGAATCCAGCCCAGTTCCTTTGAACCCTGGGCGAGCCGGGCGCACCCAGCTCCCCCCTCTCTCTCCCTCTGCAAAGCAGGAGCCCCGGGCATCGCAGCCTCCAGGGGGGTCGTATTTGCATCCCTCCCACCATCACCAAAACGTCACGCCATGGTCACAAAAGAGGAGTGGTTGTCATGCAGAAAGGAGAAAGTGCCCCCCCCCGCCAGTCATTCCAGCTCCCACCGCCTTGGAAGGAGCTGCTTCCCCAAAGAGCAAGAACGGGATTTACACCTCCCCCCAGTCGCGAGGCTTTCCTGCACTTCTCCTCTGGAAGGATCCGGATTACTGCCTGGGGTATGGGCTGCCTCCTGGGGCGAAGCTGGATTCCCCCCTAAGGGCAAAGGACCTTTTGCTTGAGGGAGGGAAGGAGGGGGGGCCCTGGATCGCCCTCTGTTTCTGTCTTGCAAGAAACAAGGAAACAGGAGGATGCATTGTATCCGCTGTTGCCACATTTTGCAGCGCGCTTCTTCTCCGCTTTCTGCTCTCGGTTTCTTGCGCTCAAAGCGTCGCGCAAAAGAGCCGAGCTCTCCTGGCGGATCGCGCGCTCCAGACACGGGGCTGCTGCTTCCTGACTTCGGATTGGCTGCCTCTCACCTTGGACGTTGCCCATTGGTCAGCGATGGTTCTTTGAGAAATCCTGGTGTTTCATTGAGGGGTTTCGGGACTCCATTGAAGGGTTTACAAGCCTCTTCGCTGCAGAACGGGGAGGGGGGTTTCTAGGGGGGGGGGCACGCAGGCTCCGCGTCCTGCGTGGGTGAATGGGATTTGGGGGTGTTTGGATGGCCTCTTAGTCCCCGGCTCTACGAACAGCTTGCGGGGTGAAAGGCCTGGAGGGGTCGTCTGAGGTCTCTCTCACCCGACAAGGCTGCTTTGTTTGTTTGTTTGTTTAATTTTCAAATATCTTTATTGAAACTTAACATATATACATGATAACCAAAATTCCCAATGATTCCCTCACATAAAATATAATATCTAAATTATAACAGTTGCATAATCATACACTAAATTATCAAAGGCAAAGCTGCTTTGTTGTCCTGCAAGGGGCCAGGAGTGTCTCTGCAAGGCCGTCCTCCGGCGGTCCTTCTCCTCCTTTATTTCAACCCCTCATCCCCAGGGGCCTGAGCACTGGATCCCACCCCCTACCCCCTAGCAATGGAATGGGTTTCAGATATATATATGATACAAAAGTATCCAGCTTGCCTGTGGGGCTGGTGGGGGAACGTAAGGGAACACTCTTGCAGGCCCCACGGCCTCCTCCAGCACTGGAACAGCTACGCAGCGTTCCCGGGAAGGAGTCCTGGTGTTCTGGGACTCCCAGCTGCTCTCTTGTGAGTACGCGGTCTAGCAGAGTAAAAGCAGCGCAGACGTATATCACACTTACACCGAAAACAGGGACGCAACTTAAGAACTACCGCCCCATATCACTGCTCAATGTGGATTATAAAATCTTTGCAGATATTTTGGCTAAAAGACTAAAAAAAGTGCTAGTGGAAGAGATTCATAAAGATCAAGCAGGCTTTCTCCCGGGTAGACCCTTGTCTGATAATATGAGAAATATAATTAATATTTTAGAAAAATTACAAGTGAATATTAATACCAAGGCAGTTTTGATATTTGTGGACGCGGAGAAAGCTTTTGACAACATTTCTTGGAGTTTTATGAAGAAGAACCTACAGGGGATGGGTGTAGGTCAAGGCTTTGGAAATGGTATAAGTGCAATTTATTCAGAACAAAAGGCTAAATTAATTATAATAATAATAATAATAATAATTTATTATTTATACCCCGCCCATCTGGCTGGGCTTCCCCGGCCACTCTGGGCGGCTTCCAAAAGAATATTAAAATACCATAATACATCAAACATTAAAAGCTTCCCGAAACAGGGCTGCCTTCAGGTGTCTTCTAAAAGCCTGGTAGTTGTTGTTCTCTTTGACATCTGGTGGGAGGGTGTTCCACAGGGAAGGCGCCACTACCGAGAAGGCCCTCTGCCTGGTTCCCTGTAACTTGGCTTCTCGCAGTGAGGGAACCGCCAGAAGGCCCTCAGTGCTGGACCTCAGTGTCCGGGTAGAACGATGGGGGAGGAGACGCTCCTTCAGATATACTGGACCAAGGCCGTTTAGGGCTTTAAAGGTCAGCACCAACACTTTGAATTGTGCTCGGAAACGTACTGGGAGCCAATGTAGGTCTTTCAAGACCGGTGTTATGTGGTCTCTGCGGCCGCTCCCAGTCACCAGTCTAGCTGCCGCGTTCTGGATTAGTTGTAGTTTCCGGGTCACCTTCAAAGGTAGCCCCACGTAGAGCGCATTGCAGTAATCCAAGCGGGAGATAACCAGAGCATGCACCACTCTGGCGAGGCAGTCCGCAGGCAGATAGGGTCTCAGCCTGCGTACCAGATGGAGCTGGTAAACAGCTGCCCTGGACACAGATTTGACCTGTGCCTCCATGGACAGCTGTGAGTCCAAAATGACTCCCAGGCTGCGCACCTTGTCCTTCAGGGGCACAGTTACCCCATTCAGGACCAGGGAATCCTCCACACCTGCCCGCCTCCTGTCCCCCAAAAACAGTACTTCTGTCTTGTCAGGATTCAACCTCAATCTGTTAGCCGCCATCCAACCTCCAACCGCCTCCAGGCACTCACACAGGGCCTTCACTGCCTTCACTGGTTCTGATTTGAAAGAGAGGTAGAGCTGGGTATCATCTGCATACTGATGAACACCCAGCCCAAATCCCCTGATGATCTCTCCCAGCGGCTTCATGTAGATGTTGAAAAGCATGGGGGAGAGGACAGAACCCTGAGGCACCCCACAAGTGAGGGCCCAGGGGTCTGAACACTCATCCCCCACCACCACTTTCTGAACACGGCCCAGGAGGAAGGAGCGGAACCACTGTATAACAGTGCCCCCAGCTCCCAACCCCTCAAGACGGTCCAGAAGGATGTTATGGTCGATGGTATCAAACGCCGCTGAGAGATCCAGCAGAACTAGGAAACAGCTCTCACCTTTGTCCCTAGCCCGCCGGAGATCATCAACCAGTGCGACCAAGGCAGTTTCAGTCCCATGATGAGGCCTGAATCCCGACTGGAAGGGATCCAAATGGTCCGCTTCTTCCAGGCGTGCCTGGAGTTGTTCAGCAACCACTCGCTCAATCACCTTGCCCAAGAATGGAAGATTTGAGACTGGGCGATAGTTGGCTATCGTGGCCGCATCTAAAGATGGTTTTTTAAGAAGCGGTTTAATAACCGCCTCTTTCAGCGGGTCTGGGAAGGCTCCCTCACGGAGGGAAGCATTCACCACCCCACGAAGCCCATCGCCCAGTCCTTCCCGGCTAGCTTTTATAAGCCAGGATGGGCAAGGATCGAGGCGGCAAGTGGTTGGTTTCACTCGTCCAAGCAGCCTGTCCACATCCTCGGGGGTAACAGATTGGAATTGATCCCACACAACTTGACTAGACAGGACTCTAGCACTCTCCCGCCCCGGCCCTGCTCCCACGGTGGAGTCTACCTCTTCTCGAATCTGAGCGACTTTATCTGCAAAAAACTTTGCAAAGTCATTGCAGGAGATCATGTGGCCGCTACTGGGCCCTGATGGAGCAGGTGGTTCCGCTAAATTGCGAACCACCTGAAAGAGTCTCCTGCTGCTGTTTTCCGCAGATGCAATAGAGGCGGTGAAGAAAGTCTTCTTCGCCGTCGCTATCGCCACTTGGTAGGCTCGACATTGAGCTCTAACCCGTGTCCGGTCAGATTCAAAATGGGTTATCCGCCACCGGCGCTCTAGCCGTCTCAGCGATTGTTTCATTGCCCTCAGATCCGTGGAAAACCACGGGGCTGTCCGGACTCCATGCAATCGGAGAGGGCGCTTTGGAGCCAAACAGTCAATAGCCCTGGTTAACTCCACATTCCAGCGGGCCACCAGGGAATCAGCTGAAAGGCCATCAACATGGGATAAAACATCCCCTACCACTCTCTGGAAACCATTTGGATCCATTAAGTGGCGGGGGCGGACCATCTGAATCGGTCCCGCCTCCCTGCAGAGGGGAAGGGTCACGGAGAAGTCCAGTTGCACCAGGAAGTGATCTGACCATGGCACTTCTTTGGTTTCGCTTTTACTTAATGTCAGATCACCAACATCCATAGAGGTGAACACCAGGTCTAAGGCATGCCCGTGGCTATGAGTTGGGCCAGACTTATTCAGGGACAGCCCCATGGAGGCCATGCTTTCCACGAAGTCCCGAGCGGCCCCTTGTAAGGTCGTGTCGGCATGGATGTTAAAGTCCCCTAGGACAACCAAACTAGGTGTCTCCAGGAGGACATCCGCCACGACCTGAAGCAGCTCGGGCAGGGAATCCTTGGTGCAGCGGGGAGGTCGGTACACCAATAGGAATCCTGTACTGCCCCTATTGCCCAACTTCCAGAACATGCACTCAGAGAACTGGGTCTTTCCAATAGGACGCCCGGTGCAAACTAATGACTTCCTAAAAATCACTGCAACCCCCCCTCCCCGCCCACAAGGCCTGGGTTGCTGTGCGTAAGAGAAACCTGGTGGACAAGCAGCGGCAAGGACGGGCCCATCTGCTTCATCCAACCAGGTCTCTGTCACACATGCCAGGTCAAATCCTCCATCCACAATCAGGTCGTGGATGGCAGAGGTTTTATTCATCATTGACCTGGCATTGCACAGCAACACTTTCAGGTCATGTGGGTTTCCCTTGTTGATTCCAGTATCCTTCCGGTCAGGACCAGACCTGGAGGCAGGGATAGTCCTCAAACAACGACTAAGCCTGCTTCCTCGGTAATGACATGGTCTGGTCTTAGCGTAACTCCTCCTCCTACCCGTGATCACTGAGATCGGTTGTCCGAGTGCATCCCCCCCTGTGGAACCTGCCCCAGCCATTTTGTTTGCTGGGACCCACTCCCAGGCAGCCCTGAGCCCTCCCCTTAAAATCAAATTAAAGCCTATACAAAAAACAAACTAACAGAACAATAAAACTATAAAAACAAAAAACAAAGTTACAAACACAACATAATTAAATTAAACAAATTCCCACACCCAACTAAACACCCACCCCACCCCACACACCCGAGGCCTCCCTGGAGCCCCATAAGCTGCGGAGGCGAGTATGGGGCCCGCCCCCAGGCCCAAGGTGGAAAATGGGCTTCAAGGGGGAGCGGTCCTCCCCAAGACTCATAGGCAGAGCGGCAGCAGCGATGTCCCGAGGCCTCCGTGGAGCCTTATATGCTGTGGTGGAGTATGGGGCCCGCCCCCAGGCCCAAGGTGGAAAAAGGGCTTCAGGGGGGAGCGGTCCTCCCCAAGACTCACGGCAGAGCGGCAGCAGCGATGTCCCGAGGCCTCCTTGGAGCCTTATATGCTGTGGTGGAGTATGGGGCCCGCCCCCAGGCCCAAGGTGGAGAAAGGGCTTCAGGGGGGAGCGGTCCTCCCCACAAACTCACGGCAGAGCGGCAGCAGCAATGTCCCGAGGCCTCCTTGGAGCCTTATATGCTGAGGTGGAGTATGGGGCCCGCCCCCCGGCCCACGATGGAAAAAGGGCTTCAAGGGGGAGCGGTCCTCCCCAAGACTCACCGGCAAAGCAACAGCAGCAATGTCCCGGGCCTCCTTGGAGCCTTATATGCTGTGGTGGAGTATGGGGCCCGCCCCCCGGCCCAAGATGGAAAAAGGGCTTCAAGGGGGAGCGGTCCTCCCCAAGACTCACCGGCAAAGCAACAGCAGCAATGTCCCGGGCCTCCTTGGAGCCTTATATGCTGTGGTGGAGTATGGGGCCCGCCCCCAGGCCCAAGGTGGAAAAAGGGCTTCAGGGGGGAGCGGTCCTCCCCACAAACTCACGGCAGAGCGGCAGCAGCGATGTCCCGAGGCCTCCTTGGAGCCTTATATGCTGAGGTGGAGTATGGGGCCCGCCCCCAGGCCCAAGATGGAAAAGGGCTTCAGGGGGGAGCGGTCCTCCCCCAGACTCACCGGCAAAGCAACAGATGGAGGAATTCAAGATAGAAAAAGGGACACGACAAGGTTGCCCAATCTCCCCATTGCTTTTTATATCGGTCCTGGAGGTCCTGCTGAATATGATTAGAAGGGACCAATTGGTTAAAGGTATACAAGTCGGAGCTAAACAGTACAAACTGAGAGCATTTGCAGATGACTTAGTATTGACATTACAGGAGCCCAAATCTAGTACTAAAAGAGTTTTGGAACTGATTCAAGAATTTGGTCAGGTTGCAGGATTTAAACTGAATAAGTTAAAAACAAAGGTCTTAGAGAAAAATTTAACAGCGATTGAGAGAGAGAGAGGTTTCAGAATGAGACAGGTTTAACAGTGGTTAAGAAAGTGAAATACCTGGGGATTAACATGACAGCTAAAAATGGGAATTTATTTAAAGACAATTATGAAAAATGCTGGACTGAAGTGAAAAAAGATTTAGAAATTTGGTCAAATTTGAAGCTTTCACTGCTAGGCCGTATTGCTGCGATAAAAATGAATGTATTGCCTAGAATGTTGTTTTTGTTTCAAACATTGCAAATTTTGGATAAAATGGATTGCTTCAAGAAGTGGCAGAGAGATATTTCTAGATTTGTCTGGCAGGGCAAGAAGCCTAGAATAAAATTTAAAATACTAACGGACGCAAAGGAAAGAGGTGGATTTGCCCTGCCAGACCTTAAACTTTATTATGTGTCAGGGAACTGACATCGGAGCTAGAGGCGGAGGGAAGGCTCTCAAATGATGCTGGAGAAGGGCCCAGCAGGGAGAGAGGCAGCTCAGCAGATGGGGAAGCAAATCAGCGCAACACCAGGGATAAAGAGGGGCTGATGGGGGAATCGGCGAGAGGGCTCCAGGACTCTTCACCGGACACCAGCGGGGAGAGCACAGGTCCTCCACTACCCACGCCCACCCTGCGCAGAAGACTTCTGCGCAGAGAGAGTAGGAGGAGACTGGGTGTCAAACAACTTTTATGTTGGAAAAGATTTAAGAAACGCCCACTGACGGATTCTGCTAGTGACTGAGGCAGCCACGAAGTGAAGGGCTCCCCAGACTGAAAGGTTTAGCAAGGCAACAAAGCCTGGAGAGGCGGCAACTTACGCACGAGCAACCCATACACATTACAGCAATCCGTCAGTCCCTGACGTCGCTCGTGCACAGCGACAGGCAGGCAGCATCATGAGCAAAACCGGAGAAGCTGGCGCCACGGAGGGAGCAGCTGGAGGGCAAAATCTGGTGGAGAGGAACCGAGATTTGGAGCAGCATGTGGCTCTGCTGACAGCGCGGCTGGACGAAAGGCGGTCTCAGGATGCTCAGGTCAGACCCACCCCCGTAGCAAGGAAGGTACCGGGACTGGTACACAAATTTGGAGGGAAACCCCAGGACTACAGTGCGTTCCGAACGGAAATAGAGTACGCGTTGGAACTGCAACAGAATGATTTTGCAGACGATGGGGAGAGGGTTGCCTATATTGTCGGACATCTGCAGGATGGGGCCAGAGATTGGATCAGGCCCCTAATGGCAACACAGAATGCCGCCTTGAAAGAGCTGAGGAAATTCTTCCAGGCGATGGATGTGATGTTTTCCAGTGATGTACAGCAAAGTGTGACTCGGCGGGAACTGATGGGTTGCAAACAGGGGAACCAGTCAATTAGAGACTACTGGTCACGCTTTGCAATGTTAGTCCACCGGCTCGGGTGGGATTTGGACTCTGAACCTATTCAAATGCTGTTCGAGGAGGGGTTGTCCCCAACGGTGAAGGACGAGCTTTCCCGCGCACCCCGCCCGCAGTCAATGGATCAGCTGACCAAGGCTGTGCTTGCGATTGGTGTAAGGCAGGAAGCGCGGGCCCAGGAGAAGCGGGAAGGGAGAGAGCAACGTTACCATGACTACCGCATTCCTGAAATACCAAGGCAGCCTTCCCCACCGGCGGAGCCCATGGAAATAGATGGGGCACGCGCGTGGGAGATTTCAAACTCCAGTGAAGGTCGCAAGAGAGAGGGAAAGGATGGGAAAACCACCAAGAAGTGTTTTCTCTGCCAGCGGCCAGGACATTTTGCCAGGGTCTGCCCACAAAGAAAGGCCTGGCAAGGGATGGTGGGAGCTGCAGGGGGTGAAGAGGAGATGGTAAAGGAGCAGCGAAACGCCAAAGCTTGGCTGCCACTCAGCGGGCACAGCAGCCAGGCCAGCAACCAATAGAAGTGCCCAAACCAGACCCCCCCAGGGCGGCTATAGCCATAGAAGTGGTGCTAGAACTCCCAAATGGGCACCCAGTCAAGGTGAAAGGGCTGTTGGATTCAGGCAGTTCCTGCAATTTCTTCAGCAAGGACTTTGCACTAGAGCACCAGCTCCACCTGCTGCCCCTGGATTTCCCCTTGCAAGTAACCACCATTGATGGCAGGGAGCTTCTGGGAGGGGAAGTGACGCACCAGACCCCACCAATGAGAATGAGGGTTTCCAGGCACACGGAGACTATCGCCTTTCACGTAGCCTCATTGGCAGGGCCCCCAATAATATTAGGGATGAGCTGGCTAGCACAACATGATCCAGTGGTGGCATGGCATCAGAGAACGGTCACCTTTGGGTCCGCTTACTGCTTGGAACACTGTCTAGGGGGAGAAACCCCAAGGATGACCGTGGCCAGGGTGGCTGGGATAGCTGTGGAGCCGAAAGGGGAGGTGCCACCACAATATGCTGACCTGCAGGAGGTCTTCAGTGAGAAGGAGGCAGATAGACTACCCCCACATAGGCCCTTTGACTGCCAAATCAACTTGCTCCCTGGGGCGCAGCTACCGGTGGGTAAACTGTATGCCATGTCGGACAGGGAGATGAAGGAGTTGTGGGAGTTTATTGACAAGAACCTGAAGAGGGGGTTCATAAGGGAATCAAAGGCAGTGGGGGGCAGTCCGGTGTTCTTTGTGGACAAAAAAGGGACTAACCAGCCCAGATTGGTCCTAGATTTTAGGGCGTTAAATTTGGTATCAGAACCCGTGACATTCCCAATGCCCAGGATTGACGACATTTTAACACGGGTGAGGCAGGGAAAGATTTTTACCAAGCTGGACCTCAGGGGAGCGTACAATTTGATCAGGGTAAGGGAGGGGGACGAATGGAAAACCACCATGTTCACCCCCCTGGGGGCTTTTGAGTACTTAGTTATGCCATTTGGATTACAGTCAGGCTCCGCCTGTTTTCAAGCTTTCATGCACCACGTGTTGGGGTCCCTGCTGTACAAGAACTGCGTAGCCTTCTTGGACGACGTCTTAATCTATTCGGACAATGAGAAGCAACATGTCAGAGACGTCAGGGAAGTGCTGAAGAGACTGCAGAAGCACCAGTTGTGGGTCAAGCTGGAGAAATGTCAGTTTCACGCCAGAGAAGTCGAGTTTTTGGGGTACAAGTTGTCAGACAAAGGCTTAGCGATGGACCCAAGCAAGGTGCAGGCAGTGCTGGAGTGGAAGGCTCCCCAAACCCGGAAGGATGTGCAGAGGTTCCTAGGGTTCAGCAACTTCTACAGGAAGTTCATCAAGAACTTCACCCACTTGACAGCACCCATCACAGACTGTCTCAGTAGCAAAAGGAAGTTCGCCTGGACAGAGGAGGCCCAACAATCCTTTGAAAAACTGAAGAAGGCGTTCGCTTCGGAAAAGCAGCTCCTGCACGTGGATCTGGAGAAACCCATGAGGCTAGAGACCGACGTGTCCGACAGAGCCATTGGGGCGGTTCTTTTGCAGCCAGGGAGGAGCAAGCAGGAATGGAGACCGTGTGCCTTTTTCTCAAGAAAGCTGAACAAGTCGGAGCAAAACTATACGGTGTATGACCGCGAACTGCTTGCGATCTATGCGGTGTTTCGTCAACGGCAACATCTACTAATAGGGGCGCAGCACAAGATCCAGGTTTGTACAGATCACAAGAACTTGGAATACTGGAGGACCGCACGAGTGCTCAACCAGAGACAGATTCGATGGGCACAGGAGTTCTCCAAGTTTTCCTTCGAAATCCGATACGTGCCAGGAGAGGAAAACGTGAGAGCAGATGCTCTCTCCCGGAAACCGGAGTACTTGGAAGGAGAGGGGCCACCGGAGATACGACACGTGATCCCCGAGGACCGATGGGTGTGTGTGGAAACCTTGGTGGGGCAACGAGAACTGGCTGGACTTACTAGAAACGACGTGTTCGCACAAACTAAAATCCGGGAACTCTGAGACGGAAGAGAAACCCAAGGAGGGTTTGAGGAGAAGGAAGGGGTGCTGTACTATAAGGGGGTGCTGTATGTACCGGGGGAGACCCTACGGGGGAAGGTACTCAAACAACTCCACGACAACCCCACAGCGGGGCACTTTGGACAGCACAAAACCATGATGCTCGTCACCAGGCAGTTCTGGTGGCCCAGGGTGAGGGAGGATGTACTGGAATATGTACGGGGTTGCAACCGCTGCCAAAGGGCAAAGGGGGAGCGGGCTGCCCCCACAGGATTACTGGAACCCTTACCCACGCCGGGGAAACCTTGGGAGGTGGTATCCATTGATTTTATGACCGATTTGCCCAAGTCCCGGGGGAAGACAGCGGTCATGGTAGTGGTCGATCTCCTAACAAAGATGTGCCATTTTATAGCTTGCTCACATGCGGTCACGGCAGAGGAAACAGCCAGGTTGTTTGTAGATCACATCTTCCGGTTGCATGGGGCTCCTTCGAGGGTCATCTCCGACCGCGGGAAACAATTTACTTCCCGTTTCTGGAGGAAGCTCATGAGCTTGCTGCAGGTCGAAGTGGGCTTCTCAACGGCGAGACACCCGGAAACCAACGGGCAAGCAGAAAGAGCGAACAGTGTTCTCCAGGAATACCTACGCTGCTACGTCAGCGAGAGGCAGAACGATTGGGTAGAAAAACTAGCACTGGCTGAATTTGCGTACAATAACGCTGAACATGTGTCAACGGGAATGAGCCCGTTCATGGCCAATTATGGGTGTCACCCCAGGGCCTTCCCGGGGAGTGGGGAGGAAGGTTGGAGTGTACCGGCAGCAGAGCAGTTTGTGGAAGAAATGGAAGCCCTGCACCAGCAACTTAAGATGAACTTGGAGCAGGCCAAGGAAATTTACAAGAGGCAGGCAGACAAGGGCCGTAGGGAAGGGGAGACCATACGGGTGGGAGATCGGGTGTGGTTGTCAACCCAAGGGTTACCTTTTAAGGGGGGGGTGCAAGAAGTTGCAACCCAGGCGGCTGGGACCGTTTGAGGTAACACAGCAGGTGAACCCCATGGCATTCAAGCTCAAATTGCCAGACAGCATGAGGATACACCCGGTGTTCCATAGGTCCCTACTCTCACCGTACAGGGAAGGAAGGGGATTCCCGGGGCGAGAGGGAGAAGTCACCACACACCCGCAGGTAGAAGAGAGGGAGCACCACCACTTGGCCACGGAAATACTTGATTCAAGGTGGCGAGGGCGCCAGGTGGAGTACTTGGTGGCTTGGGAGGGAGAACCCGGGTCGGAAAACACGTGGGTTCCCACGGAGGCAATCACTGACGGGTATCTGGTGGAGGAATTCCACCGCCTGTTCCCGGACAAACCCAAACCACTAGCGAGATTCTGGGAGGAGCAATTTGGAACCACAGATGATGAAGAGGATTTTGTGGGTTTTTCTGTCTCCGAAGGGGAGGGAGAAGAGGCTTCGGAGGAAGAAGAATCAGCCTGGGAGGCCCACCCCGCGGGAAGGGATCAGAGCAGGTGGGAAGCGGGTTTTGAATCCTCAGAGGATGGCGACGGGGGGTCCTGGGGGGGAGGTGGATGTCAGGGAACTGACATCGGAGCTAGAGGCGGAGGGAAGGCTCTCAAATGATGCTGGAGAAGGGCCCAGCAGGGAGAGAGGCAGCTCCGCAGATGGGGAAGCAAATCAGCGCAACACCAGGGATAAAGAGGGGCTGATGGGGGAATCGGCGAGAGGGCTCCAGGACTCTTCACCGGACACCAGTGGGGAGAGCACGGGTCCTCCGCTACCTACGCCCACCCAGCGCAGAAGACTTCCGCGCAGAGAGAGTAGGAGGAGACTGGGTGTCAAACAACTTTTATGTTGGAAAAGATTTAAGAAACGCCCACTGACGGATTCTGCTAGCGACTGAGGCAGCCACGAAGTGAAGGGCTGCCCAGACTGAAAGGTTTAGCAAGGCAACAAAGCCTGGAGAGGCGGCAACTTACGCACGAGCAACCCATACACATTACATTATGAATCAGCAGCTTTTTGCTGGCTGAAAGAGTGGCTACTTCTTGAAAACACAAACATTTTGGATTTAGAAGGTTTTAATAATGTATTTGGATGGCATGCATATTTGTGGTATGATAAGGTCAAAGCACATAAAGCATTCAAAAATCATATTGTCAGGAAAGCGTTGTTTAATGTCTGGACAAGATATAAGGACCTACTTGAAAATAAAACCCCAAGGTGGTTGTCACCGATGGAAGCGAAGGCTCTGAAAAGGCTCAATATGGAGGCCAAATGGCCGAAATATTGGGAAATTTTGGAACAAGAGGGAGACAAATTGAAATTGCAGAGTTTTGAAAAACTAAAAAATAAAGTGCAAGATTGGCTTCATTATTATCAGATAATGGAGGCATATAATTTGGATAAGAAAATTGGCTTCCAGGTGGAAAAATCAAAATTGGAAACAGAACTGTTAGATTCCAAAACCAAGATTTTGTCAAAGATGTATAACCTGCTGTTGAAATGGAATACTCAGGATGAAACGGTGAAATCTGCTATGATTAAATGGGCACAAGATGTTGGACATAACATAATGATGGCTGACTGGGAACAGTTATGGACCACAGGTATGAAGTTTACGGCATGCAATGCCTTAAGAGAGAATATTATGAAAATGATATACAGGTGGTACATGACCCCAGTCAAGCTTGCAAAAATCTATCATTTGCCCGATAATAAATGTTGGAAATGTAAAGAAACTGAAGGTACATTCTTTCACCTTTGGTGGACGTGCCCAAGGATTAAGGCTTTCTGGGAGATGATTTATAATGAAATGAAAAGGGTATTTAAATATACCTTTCTGAAGAAACCAGAGGCCTTTCTCCTGGGCATGGTTGGCCAATTGGTGCCAAAGAAGGACAGAACTTTCTTTATGTATGCCACAACAGCAGCAAGAATACTTATTGCAAAGTATTGGAAGACACAAGATTTACCCACTCTGGAAGAATGGCAGATGAAGGTGATGGACTATATGGAACTGGCGGAAATGACTGGCAGAATCCGAGACCAGGGAGAAGAGTCGGTGGAAGAAGATTGGAAGAAATTTAAAGACTATCTGCAGAAATACTGCAAAATTAACGAATGTTAGAATGATGTTGGATTGAAGTTAAGTGGTTTTTAGTAGCAATGTTATAAAGGAATATGTAAAAATGGATTGTTAACAGGTGATAATCTAAAGTTATAATATATTAAGATAAAAGATTAAGATAAAATCAAAGAGGGAAAGGATTTGCTGAATTAACTAATTTGAATTGGAATACAAAAAAGGGAGGTGTGAGGAGGGGGAAACAAGCAAATGAAAGATAAGATATGGAAAGACTAATTTGTTTTTTAACTGTTTTTATCTTGTATTTTTATTTTCTTTTTTTCCCCCTCTCTTTTTTTCTTTCTTTTTTCGCTTATTTTTGTAATATGTTGAAACTTTAATAAATATCTTAAAAAAAAAAAAAAAAGCAGCGCAGACGGAGATGAGCAGGAGAGAAGAAGGAGCCCCACCAATTTGCAGCTTGGAGGCGCTGGAAGAGAAAGCTCTGTGAACCTCTCTACTCATGATGTGAACCACCCTGGCATCGTCAGATCAACAGTGCTCTAGAAATTTAATAGCTATAGAAATAATAAATAAAGCTTGGGTGGTAAGAATTTGCTTCTACACCATCAGTTTGTTTCCCAGGTGAGGGAACACAAATATAAACACGAGACCAAGGGAATGAGAGCAATTTTGTTGGGACCCAGTTTATTCATTTTTATTTTTTTTAATGATTTTTATTAAGGTTTCAGTAAAAAGTTAAACAGAAAAACATAAAAAAGAAATACACAAATACACAGTACATAATCCAAAAAAAGAAGAAAAACACAGAAAACAGAAGAAAAAAAAAAGAAACAGAACAATTAAAAACAATATCACCTTTTCATTTCCGATTTTAAGTTTACTTATTTTCTGGACCTCCTCATACCTCCCTCTTTTGTATTCCAGTCCAAATTGTTCGTCCAGCAATTTCTTTTCCACTTTTTAAATCCCAATCTTTAATTTTAATGTAATATAGCATTAAAATTTTACCTCTTAAGTACCAAATTTCCATTTCCTTCAACTTCTTTAATCCTAATCTTTAATCTTAGTCTATCTATAACTTTATCCTGTACAGCTGGAAACCACTTATTTTCAATCCAACATCACTCTAACATTCTTTAATTTTGCAGTGTTTCTGTAGATAATCTTTAAATTTCTTCCAATCTTCCTCCACCGACTCTTCTCCCTGGTCACGGATTCTGCCAGTCATTTCCGCCAGTTCCATATAGTCCATCAGTTTCATCTGCCATTCCTCCAGCGTGGGAAGTTCTTGTGTCTGCCAATACTTTGCGATGAGTATTCTTGCTGCTGTTGTTGCATACATAAAGAAAGTTCTATCCTTTTTTAACACCATTTGGCCGACTATGCCCAGGAGAAAGGCCTCTGGTTTCTTGGGGAAGGTCGGGACCCAGTTTATTCAAACTATTGCAATAGGACAGCCTTGCTAACCAGTTGTTCAGCAGAGCGGCTAGTTTGAAAAGGCTTCCAGGAGGCACATTAGAAGAAAGCTAATATACACAGCACACAAAGACTCATAAAATGCCACAACACTCTTCCACTTTCATCAAGAAAGGTCTCAGATCATGGGACGTGTGGCTTAATGCGAATATCGACTCCCACAGTTCCCAGGCCATTTGTTAGGCTGTTAGGCTGCTGAATGAAAAGATAAAAACAGGGCAACTGACTTTCGGGTTTGGTGGGTGGGAATTAAGACTAAGAGAGCTGAGTGGGGTGTGTGTGTGCTTGTGTAATCTCACTGTATATAAGTTGCACAAGTGACAATAAAGTATTTCTATTTCTATTGTATTTGGGTCTCATATGTCTCACTTCAACAACGTTCCAAGCAACCAGGCTAAGGAGATGCTAGCTCAACACTTCTCCCTTTCTCTCTTTCCCAAAACATCACCTGCCCTTCTGGGGTCAGAAAAGGCTGCAAGGTGTAGGGAACATACACATCACAGCTTTACATAGTTCAGGAGGGTGGAATGAGGGTTACAAAATGCAGGCATACAAATCAAGACTCATACATTCTATCTAAAATGTTAAATGCAATTAACTAGGACACTTCAAACAAAATTAAAATCATTAATATCTAATTCAATCAACTATCTCAAATTTTACACCAACTCCTTCCAAGGAAAGATCAGCATGGACAGCAACCTCATCAGTGTCACCCAATCTCTCTTATCCCTCTCCCCAGGCATGACATGAAGAAGGAATTCAACACCTTGGCGAAGGACTTTCAAGTCACAGTTCTGGGTACGTGGTAGGAATTACTATGGGGCACCAGATGTGGCAAAGAACCCGGCTGCAACCATTACCTCATACGAACTAAAGTCTCCTCCAATTAAATCTGTACACAGCCACTACTGTAGTTCGCTCCCACTGTGAGTTCTTTGATGGGAAGCAAGACGGGCCCTGTGGCTGAAAGTCTTTCCACACACTTGGCACTGAAATGGTCTCTCACTTTTGTGAATTCTTTGATGGGAAGAGAGATGGCTGCTCTGACTGAAGCTCCTTCCACATTCCAAGCACTGATATGGCTTGTCCCCTGTATGAATTCTTTGGTGGGAAGTGAGATGGCTGCTCTGACTGAAGCTCTTCCCACATTCCACACACTGATAGGGCTTTTCTCCTGAATGAATTCTTTGATGGGAAGTGAGAGATGCCGTCTGATTGAAGCTCTTTCCACATTCTAAGCACTGATATGGCTTCTCCCCTGTATGAATTCTTTGATGGACAGTGAGCTGGCGTCTGTGAATGAAGCTCTTTCCACATTCTGAGCACTGATAAGGTTTCTCCCCTGAATGAATTATTTGATGGACAGTAAGTTGGCTTCTGACAATAAAGCTATTTCCACATTCCAAGCACTGATATGGTTTCTCTCCTGTGTGAATTCTTTGATGGACAGTAAGCTGGTGGTTGTCACTGAAACTCTTTCCACATTCCAAGCACTGATATGGTTTCTCCCCCGTATGAATTCTTTGATGGACAGTGAGCTGGCACTTGTGAATGAAGCTCTTTCCACATTCTGAACACTGATAGGGTTTCTTCCCAGTATGAATTCTCTCATGGACAGTGAGCTGGCGTTTGTGAATGAATCTCTTTCCACATTCCAAGCACTGATAGGGTTTCTCCCCTGTATGAATTCTCTGATGGGAAGTGAAACTGTCCTTTTTTCTGAAGCTCCTCCCACACTCTTGGCACTGATAAGGTTTCTCTCCTGTATGAATTGTTTGATGGGCCATGAGCTGGCCTCTTTGAATGAAGCTCTTTCCACATTCCAAGCACTTATATTTTTTCTCCCCTGTATGAATTTTTTCATGGTCAGTGAGGTGGCTTCTGTGAATGAAGCTCTTTCCACATTCTGAACACTTATATGGTTTCTCCCCTGTATGAATTCTTTGATGGACAGTGAGCTGGCCTTTGTGTATGAAGCTCTTTCCACATTCCAAGCACTGATGGGGTTTCTGCCCTGTGTGAATTATTTGATGGACAGTAAGCTTGCGTCTGTGAATGAAGCTCTTTCCACATTCCAAGCAGTGATAGGGTTTCTCTCCCGTATGAATTCTTTGATGGGCCATGAACTGGCCTTTTTGAATGAAGCTCTTTCCACATTCCAAGCACTGATAAGGTTTCTCCCCTGTATGAATTCTTTGATGGGAAGTGAAACTGTCCTTTCGACTGAAACTCTTTCCACACTCCAAGCAATGATAGGGTTTCTCCCCTGTATGATTTCTTTGATGGACAGTCAGACTGAAGCTATGAAGGAAGCTCTTTCCACACTCCAAGCACTGATAGGGTTTCTTCCTGATGGGATTTATTTGATGGGAAGTGGAACGGGAGCTCTGACTGAAGCTCTCTCCACAGTCTGAATCCTGATATGGATCCTCCACTGTGTGGATTTTGTTGTGGTCTCCCTTGTTCTTCATTTCCAATTCATCACCACCTGCAACTGAGAGAGAAATGGATTAGAGCCGCAAATTATGGAACAATGCTAAATAATGCTTGTGACCCAGGAAGAACTATAGGGAGTTAGATGTGAAGTCTTCCTACATAGTTTACTGTCTGCAATTCAAAAGGTCTGGCTCTTTTCTGGGATGGATTCTGTTTGGCCTAATCATGGAATCTGTGTCATCTCCAATGTCAATCTATCTTTGGTCAATCAAAAACACAAAGAAGCAAGAACAATAACAAGGAACCTAGGAAAAGCTACTTCTACATCCTAAATCACTCTGAGGCCTACATTGAAGAAGGCCTCGGCAGTTCAGAGGAGCCTGATCATGGTTTGAAAAGGCAGAACTGGAGGAAGAATATTCACAGGGAAAGCAGTCAATAGTCTTTCATCCAAGGCTTGCTGTTGAGCCCCATCGAAATATCAGAGGTTCCTCCCATAGAGAGATGTGTACAATTTCAAAGCAGATAGGATGATCCAATAGGAGGCCTTACCTAAAGAGTCCAAGATCCCACGATTCTCCTCCATGACTTCCTTATGGAGAGCTCTCTGGTCAGGATCCAGCAATGCCCACTCCTCGTCTGTGAAATGGACAGCCACATCTTCAAAGCACACTGGGCCCTAAAAGAAAAAGGTTGTCCTCTTAGACAACATAAAGGTGATCTGCTACACTTTACTCTGTTATTTTCTGCCTCTTAACTGCTGTTCTTTTTTAATGGGTTTGTTTTGTTGCACATTTTAATTATGGATAAATATTTCAATGTGTTAATGGAATAATTCATTGTGTATTTTAATGTGAGCTATTAAGAACCTGGTGTTTTTCAAATCATTCTCTTTGTGCAAGCAATCCTATGCAAGGATCCCATTTCCCTGTGTGCTGTTCTGGGGGTCAGGAGGCCCTCCCGATGCCCTAAGAGCAAGTTCAAGAGGTGAATGGGGGAATGAGGAGGATGAGGGGGGGAAGCCCCTTTGTGTGAATGATGGCGCTGGTTAGGTGTGCCCTGGCCGTGGTTTGGTACAGTGTGAAAACGCTTAGAAGCCTATTTTCACATTCAATCTAGAAATGAAACTGTAATGACTTATAAACATGTGGGAATGTTCAGGGATGCAGGAGAGGATATATTGTTTGATTATAGCCTTTCCAACTTGTGTAAACAAGTTCACAATTTAGCAGAGTAACATTCCCCTTTTTAAACTCACAGCGGATGCGTTTGCTCAGGCTCGCTAAAGCCTCTATAACTGTTCTGGTATTTTCCCCTTTTTCCCTCATAAAAGATAAGACATGACACAGTGTTCTATAAAACCGTAAAAAGAGTTTACTCACATTCTGTTCACAATAGGATCCCAGAAGGCAGACTTTGCTTAGAAAAGTAACATATACCTGGAAACTATCTCATAAGGAGACAGTCCCTTTGTCCTCTCTTGGCTAAGCAGATGTTGCTTCTTCGATGCATGTAGTCAAAGAGAGAGAGATGGCTGCCCTGCCCTGTGCTTTTGTTGTTACCTGCACAGGTGAGGCCACGCCCACCTCTAGTCACATGAGGAGGAAGTCTGTCGCAGACCAGAAGGAAACAGGAAGTTTACCTGCTGGCTGGACAAACATTCCTCCTCATGTGTAAACATGTTCACTCTAGGAATGTTGTACTTGACTGCTCTTCTGTTTCACATCCCACAAAACAATCCTAGCGACATTCAGAAGGTGCGTTAAGGGGACGCTGCTGTTCCTTATTCTCAGCACATAAACCTCCCCGAATAGCATTTCAGCCTTTGTTTAGGTCCTCTTTGAGGGAAGCCAGGAGGAGGAGAGAGATGTGTTCATGCTAGAGGCAGCCTGGTTGCCCCACCTCTCTGCCTACACAGAACGGGTGATTTTAACTCTTAATTAGAAAAAGATAGGATCTTTGTAGGATTGCCAGGCCTAATGACCTACTTTTCTCCGTAGGTCTTGCCATTAGGAGACAGCTGCAGAGACAAAAGGCCCCACTTTCTCCCAGCTAAGTCCCTTCCTTTCCATAATACTCCATAAGCAATCTGAGACTGCTCCTCCTGCTTCTTGGCTCTCCGGGTTGTGGGAGTCAAGCAGGGAGGAGAGCTTGCTGCAGGAGGATGGGGAGACCCCTTGCCTCTACACAAGCCAGACCCCTCTCTGCCTTCCTCATCCCTCTCTCCTGCTTCCGCTTCTGCCTCTGAGTCTGGACTGCTCTCTGCCACAGACTCCCTCTGCTCACGAAGTCCTGTTGCCTCTCCAGCTTCTGACACCTCCTCCTCCCAGTCTCCTTCCTTTTCTCCCTCTGACCCCTCATCATCGTCCCACCACCCCTCGCTTGGCCCTAGCCTTCGTTCCTTGGCAGTTCCTCCCACCATTCCTCTGTGTCCAACCAGTCCATGACATCCTCTTTCCCCACAAGGCTCCTTCCTCCTACCTGATCTGGTTTCCCAGCTGCTGCTTCTCCTCCGCCATCGTGAGGAGACGGTTGAGCAGGTCTTGCTGGCATCGTCCTGTCACCTACGAGAGACAAAGGTCACGAGTGCCTGCTTCTCTCAGAGGGGAAACTATAGATGGGCCTTCAAAAAAGTACCCCTTTAGGATGTTTGTACCTGTCAGAGCTGCTTCCAGATCCTAGCTCACAGAGGATCACGCTAGCCAGCGATCATTAAATAAAAGTCTTTATTGAGTTACAGTTTCCATTCTCAAGCTGCTGCGTGCAACTCTACGTCTCATGGTTAGATCGGCGAAGCTCCATCTGAGTCTCCGCCCCTTGTACACCAACTTAATATCCTAGCCTTGCTCCACCTTTTCCGCCTGACTGTTCTTCTCTGGGTCCCTCTGCCCCCCGGGGTCTCTTCCTTCCGGGATTCCTCTGACGCTGACGCTGACCCCCCTGACTCTTCTCCCTCCTTTCGGCGGGCTTTAGGACCTGGCTCCCTTTCCGGGCTGCCTACTGCGCCACCTTCCTGTGCATTTGAACTTGGCACGCGCGCCCAACCTTCCACCTTCTGTCTGACCGTTTCTTCGCTCCCCGATGGAGGTGTGGCCACTCCTGACTCGTGCCCTCCCCCCTGTTGTGAGCTGCCAGCGCTTGATCCCTGGCGCCCTTCCTCTTCCCTGCTCTCTGGCGGTGACGCTGGTCCTGATTTCCAACTGCTCCCCTCTGAGTCCCCTCTGGCTCTATCTTCCTGGGGTGTCCCCCTAGGCTCCCCCCTTGCCCTGGCCACTGGTGCTCCTTTCTGTGAATCTTCTGATTCACTGGAAAGACTCGGAGATCTCGGGTCGTCGTCATCACTCATCTTTTCTTCTGCCTCCTCTCCCTCGCTCTCTGTTTCCTCCCTTGCCCTTGCCTCTGCTCCTGAACCCCTGACATCCATCCCCCCCTCGAAGCCCCCTCTTCCCCCCTCCCCTCCTTCCGGTGCGGGATCTGGGTGCTGCCGTGTCAGGGGGACGAATGTCGGATACAGTTCGCTTCCCGTGGCGGGCCGCCATCCGAAGTCTTCCGGTTCTTCCTCCCTGCTCTCGTTGACGACGGTCACCTCCGCTTCCATCTCTGTGCCGCCGTGCTCGAAACCCGGGTCGTCCCCGAAAACGTCCATGTCCGTCTCTCCTTCGTTGCCTTCTGGAGACGTTGCTCGTCCTGGACCCTCCAGCCACCTTCTGCGGAACTGCTCCTCTGGTCGATCATCCCACCAATACGAGGGTTCTGAAGCAGATCCCGAGGGTGACCCCTCTGGGGAACGGGCGTCTCGTGTCGGTTCCTCGTCCGAGTCGAACCCCCGGAACGTGCTGGCTGAAAGCGTGGGCGTGAAAAGCCAGTCGTCGAAAAAGTCTGCTGGCATTGGCCTATGTGGGAAGAGGGCATGAAACTCTTCTTTGAGCAGAGGTTCGTCTAAAGCGTAGCCCGGCACCCAGCTGTTGGCACTGGCCGGGGTGCCCTCCTTGGCGAGAAGGTATTCTACCCCCTCTTCCCCCCATCTGGAGTCCAAAATCTCCGTGACTTCGTTGATGCGCTCCTCCTGTGCCACTCCCCCTTGCCCGGTTCTCTCTCGGAGCGGACCCGGTGCCGTTCCTGGTTCCTGAAACCTGTGAGGTGCCTTGTAGGGAGTGAGCACCGATCTGTGGAACACCGGATGCATTCTGGAACCCTCCGGAAGAGCCAGCCTGAAAGCCACCGGGTTGACCTGTTCGTCGACTTGGTAGGGCCCCAGTTGTTTATGCCCTAGTTTCTTCTTCGCCAACGACCTGGCCGGCACTGCGTGGGCTGCTAACCAGACCCAGTCTCCCACATGGATCTCTTCGCCAACCCTTCTGTGTTTGTCCGCTTGTACCTTGTATGCGTGTTTAGCCAGCTCCAGGTGCCGCCGCAGCTGATCGTGGACCTCCTGCAACTCCGACGCGAACGCATCTGCTGTCTGCGGCTCCCCCTCCCCCATTCTTTCCAGTCCCGGGAAGGTTCTAGGGTGCCTCCCGTTGTTGGCGAAGAACGGCGTGACCCCCGTGGACACGTGCTTCGTGTTGTTGTAGGCGAACTCGGCGAGAGGCAGGTAATCCACCCACGTCGCAGGCTGTTGATTCGCATAACATCTCAGGTACTGCTGCATGATGGCATTGACCCGCTCCGCTTGCCCGTTGGTCTGCGGGTGTCTAGCCGACGCCAGGTTGATCTTGACGTTCAGGAAGCCCATCAGCCTCTGCCAGAAGTTTGAGATGAACTGTCGCCCTCGGTCGGACAGAATAGACCGCGGCAGACCGTGAACCTTGAACACGTGGTCTATGAACAGTTTGGCGGTTTGTTCCGCCGTGGCCACCTTCGCACACGGAATGAAATGTGCCATCTTGGAGAACAAATCCACCACCACCAGCACAGCCGTCTTGCCCCTCGAGCTGGGCAGATCCGTGACAAAGTCCAGGGCCACTCTCTCCCATGGCTCGAACGGAGTTTGCAGCGGTTCCAGCAGTCCGGCCGGCGGTCTGTGCACTGGTTTGGACCTCTGGCAGGTGTCACACCTCGCCACGTAGTCCGCGACTTCCCCTCTCATTCCGGGCCACCAGAAGTCTCTGGCTACTAATTCCACCGTCTTCTCCTTGCCAAAGTGCCCGGCAGTGGGCGCGTCGTGCAGCTGCTGCAGTACCTTGGCGCGAAGTTCGTCTCCCGGCACGTAGATGGCCCCTTTACGGATGAGCAAACCATCTCGCAGCTGGAACTCGTCGGTCGCTGCCGTGCCCCTGTGCACCTCTGCCATCTTTGCTTGCGCGAAGGAGTCATCCTGCAACGCTCGTCGCACCGCATCCAGGTCAACTGTTGCCGCCGCGCACGCCCACACTGTCGGTGCGAAGATGTGCATGGCGGCCGCTGGCGTTGCCTCCTCCAGATACTGTGGCTTACGGGAGAGAGCATCCGCCATGATGTTGGTGTCCCCCGGGACATACTCTATTCGGAAGTCGAAATTCGCAAAGAACTCAGCCCAACGTATCTGCCTCTGGTTCAGGAACTGTGCCGTGCGCCAGTGCTCTAGATTCTTGTGGTCCGTGCAGACCTGCACCGTGTGCTTGGCGCCGATCAGGAAGTGCCTCCACGCTTTGAACGCTGCATGAATGGCCAGCAACTCCCTGTCCCAGATGGTGTAGTTCTGTTCGGACTTGCTGAGCTTCCTTGAGTAAAACGCTCCCGGCCTCCAAACCCCCTGCGGGTCTTTCTGCAGCAGGACTGCTCCCACGGCTCTGTCCGAAGCGTCTGTCTCCACCCTCATCGGCCTGCTGGGGTTGACATGAAGCAGCTGCTCTTCCGACGCGAAGAGACGCTTGAGTGCCTGAAAGGACTGCTCCGCCTGCTCTGTCCAGATGAACTTCTTTTTCTTGGAGCTGAGCGTGTCCGTGATGGCCGCTGTCTGCATCGCAAAGCCTTTGATAAACTTGCGATAGAAGTTCGCGAAGCCGACAAACCGTTGGACCTCCTTCCGGTTGCGTGGGCTTTTCCAATCCAACACTGCTCGGACCTTGGCGCTGTCCATGGCGAGCCCTTTATCAGACAACTTGTAGCCCAGGAAATCCACCTCGGTCACGTCGAATTGGCACTTCTCCAGCTTGGCGTAAAGCCTATGTTGCTGTAGCCTGCTCAGCACTTCCTTGACGTGTCTGTCATGCTCCTGCTGCGATTCCGAAAAGATCAGGATGTCATCCAAGAAACAGACGCACGTCTTGTAGAGGAGCCCCGCCAACACGTGATGCATGAAAGCTTGAAAAACGTGGGAGCCATTTTGCAATCCAAAAGGCATAACTCTATATTCGTAAGTGCCCAGGGGCGTGAACATGGCTGTCTTCCACTCATCTCCCTCCCGCATGCGAATGAGGTTGTATGCCCCTCGCAGGTCCAACTTGGTGAACACTCTGCCCTTCCGTACCTTTGCGAGGAGGTCGTCGATTCGGGGCATGGGGAAGTCCGATGGCTTGGTCACACTGTTCAAGATGCGAAAGTCCACTACAAGTCTTTTTTGGGGCGTGTCCCGCTTCTTAACAAAGAATACCGGACTGCCCCCCGCTGCCTTGGACTCTCGGATGAAACCGCGCTCCAAATTATGATCTATGAACTCTTTGAGTTCCTGCAGTTCGTCCTCAGACATGGAATACAGCTTCCCTTTGGGCAGCGCCGCCCCCGGCAGCAGGTCAATTTTGCAGTCATATGGTCTGTGGGGGGGTAGCCTGTCTGCCTCTTTCTCGCAGAAAACCTCCAAAAATTCTGCGTACTTGTGGGGAACCGCTTGCAGCGTGCCTAGCTGCAGCTGTGACTCCTCTTCCCCTCCTTCCTGCCTGGGCACGATGCAGTGTTCAGCGCAAAAGGAAGAGCCGAAGGTCAGCTGCCTCTGGTACCAAGCCAGCGTCGGGCTGTGCTTGTCCAGCCAACTCATGCCCAATACAATGGGCGTGTCCGATAGTTGAGTGACATTGAAGCTGATGATTTCCCTGTGATTCCCAAGTCGCATCACCATTGGTGGCGTCTGCTTCACCACTTGCCCCCCTAGCAGCTCCCTGCCATCCACCGTGACAACCTGCAGGGGCAGCGTGGCAGGCAGCAACTGTATAGCGTGCTGGTCGACAAAGTCCTGCCCTATAAAGTCCGCATTGCTTCCGGAGTCAATGGTGATTGGCACGTCCATGGTGATTCCATTGGGCAGCTGGAGCGACGCGGTGAGCTTCACTACCGGTTTGGGCGGGAGGGGGTCCATGGGCTGTAAAATCTCTGGGGACTGCTTCACTGACACGTCTGGTTGGGCCCCAGTGCCTCTTCCTCCAACCAGACTCCTTCGTTTCCCTGCTGTGGTTGTCCTTGCTGCGTTGCTGCAGTTACCATTGCTGAGGCTGCAGTGTGCTTGTGGAGCCTCTGGGGACACTCTTTCGCCATATGCTGTGGATCATCGCAGATGTAACACTTCCTGTTCCCTCTAGGAGGCTTCGCTTTCACTGCTGCCGGTGCTAGGGCTCTGGCTGCTGACTGAGCCCTTGCACCTCCAACCTCCATAGGTTCCGCTCCTCCTCCTGGCGGAGGCGTGGATTGCGCACGCGCTGCTTCTCTGGGAAGGAAGGAGGAGCCCCTGGCTGGTTCGCGCCCTCCACGCCCTTCGTCCCTGCTCCACGGACGTCCTTCCAGCCGCACCCCCACCGCCAGCGCCCTCTGAACGATCTCCTGCGTGGTCCGGGGTCTCTCCCCCCTCGCAATTTCATCTTTAACCGAGCCGTGCAATCCCTCCCAAAACAGGTCTCTTACAGGAGCCGAATCTCTGTCCCATTCCAGGGCACCGACCAAAGCGAAAAAGCGGGCATGGTACTGCCTTACGCTGGCCCTCCCTTGCTTCAGTCCATGTATCTCCTGCCGAGCAAGATCCACGTCAATGCTTGATAAAAAGCACCCATCCATCGCTTTAATAAAGGCATCCGCATTTTGGAGCGCCGGATCCTTATCTCTCCACAAATTGCGCAGCCATGCTTTAGCATCTCCATGCAAATGGGACATGATGAATCCCACCTTCTCTTGCTCATCTCTAAAGTCTTTGTTCAGCAGTTGCAGTGCACACATTACATCTGCTCTAAAGTTGGGGTACTGTTGCAAATTCCCATCGAAGTGAGAGACCAGACCGCCTGTTCGTCTCCCCAACCCAATCCCCTCCGGTTTGGGTGTCAGTTGCCCTTGCTTCGTAAGCACTTCCAACCTGACCTGGAGATCCCTGTAGGCGGCAGCTGCGTCCTCCTCTCTCTTCCTGGATGCAAGAGCCTCGGCATTCAGTCGTGTCACTGCTTCTCTGAGTTCCACTATCTGCTGTTCGGCCGTCATGTTGTCTGCCGTTCGTGAGCTCGCTAGTAGGCACCCGCTTTCTCTCCTCTCCGCGAGGACGTAGATGCCCACAATCTAGAGATGGAGCTTACTGTCAGAGCTGCTTCCAGATCCTAGCTCACAGAGGATCACGCTAGCCAGCGATCATTAAATAAAAGTCTTTATTGAGTTACAGTTTCCATTCTCAAGCTGCTGCGTGCAACTCTACGTCTCATGGTTAGATCGGCGAAGCTCCATCTGAGTCTCCGCCCCTTGTACACCAACTTAATATCCTAGCCTTGCTCCACCTTTTCCGCCTGACTGTTCTTCTCTGGGTCCCTCTGCCCCCCGGGGTCTCTTCCTTCCGGGATTCCTCTGACGCTGACGCTGACCCCCCTGACTCTTCTCCCTCCTTTCGGCGGGCTTTAGGACCTGGCTCCCTTTCCGGGCTGCCTACTGCGCCACCTTCCTGTGCATTTGAACTTGGCACGCGCGCCCAACCTTCCACCTTCCGTCTGACCGTTTCTTCGCTCCCCGATGGAGGTGTGGCCACTCCTGACTCGTGCCCTCCCCCCTGTTGTGAGCTGCCAGCGCTTGATCCCTGGCGCCCTTCCTCTTCCCTGCTCTCTGGCGGTGACGCTGGTCCTGATTTCCAACTGCTCCCCTCTGAGTCCCCTCTGGCTCTATCTTCCTGGGGTGTCCCCCTAGGCTCCCCCCTTGCCCTGGCCACTGGTGCTCCTTTCTGTGAATCTTCTGATTCACTGGAAAGACTCGGAGATCTCGGGTCGTCGT
Source organism: Podarcis pityusensis (assembly GCF_964106645.2). Lineage (NCBI taxonomy): Eukaryota > Metazoa > Chordata > Lepidosauria > Squamata > Lacertidae > Podarcis > Podarcis pityusensis. Next base: position 735,909 of record NC_138033.1, on the reverse strand, counting down.
CATCACTCATCTTTTCTTCTGCCTCCTCTCCCTCGCTCTCTGTTTCCTCCCTTGCCCTTGCCTCTGCTCCTGAACCCCTGACAGTACCCATTTCACATTTTAGTTGTGCAAAAACATATCTCCTTTTCTCTGAATTTCTCACCCCAAGTATCTTCTCCAAAAGATGAAAAGTACCCACAGATTTCTTTCAAAATCTACAACATGTGACAAAATGGAGAAAAAACTCATTCCTCCTTACCCAGTGGCCTCTCTCGGGTATCCAACGGAGTCGGTTCTGCCTCAGAGAAATCCAGACCCATTTCTGCAAACAGTTCTTTCCCCTGAAAAAGCGAAAAGCATTCAAAACAGAGCATGAGGAGAAGGATTAGAAATGGAATGGCCCTTCCTTAGATGCTTTCCAAAAAAAGGATGGGCAAATTAGTAGAGAACTGGGGGGGGGGGTACTCTCCCTCCTCTTTGGAGCCCCTTGGGAGTCTCCAGAGGAAAGTCTCTCTCACCTGCTGCTCTGCCTGCTTCCTCTCCTCTGCCTGACTCAGGAGGAAACCTTCGGCCAGGGCCACCGCCTGGGAACTGGTCTCCACTCCGCATTCCCTCACCCAGTTCCCCATCTCCAGAGGAAGGACAGCCAGGAACTGCTCCAAGATCACCAGGTCCAACATCTGAGCTTTCGTGTGCCTTTCTGGCTTCAGCCATTGATAGCAAAGGTGGTACAGTTGGCTGCAAACCTCTCGGGGTCCTTTGGCCTCCTGGTAGCAGAACTGCCTGAGCTGCTGACTCTGCACCTCTGAGCAAGGGGTGTCCTCCTCACCCAGTTCCTTCTTCACAGAGTTTTCCCAGAATTCCCCACTGCTCCCCGTTTCCATGGCATGGCCTCTTCCTGCTTCAGGGCCAGCTGAGTCTTGCTCATCCATCTCTGTTCTCAGGACACCTCCAGGAGATCGGAAGAATCCTTTGGCCTTCTGCCAGTCATAATGAGAGGTGCCTGCTGTATTTTTTTCTATTAATTGCTTTGTTTATTATTTTCCATATATATACAACACATAATTATCTTCATTTCAGTCAGTCCGATAAAGATATCTAGGTTCACCAAAAAAAATAGAAAGAAAAAAGTATAAAAAAATAGAAAAAGAAAAAGAAATTCAATTTTCTTTTTTTCTACACATACATTTTACCTCCCATTTTCTCCGTATTTCCCTTTATATTATATTAAATTTATTGTTATTATTTGTAAAAATTCTCTTTTCTATTTTGATATCATTTTCCTTTATATATACTATTTACAGAAATCATTCAAAGGCAACTAGCATGTTTATATTACAACTATTTTTCAAGTAGTTCTTAAAATTATCCCATCCTAGAATGAACTCCTGTCTGGGTTTTTCTCTAATTCCTTCAGAAAGAGAGGCTAATTCCACATAGTCTGTAAGTTTGAGTAACCAGTTTTTTCTGGTAGGAAGTTTGTCATTTTTCCAATATATTGCAATAGTCACCCTCGCGGCCGTGGTTACGTACAAAAAAAAATTCCTTAGACCCTTGGTGATATCTGTGCCTGTAATACTCAGAAGAAATGTTTCTGTTTTTTTAGGGAAATCGACCTTTAACATTATTTTTAGTTCTGAGTGAATGTCGTTCCAGAACTCTTTGATCTTCTGGCATGGCCACCATATATGAATCATGGTGCCTCCTGCTTCCCCGAATCTCCAACATACATCTGGTGTATTTTTATACATCTTGGAGAGTTTGTGCGGCGTCAGGTAACACCAGTATAACATTTTTTGCATATTTTCCCTTATGGAACAACAGGCGGTAAACCTCCAATTTACCTTCCACAAATTCTCCCATTGGGACATCTGTATGGTGTGACCTAGATATTGGGTCCATTTAATCATGGCTGACTTAGCCTCCTCCTCCTTGACTTCCCAGAAGGTCGGCGGTTCGAATCCCTGTGACGGGGTGAGCTCCCGTTGCTCGGTCCCTGCTCCTGCCAACCTAGCAGTTCAAATGCACACAAAAAAGTGCAAGTAGATATATCAGTACCACTCCGGCGGGAAGGTAAATGGTGTTTTCGTGCGCTGCTCTGGTTCGCCAGAAGCGGCTTAGACCTGCTGGCCATGTGACCCAGATGCTGTACGTCGGCTCCCTCGGCCAATAAAGCGAGATGAGCGCCGCAACCCCAGAGTCGGCCACGACTGGACCTAATGGTCAGGGGTCCCTTTACCTTTACTTTAAGGAGAAGAGAAATGATCCCTGGGCAAGCGTGGGTGAGTCTTGCTTGGGACCAGGGCTGGACTGCACCACAACTCAGACTCCGAGCGACACCAAGTGAAGCTGCCTGGGTGCCAGGATAGCAGCTGGCATCTCCACCATCTGGGTATCATTGGATCTGGACTGTTTTCACACACTAATACCCCATCCTGTAGAATGCCATCAGCTATATTTTATTGGCACATTCAGAATGAATTCCTGGAACCAAAATGCTTTTTCTGTGCACTCTGAGCAGGAGCAGCAAACAACATTATAGTGAATTGTTTTCACTTGTCTTTGACTGCCCTGTTCACGGTTGTGAAGAATATCCCTACGTCATGAATGGTCCATGTCACCATTAAGAAAGAGAGTTTGGAACAGGCCAATATATCTGTGGACTGCCCCTGGATCAAGGGACTTTTCTTCTTTAAGTTCTCAAAACTCTTAATCCAACTCAAGGTCATCTGAACTAGCAGGATGTTTAACTGAGAATCAATCACAGTCAGTCCATCATTTGAAAAATAAGACTTGAGAGCTGTCTTGCTCCAAAATGGCAACCTTGGCTTAAGGAGCCATTTGGCCCCTAGCTTATATATCTGGGTTTCTAACATTGCCTCCCTCTTCCCACTTTCCTGCTGCAGCTTCTGCCTCTGTCTGGACTGCTCTCTGCCACAGACTCTCCCCACTCACTAAGCCCTGTTATCTCTTCAGCTTCAGACGCATTTTCCCAGTCTGCTTCCTCCCCTGGCCCACAGCCACCTTCCCTTGGGGGTCCCCCAGCTGGTTCCTCTCACTGTTCCTCTGTGTCCACCCAGTCCATGCAGCTCCCTCCTTGCATCATTTATTCTGTTACCACCAGGTTGCGCTCTGCTTTCCATTTGGTCTCCTGTTCTTACTGGGGCCAACCAGGGGCCTCTTCTGGGAAGCCCACCAGCAGGACTGAAGACCTAGGGCAACTCTCCCCTGCGCTTCCCAGCAGCTGGCCTTCAGAAGCATGGCTGTCTCTGGCTGTGGAAGCAGAGCATGGCCAGCATGGCCAGGACGTTTCCAAGCACAATTCAAAGTGTTGGTGCTGACCTTGAAAACCCTAAACGGCCTCGGTCCTGTAGACCTGAAGGAGCGTCTTGACCCCCATCGTTCTGCCCAGACACTGAGGTCCAGCTCCGAGGGCCTTCTGGCGGTTCCAGGGAACCAGGCAGAGGGCCTTCTCTGTGGTGGCACCTGCCCTGTGGAACACCCTCCCAGCAGATGTCAAGGAAAGAAACAACTATCTGACTTTTAGAAGACATCTGAAGGCAGCCCTCTTTAGGGAAGTTTTTCATGACTGATGTTTTAATGTATTTTTAATCTTTTGTCGGAAGCTGCCCAGAGTGGCTTCCCAGCCAGATGGGTGGCACATAAACAATAATTTGTTGTTGTTGTTGTTGTTGATAAATCGTTTTGTTGTTGTTGTTGTTGTCAATAGCCCCCTGCTCCTCCCTGATTGGCCTCATCCTCTTTGAAAACCCTCTTGCTTGGTGACCAGCCCTTCCTCCTGTGGCAGGGAGTTCCATGGGTCTAACTGCGCACTGTGAGATGCATGGACTTTGTTTATTTGTTCACCATACAGACCAAGTTTCAGCGTCCAAAGGTTTCCATCTGGGTGCGACCTCAGTTAATAAATGTGACCGATTCCTCAATCCCATCGGGGTCCCTTTGCAGGCCCTTTTCTCCCTGGCTCAGTGACCCCTCCCCAAAGGGGCCAAGCAGCGTCTCCATCCAAGGCAAGAGGAGAGCTGTGGAGCTCCTGCCACCTCGCCCCCTCCCTGGCTTTGTAGAGAAGGAAGGGTGCAGAACCCTGACTTGGGGGTCCTGAACAGGCATCCCATGCACCCTGCCCTGCAGCCCTGGGACCCCCAATGCGCCCTATGGGGAAGAGAGAGGAGACGTACCAGATCCCAAAGGTGCCAGTGGCGCAGGTCTTGCAGAGGAGACGAAAGCCACCCCCTTTCAGGGAGAAAGCTGGGAATGTGGGAAGCGCTTTCCTTCGGGAGGACCTCGGCCTCCCCCCCCCTTTATTTCCCGTCGTCTCTAGGAATTGCAGCTCGGTTCCTTTTAACCCTTGCAAGGCTCACCTTCTTTTTATCTCAGGATCGCAGGAGGAGCCAAGCGCACTGCAGACACCCAGAGATAAAGCCGAAGAGGGGCGGGTCAAGCGCGAGGCTCGATCATCTCAGCGTCGTGGGTTCGAGCCCCAGGTTGGGCAAAATAGCTCTACCTTGCGGGAGGTTGGACTAGGTGACCCTGGTGACCCCTGATAATAATAATAATTCGCTATTTCTATGAGCCTCTTGCCTGGCCTTCTGAGCTGATCCTTTTCACCCTTGCAAAGCGGAGCTCCCCACGCTTCCCTTCTCCCTCCCTCCCTGGAGTCCCATGCATTGCACACGCCCAAGGGGTCTTATTTGGGGGACCCTCTAGGCTGGCCTTCAGCTCTCCAAAAGCGGAGCCCCGGCAAGCAGGAGGTGGCGGCCGGGTGTGTGGGGGGGGGGGCTCCATCCTCGCTCCGAGCCCCGCCGGGAAAGCCACCTGTCAGGCTGCAAGCCTTGGCTGGCGTGGGGCTCTCCGGCCAACCTCTTCGGGCCACGAGCGTGCCTCTGAGCACACGCAGAGTGCGCCTGCCTCGGAGCAGGAGGCAGCCCGGCCAGACCAGTCCCGCGCCCCGCGCGCCCCCGCCACTCACCTGCCCCGCAGCAGCCTCCGGCGCGCGCCCGCCTGCCGACCTGTCCAGGTCCACGGAAGGAGCTCGGCTCGCCCAGCGGCAGGGACGCATGCGCGGCGGGGCCCGGCGCGCTCCCGACACCGCCTTGTGCACGGCAAGGCAGCCCCTCCCGCGAAATCCTGGAAGAGACGCCCCTTTTGCGCACCCCATCCCCTTGGGGAACCACCCAGGTGGGACTGGAGCGCCTGCAGGGATGCGCTGCCTGAAGACCGAAGGCCATCGGGAGAGCCTGCAGGATCAGGCCGGGCCCGTCAGGTGCAGCGCCGTCAATGGGGAAGCAGCAAGCAGGATCCGAGCGCCAGAGCTCCTCTCCTCTCCCGGGGCTTCCAGAAACGGGTATCCGGAAGCAGCGCCCTGTTTAAGGAAGTTTTTAATGTTTGATGTTTTATTGTATTTTAATATTCTGTTGTGAGCCGTGCAGAGTGGCTGGGGAAATAATAATAATAATAATAATAATAATAATAATAATAATAATAAATTTTTATTTATACCCCGCCCTCCCCAGCCAAGACCAGGCTCAGTGCGGCTAACACTGAATTTAAATACAGTAAAAACATTGAAAACAAAACAAACCAAAAAACCAGTTGATTAAAATGTAAGTTAGATTACAGTTTAAAATGCAGCTTAAAATGCAACCTTGTTTTAGTGGTAGCCCATAGATCAAAGCCGTAAGGGGAGAAAATGTAAAATATTCACCGAGGCCAACTATCCATGCTGGTCCTACATAGGCCAGCAAAAAGAGCCAAGGGAAAAATTATATACAAATCCCATATAAAGGGTTCCATAAAAAAAAAGGTGAGGGGTTTAGACTGAGTCCAGCCTATAGGCCAGGCGGAACAGCTCTGTCTTGCAGGCCCTGCGAAAAGATGTCACGTCCCGCAGGGCCCTAGTCTCTTGTGACAGAGCGTTCCACCAAGTCGGGGCCACAGCCGAAAAATACCTGGCTCTGGTTGAGGCCAGCCTAACCTCCTTGGGGCTCAGGACTTCCAAAGTGTTGTTATTTGTGGACCTTAAGGTCCTCTGTGGGGCATACCAGGAGAGGCGGTCCCGTAGGTACGAGGGTCCTAGGCCGTGAAGGGCTTTAAAGGTTAAAACCAGCACCTTCAACCTGACCCTGTACTCCACCAGAAGCCAGTGCAGCTGGAAAAGCACTGGATGAATGTGATCCCGCGGCGAGGACCCCGTAAGGAGTCTCGCCGCTGCATTCTGCAGCCGCTGGAGTTTCTGGGTCAGCTTCAAGGGCAGCTCCATGTAGAGTGAATTACAATAATCAAGCCTGGAGGTGACCGTCGCGTGGATCACTGTGGCCAGATCAGGGCGAGAAAGGTAAGGGACCAACTGCTTGATACGGCGGAGATGGAAAAATGCCACCTTTGCTGTGGCTGCAACCTGCGCCTCCATAGAGAGGGAGGCGTTGAAGGCAGCACTCAAGCTCTTGACTGAGGGCACTGGTAGCAGTTGTTGTTGTTGTTTAGTCCTTTAGTGCACGCCAGGCCCTCCTGTCCTCCACTGCCTCCCGCAGTTTGGTCAAACTCATGTTGGTAGCTTCGAGAACACTGTCCCACCATCTGGTCCTCTGTCGTCCCCTTCTCCTTGTGCCCTCCATCTTTCCCAACACCAGGGTCTTTTCCAGGGAGTCTTCTCTTCTCATGAGGTGGCCAAAGTCTTGGAGCCTCAGCTTCAGGATCTGTCCTTCAAGTGAGCACTCAGGGCTGATTTCCTTCAGAATGGAGAGGTTGGATCTTCTTGCAGTCCATGGGACTCTCCAGAGTCTCCTCCAGCACCAGAATTCAAAAGCATCCATTCTTCCGCGATCAGCCTTCTACTGGTAACAGTAGTAGTAGTAGTAGTAGTAGTAATAATAATAATAGTTGCAGACCTACAAACTTGCCCCCTCTCTGGCTTTGCAGAGGGGTGGGGCAGGACCCTCTGCTCCCTGACTTGGAGGTGCCCCCCCCCCCGCATATTCCGCCATAGTCTTCTCCCCAATGCACCCCGTCCAGAAGAGAGCGGAGATTCCCCAGATCCCAGAAGGGGCAGCACTTGCAGAGCAGAGAGACAACAGCCACCCGCCTTCTCCTTGCAGGGAAGACCTTGGGAGGGCGGGGCTTGGGCTCTGGAGGACCTGCCAGCAGATTTCATTTCCTATCCTCTCTAGGACTCCAGCTCAGTTCCTTTTAACCCCTGGCAAGCCGAGCGCACCCAGCTCAGCCCCCCCTCCCTCTAGAAAGCAGGACAGTGGGAGCGATGTGCAGGACACACACCCAGATATGCTTTATTTGGGGGGCGGGTGGGGGAGGAAACTGATGCACGAGCAAGTCCATAAGTGCTGCCTTCCCTTTTGTTCATGCACGTAGTCACTGATGCACGCCCATAAGTGCACCCCCCCCAGCGGCTACTGGATGCAATTAGCAGGCAATACTCCTGTTTTTATGAATGGAACCCCCACTGCCTCAATGTAGCAACGCTACGGACACTTCCAATGTGAAGCGGAAACAATTAATTCATCGTATTTTGCTTAGGCAATCTTGTACATACGAATGAATGTCCTGGACTCGCTGGATGCAGACGGGTGGGTCAGTCTGTATTTCTTAGTACTGAAAGTACTGATCTGATGTGTAGAGATTTTTTTACTATTCTGCTTAATTCAAGAGGGTTCCGGAAAGTTTTCTTTCTGTGTGAAAGAAACGGGCAGAAGGTTCTTGTTTGAGTTATTTCTTGTTTGGGGAGCTGAGAGCAGCAGGTTTAAACTGGTTCTGCTATCTTTCTGTCAAGGTCATGCTGACTAGGACAGGCCAGGAGGAGCCCGGGTCTCACTCACTTTCGCTTTCTGCATCTCTGTTCTGTGCCAATTCTGAATGTACAGTGGACACTCGGGTTGCGAACGTGATCCGTGCAGGAGGCACATTCGCAACCCGCAGCACTCGCAACCCGTGTCTGCGCATGTGCGGGTTGTGATTCGGCGCTTCTGAGCATGCACAAAGTGTGATTTAGCGCTTCTGCACATGCGCGACCACTGGAACCCGGAAGTAACCCATTCCACTACTTCCGCGTTTCAGCTGTCTGCAACCTGAAAAAACGCAACCTGAAGCGTCTGTAACCCGAGGTATGACTGTATTGGATTTGTGACCATTATGCTTATTTGCCTTCAACAAAGCTCTGCTGGATGAAGTACAATTGCCTCTGGTCTGTTTTTTAGGAAGTCTGCATAGTTTTAAAGTTTTTTCCTCCTCTGGAGATGGCATGTCTTCTCCCAGGGAAAGAAGGCTCAGAGCCCAGAGGAGGAGGGATGGGGGGCAGACGGGGGCGGGGAGGAGAGGAGGGGCAGGAAGCAGAAGAGGGGGAGTCTGTGGCAGAGATCAGTGCAGAGGCCGGGGGGGGGGGTAGGCAAGGGGTTGAGTGGAGGCAGGCTGGTGAAGAGCCCAGGGAGTCTCCCCCTCCTGATGGAACCAGCTGCCCACCCACCACCCCCGTTCTCCCAGAAGATGCAGAGAAATGAAAAGAGCGGAGCAGAGGTTGGTTGTGGGCAGAAACGGTTTTCATCGGCGCAATATTTGCAGAGAAGAGCTACTGCGACCACTAGGCCTGCGCTGCTTTGGTGTCCTTGAGAAAAAGAGTTAACTGTACTGGTACCGTGTTTCTTTTAATTGATGATTTACACTTGACTCCGGCTCCTGGAGATGAGGTACAGTACTGTGTAAAATGTTTTGTAAATGCTTTATTCTTTGATTTCTGAAATCACTCCTTCACACATGCATTATGGGAAACCTTTGTCTGCCACAAGCCCCTAAGTGCACAGAGCAATGTACGGTATGTCCAGACTGCCAGTTGAATGGAGCCCACCCGCCCTGCTGGTTACCCTTGTGGTCAATTTGAATGAAACTTGTAATAACTGCTTGGAATATCAGTGTCTCATGTCAACTCTGTCTGGAAAGGTGAAAGTCTTGCAATTCACAAATGGTCCTTCCTGACAGTAAGAGCTGATGGTGTTTCCTGCTTGGCAGGGGGTTGGACTCGATGGCCCTTGTGGTCTCTTCCAACTCTATGATTCTATGATTCTATGGTTTGATTGACATATTGTACTTTTTACCTGTCTGACCTGATGCAACCCCTCCTAATTTTGTGGTGTTTTTCTAGCATTTTCTTACGTGTCACTGACATTTGTAGGATGGGATTTCTTACAATGGAAATCTTTAAAAGCCAGAACACCAATTGTCTCGGGGATCTCCTTTCTTTGCTTTCAGATAGGTTGAATCTTTGCCACGACAAATGAAATGATCAGAGGCTTAACAGCCCCCTTTGCTTTTTGCATTTTACTATTTTAATGTTTCAATATTTTAATGTTGTATTTTAATCTTGTTTTTAAGTTGTATTCTTTCAACTTGTTAGCCGCCCTGAGCCTGGCCTTGGCTGGGGAGGGCGGGGTATAAATAAAAATTATTATTATTATTATTATTATTATTATTATTATTTTGCCTTCTCTCTTTTTTCTTCTTCCACTCTGACCGAGGAACCTTGCTCCCTGCAAGGTAACCGCAGGTAAGGGGTCTGGCCCTAAAGCAACCCCTTACTTTCTGGTAACAGGATCCTCTTTTCTGGGCTGGTTTCTGAGCTGTTCCCTCCCTTGGAAACAGAAACAGAAGGAACAGCTTGCAGGGGGAAAGGCCGGAACCAAAGTTCAAGAGCAAGGGACCTCGAACTGGGACTTCCTTGAGGCTCAGAGGGGCTGCCTGTCAGGGAATCTTGATAACAAAACGAGTGGAGTTAATTAAAGGAAGATTTGTTGCTGCAAAAACATCAAAGTTCACCAGAGTGGCGAGTACAGCTGTCCGTCCATTGATCAAGATGTCCGTTCTAAGGTGGGTGTTTCTGGCAAGGCCAGGAACAGCCAAATGCCTTCTTGTGACGTATTCTGTCTTGAAGACCCCCCTCCATACACCTTGACCGAGGGGAGAGGGGGTCAGCTCCCAACTCTTCCTCATTCTCTGATAGTTTACTTCCAGGAAACGGCTATAATCCTCTTGCCTTGTAGTTAACCCTCTCTCCTCCCGGCTCCTCTCTTCACTGGGAGCTAGCTGCAAACTTCTCCTGGGGTCTGGCTCATTCATGACACTGCCTGAGGACTCTCCAACAAGTTTGGTGATGTCATTCCGCAAGAGGGCAATGAGTGGCTCAACAAGGACATCCCATTTTCTTTCCCAAGCTCTCCATGTACCAGCCTGGTTTTCTTTCAGCCCCGCATCCTGAAGAGCCTGAGCAGTGGATCTCACCCCCTACACTTCAAACAATGTGACATATTTCATATATATTTGATACAAATCTATTCAGCTTGCCTGTGTGTGGAAGGGGGACATGTATTGTAGCATGTTGTTGTTGTTGTTGTTGTTTGTAAACAGCTTACTGCATGGCTCCAACAAGCCACTCTTGAGTTCCTATACCAATAATCTAGGAACTTTCACCACTTTGGAACTCAACCAAGTTTTACTTCCTGTACAACCTGTTCTGAATGCTGTATGGAAAAGCACATGAAACTGACCTTTGAAGAGTTTGTAAGTAAACCCTTTTTAACTTACCAAGTGTGTGGTCTTTTCCTGTGTTGGGGAGTTTTGGAACTCACAAGGGCATCTTCTAAAGGTCTAGCAGCCTTCATCTCCTTGCTTTACTTTGCTGTATATTTGGTGATTTAAAATCTCTGCTGGAGTTCTCTTACCAAAGAGTACTTGCCACTAAGTTTGAGCTTGGCATCCCGGGAATGACTAGGTACCGTATATAAGCTGCAACAGCAGCAAAACTGTGCCACCACTAAGAAGACCCTCTGAGTGCTGCTAAGGCCTCCGTCTCTGCCTTTCTTTCTCAAGCACCGATCGTACACAGATTATTCTGCAGGCTCCATGCTGAACTCTGTGCTCCCATCTTGTACCAGATATTTTTCATCTACGACCCAAAGGTCTTCAGTCACGGGGATCGTTTCAAAGGGAACAAAGAGCTTCTGCACTGAACCAGGGTTTCAAAAGGTCTTGGCCCTACTAGGAACCAGCGGAAGGGTGCAGATGCTTCCAAATGGAACAGGGGACATTGCACAGGTTAGGGCAGATAGAGCAGGTGTGTGTCCCCCCCCGAGTCCTACTTCAGTGCAAGTTGAGTTAGATCAAGGCCACGTTGTCTGCAGCAAAGCGGCTTCCCTTTCTAACTCGGTGTTCTCAGATACACAGAGAAAAGGCAATAAATGGGAATGTAACATGATTATTTAATGTGAACTGAACTTATCAAGGCTGGTCTAAAAGCTCGTGGGGATGCAGGGGCCATTTCACGATGGACTTCCACCAGCAGGCTTCCCCCAGCCAGGCCTCTCTGCTGAAGCAAGCTGGTGGCGGGGTGGGGGTGGGGGAGGAGGCCCTCCTGGCCTCCAGAAAGACTCTTGTCCTAGCAAGAGCCTGTTCTCCCCGGTGAGCTGCAGAGGAGAGGGAAGGATGGTCTGAGGGGAGGTGTGGAGGCAACGCTCTGCTTTGCGAAGGCAAACCTCGCACCAGACGTGCAACAGTATGTCAAGGAGTATTACGCTTTCCCTGACCTTTTGCCTTCTTTGCTAGAAAACAGGGTTTCCCCCCTGACCTTTTGCCCTTTCACAATTTGTTTTCTAGAGATATCGCTTGGCTGGAGCATGATGGGGGACGCAGACGTAATCAAGTATCGGGGGAAACATCTGCTGACACGTGTATTTGCTAACGCTGGAAATGTGCTTAGATGCAAATACGTCATGTTCAGGGTGGTTTCACTACTGTTTCCAATTGCTGACTTCTGCTAATAAAAGGAGCCTCGGCAGAGCTAGCCAGCAGCTTGCTTGGCGCTTGCTTGCCAGCTTGCTCCTGCGCAGCTCACCTGCATCCAACCTCCTGTCATCTCTGTTATTCCTACAGGGAGGGGCAGCCTCAGGTGACCCAGGCAGACAGGAGATGCCACTGGGCAACACAGCTAATGGCCGGTCACCAACACAAAGGGAGCCCTTAGCCTTGAGCTGCAGCCCAGTAAGATCGTAAGAGCCAACGAAGAGCCTACTGGATCTGGCCAAAGGGGCCCCATCCAGTCCAGCATTCTCACAGGGACCAAGTAGATGTCCTCATGGGAAACCTTCAAGCAGGACCCGGGCACAAGAGCCATTCTCCCCTTCTGTGGTCTCCAGCCACTGGCATTCTGGCTTGCTTGCTTGGGGAAAAGCCTTGCTTAAGTTTGGGGAAGGGATTGGTGCTCTGCTGCTACTTATCAGCAAATAAACATTCCCCAAAGACCGTTCCGCCCCCACCGCCTGCATTGATGTAGATGGGAGCACGAAGAGGCCCAAGCCCTTGTAAATCACACACTTTATATTTAATATAGTGCAACAAAAATAGTTAAGAATGCAAGAACTTTTACAGATTAAAAAAATAGTTTTTAAACCATCTGATCTTAAAAATAGACAATAGTCGAGACGCTTAAAAGACAACCGTGCCGGGCATTGTTCTGCGCTCGTCGCCAGGGCTTGGCGTGCCTCTCAGGAGAAAGCGTCGCTCCTCCGAAGGGCTGCGTCTGCGGGGGCCGCTCTCTCGCCCTCCAGGTCAACCACCGTCTTGCCCCTGGCGGGCAGCGCCACGCAGTCCTGTGGCAGCCCCTCGGCCGGCTTGGAGCCCGGCTGCGCCGCAGAGCCGCCCTGGCTGCCGTTGGTCTGGGAGCAGACGCTGCTGACCCTGGCGGCCTGGCTCTTGTGGGGGTTGGCGTAGACTTTGTACTTCACCAGGAGGATGAAGATGAAGACGAGGATGGCAGCCACAATGACGCCTCCCAGGATGATGATCATGGTGCCGCCCAGGAACTGGGCATGGAGGGAGTGGCACTGCCGGTACTCCTCCTCCGTGGAGAACTGCACGCAGCCCACCACGGCCGTCGCCGTCAGGAGCGTCACGCCGTCGTCGTAGACGGCCAGGACGCACAGGTCGTAGTCCCGCCCCGCAACCAGGTCGCTCAGGAAGAAGGACTTGCTGGCGGCAGGGATCATCCTGCAAGGGAAAGGGACACAGAGGGGGATCAGTCCACAGCGCAAGAATAGTGAACAGTGCGCCTTTGCCCCCGGGAGCGTGCAGAGGGCCGAAGGCACGAACTCAGGCAATTGGCAGAACTGGCCCTGTGGCAGGGGCCACGTTATGCCCGTTTTCTGCATTTGTCAGAACTCAAACCCTCAGTGTGGAGATACCTTTGGAACTCCCTGCCTGTTGACCTCAAGCAAGTGCCTTCACTGTAGGTGCCTTTTGGCGCCTGGTTTGGACAGATGCTGAGAAAGTGGAGGCGATTGTAATCTTTTTTTAGGATTTTAACTTTTGTATGCTTTAAAGCAGGCTTGAAGGTTTTTCTGGGTTTGGCTGTTTTACCTTCTTGTAGCTCACTTTCAGTTTTGTTAAACTATCAAGTGGTGCGTAAGTTTTATTACCTCCAGGACCGCCTCTTTCTGTATGAACCTACCCAGACCCTGAGATCATCTTCTGAGGCCCTTCTTCATGTGCCTCCTCCTTGAGAGGTTCAGGGGTGGCAACACAAGAACGGGACCTTCTCTGAAGTGGCTCCCCGTCTGTGGAATGCTCTCCCCAGGGAAGTTCGCCTGGTGCCTTCACTATACACCTTTAGGTGCCAGGCAAAAACGTTCCTTTTTAACCAGGCCTTTGGCTGACCTGATCAACATCCCATACCCTTTTAAAATGTGGTTCTTTGGGGGGGCTATTATTGGGTTATTGCTTTTATTTTTATTTTATAAATTGTGATCTTTTGTGTGAACCGCTCTGAGACCTCTGGGTACAGGGCGGTATATAAATTCAATAAATGAAATGAAATGATGAAAATAATACTGACAACAAAGAGATGGGCTGACTGGCTGCTCTGGCAGCAGAAGGAGCAACTCCTGGTCCTTTTTCAGGCTGAGATGGGGGGGGGGCCTTCAGAGCTCTGCCCTGGGACAAAGAGCAGGAAGGGAAAGCCCAATGGGGCAGTGAGTTTTCTGCTCCCCCTGTGACCAAACTCAAGAGAGCCACCTCCCTGATCTTTCCCCTTGGGGAGACTCTTGTGGCTGCCCTTGCTGGCTGCTAATTCCCAATACATACTTATTATCTGTAGGTGATCTACCAATCTACCTTCCCACCTACCTAGCAATGTTTAATTGTTTTTTAAGGATTGCTTTCCTCCATGTTTTGAGCTCTCCCTATTTTTCCCCTGTAAGTCACCTGGTGAGGTATAAATAAACATATGATAATATTAACCTGCTGGTCACAGCAAGCTTTATCCTGCTGCACTTTGCTTGCATTTTGTAAACTGCTCAGGTGCGTCACATTTCTGACACACCCTCCACCTCGAGCCCTGAAGGGCAGGTTGCCACAGAGTTCCCATCTGACTGAAAAGAAGCAAAGCAGCTCAATTCAAGCCAAGCCAAGTTGGTGTCCCCACAAAGTCTCTTCATGGTTGGAGGATGGATGGCAGCCAATGGATTGAGGTTGAATCCTGACAAGACAGAAGTACTGTTCTTGGGGGACAGAGAGTGGGCAGGCGTGGAGGACTCCCTGGTCCTGAATGGGGCAACTGTGTCCCTGAAGGACCAGGTGTGCAGCCTGGGAGTCATTTTGGACTCACAGCTGTCCATGGAGGTGCAGGTTAATTCTGTATCCAGGGCAGCTGTCCACCAGCTCCATCTGGTACACAGGACGAGACCCTCCCTGCCTGCAGTCTGTCTCGCCAGAGTGGTGCATGCTTAATTATCTCCCACTTGGACTACTGCAATGCGCTCTACGTGGGGCCACCTTTGAAGGTGACCTGGAAACTGCAATTAATCCAAATGCGGCAGCTAGACTGGTGACTGGGAGCAGCCACCGAGACCACATAACACCGGTCTTGAAAAACCTACATTGGCTCCCAGTACATTTCTGTGCACAATTTAAAGTGTTGGTGTTGACCTTTAAAGCCCTAAACGGCCTCGGTACTGTATACCTGAAGGAGCGTCTCCACCCAAATCATTCTGCCCGGACGCTGAGGAAATGTACTGGGAGCCAATGTAGGTCTTTCAAGAAGGTAAGTGGGTTACCCCTAAAGGGAGCCCCACAGAGAGCGCATTGCAGTAGTCCCAGCAGGAGATAACTAGAGCTTGCACCACTCTGTCAAGACAGTCCGCAGGCAGGGAGGGTCTCAGCCTGCGTGAGGAAAAGGAGCCTGCTCACCTGTAGACCAGGATGTCGTCAGCCGAGCTGTTATACTGGATCTGGAACATCCGGATCCCTGGGATGTGGTGCTGCGAAGGCCACTGGATGAGGGCAGAGGAGGAGGTCAGCTCAGCAACCACCACTTTCCTCTCTGGCTGGGATTTGGTTTCATTGGGGAAGCTGGACTTGGCGGAGATGAGGATGTCCGAGGGGCCTGGCTCTGCTTCCTTATCACAGTTGGTGCTGTTTGCAAGGTGAGGGTAGGGGTTGACCACCAGCTCCACGGGGGCCGTGGACTCCCCCGCAGCATTGGAGGCGATGCAAGTGAAGGTCCCTTTCTCCTCCACAGAAGCCACCAAGATGTCCAGGGTGCCGTTCTCAAAAGAGACGGTCCGGGAAGTGTTGGAGACCAGCTTCCCGCCTGGCGAAATCCAGCGCACATACGGCTCGGGGTCGCCCACCGCTTTGCACTTCAGGGAAGCCCCCTGGCCTTCCATGACCACCTGCTTGGGGGTCCGGTGCGTGATCATGGGCGGCTCGCAGACAAACTCCTCTTCCCGGATGGACCAGAAGTACTTGCCCATCAGCTCCGGCGGGGAGGCGCACGTCTCCAGGTCGTCCTCCCGCGTCAGGCGCCGCAGCCAGACGAGCTCGCAGTTGCAGTGCAAGGGGTTCCCCCCGAAGCTCATCACCAGGGAGGACAAGGGGAGCCCCTTTGGCTTGGCGTAGACAGGGATGCGAGAGAAGAGGGGGTCCGGGGGAATCTTCTTCAGCTTATTGGAGGTCATGTCCAGCCGAGCCAACTTGTGGAGGTTGGAGAAGACTCCCTCGGGGATGAAGTCTATGAGGTTGTGGTCTAGGCTGATGGTGTTGGCGTTGGACAGCCTCCCGATGGTTTCCCAAGGGACGTTCACCAAGTTATTGTAGGAAAGGTCTAGGTCCTCAATCATGTCAATGAAATCATCCAAAGACCCGGGAGAGATATAGTTCAGTTGGTTGTTGCTGAGGATCAAGTGGCGGAGGTTGACCAACCCTTTGAAGTGATCCTCGTGGATGTGGGTGAGTCGGTTGCTGTCCAAGTGCAACGCGTGAAGGCCCTTGAGGTCAAAGAACGCATAAGGCATGATCTGACTGATGGTGTTCCGCGACAGCGTCAGGTGGATCAGGCTGGTCATGTTGGCAAAGTCCCTCCTCCGCAGGGCGGTGATGAAGTTGTCCATCAGCCGCAGCTCCGCCGTCCGCCGGTCGATGCTCGGAGGCACAAAGAGCAGCCCAGTCTTGGTGCAGAGGATGGTGAAGGAGGGAGAGAGGCTCTGGCACATGCAGCGCGTGGGACACGTGGTGGCCTTCGCCACGGAGCTCATAACCAGGAGGGACAGGACCAGCCTTTCCATGGTAAGGTAAGCAGCACACCTGGGAGAAGAGGAGAGGGCCAAGGGGATGGAGGGAGGGAGGGAGGGAGGAGAGAAGGGAGGAAGGAAGGAAGGAAGGAAGGAAGGAAGGAAGGAGGGAGGGAGGGAGGGAGGGAGGGAGGGAGGGAGGAAGGAAGGAAGGAAGGAGGGAGGGAGGGAAGGAAGGAAGGAAGGAAGGAAGGAAGGAGGGAAGGAAGGAAGGAGGGAAGGAAGGAAGGAAGGAAGGAAGGAAGGAAGGGGAAAGCAAGAGAGAAGGAAGGAAGGAAGGAAGGAAGGAAGGGGGAGAAGGAAAGCGAGAGAGAAGGAAGAAAGGAAGGAAGGAAGGAAGGAAGGAGAAGGAAAGGGAGAGAGAAAAAGGAAGGAAGGAGGAAATTCGTATCAAGGCTATTAGTATATTAAAGCAAAAGTTGACATCCAACAAAGTGTCGAAAACATTTGCCTCGGCATCTGCCCAGAGACTCCTTCTGCAAAAGCAGACTTCAGCTGGCCCTGTGGCATTCTTTTGGCAGATTCACCAATTAAATGACGTTTTTTAAGGTTGATTTTAAAAGAAGGTTTTGATACAGTGAGATAGAGGTTCGAAATAAATCTGCTGTAAAATGTTATCTAAAATGTACAAGTTACTTTTAGAATGGTATACAAAAGATGGAGAAGTCAAGGCAGTGGTGATAACACTGGGCTCGAGATTTGGGGTATAATATTCAACTCTCATCTTGGGGAAAGTTATGGAAAGAGGAAATAAAGTTTACCACATGCTGTTTGTTGAAAGATAATTATATGAAAATGATGTATTGTTGGTATTTAACACTGAGTGAAATTGCTAAAATGTACAAAACAAGTTCAAATCTGTGCTGGAAATGCAAAGGGGAGGAAGGTACTTTTTACCATATATGGTAGACGTGTACATTGGTAAAGGCTTTCTGGGAGATGATATACAATGAATTAAAGAAAATGTTTAACAACACATTAGTTAAAAAACCAGCAGCCTTTTTGTTAGGTATAACAGGTGAAGAGATATCAAGAGAAGACAAAAGACCTTTAATGTATGCAACAATGGCAGCAAGAATGCTTCTAGCCCAGAGATGGAAGGAAGGAGAAGTACCAATGAAAAAAGAATGGCAGACGAAACTGATGGAGTATGTGGAGATGGCGAGACTGACGGGGAAGATCCGAAACCAGGAAGATCAAGTATTTTCAAAAGACTGAAGTAAATTCTTAGTTTATTTAAAACCACTGTAAACAGTTAAAATCATTGGCAGGGATGTAATGACACGTGTAATGTGGAATTATTTATGGTAATTATGGATATTTAACAGATGGACAAGGGTAAAAGATGCAGCAAACTTAATCTTAAACATGGAACCCATGAGGGGAGGGAAAGAGGTTTGAAGGTTCAAAAGAACCTTGTATTTTAATGTTTGAAATGGTTAAGTTAAAATGTATAAAACTGTGAGAGAGAAAAACAATTATTATTATTTTTTAAAGGAAATGTGGCCTGGTCAGAACAGTGCCTGAAGAAGAGGGGGTCCTACCCATGTCAAGTGAATATATTTGTGTACCCCGCCCCCCCCCCCCCCGCCCCGAGGAGAGGCAGCAGGAGCAGGCGGTGACTGGGGGTGGGGTAGGCAAAGGACTGGGCAAGAGTCTCTGCACAGCTCTCCTTTGCTGCTCTGTCAATGCTGGCTTTTGTGGTTTGTCTTCAGCATCAGCACCCCCCCCCCCCGATATGGTTCAAGCCCCAGCCTGCACTGGTGCCCCTCTTCCAACAGCCCTCCCCCCACCATGCATGTTCTCTCCTCCCCCAAGTCCTCCAGGCAGCGCCCGGGTGACGCACTTCTGCAGTGGCCCCAGCGTGGTGTAGTGGTTAAGAGCAGTAGTCTCGTAAT
Source organism: Podarcis pityusensis (assembly GCF_964106645.2). Classification (NCBI taxonomy): domain Eukaryota; kingdom Metazoa; phylum Chordata; class Lepidosauria; order Squamata; family Lacertidae; genus Podarcis; species Podarcis pityusensis. The sequence goes on along the minus strand of NC_138033.1, from coordinate 717,398 downwards.
CTGGGGAACCGGGTTCGCGTCTCCGCTCCTCCACCTGCAGCTGCTGGGTGACCTTGGGCCAGTCACACTTCTCTGAAGTCTCTCAGCCCCACTCACCTCACAGAGTGTTTGTTGTGGGGGAGGAAGGGAAAGGAGAATGTTAGCCGCTTTGAGACTCCTTAGGGTAGTGATAAAGCGGGATATCAAATCCAAACTCTTCTTCTTCACCTGCCTGGTCAGGTCCCAGAGCCCTTGGACTCCCATTCTGATGGAGGCGCAATGGGTGGGAGCCTGCTGGCGGGGGGCTCAGGGGCTGGATTGTACCCACCTCCCAGGTGGCACCCCATTCCCTCCACCCCATTATGGGGTGGCAATAGATCACCTGGCAATAGATGGGTGGGAAGGTAGAGAAGAAGCTGGCCTGGAGGAGCTGGGGCAGAAATGGTCACAGCCCCCCCAAAACAGAGGACATAAAGTGCTTTCTTTATGTGAAAATAAATGGGCTGACACTGTCAGGGCCGTCTCTAGCATTTGTGGCACTGGGGTGCAAAAAACTGCCCAGCGCCCTCTCAACGGCCCGCCAGTCCCAGGTGCGCAGGAGGGGGGAGCCGGCCGGCTGCCTCAGCGCCTGCAGCAGCGAAGCCTGTGGCTCTCTGAGGGGCTCTGCTCCGCTTGGCAGCGGCTGGCCTGGCTCTTCAGTCCCCGGACTCCAAATCTTGGCCCCAGACTCTCAGCCTGGCGCCCCTGAGAGCCTGGCACCCGGGTGCCCCGCACCCCTAGCGCCTATGGGTAAGCCGGCCCTGGACACTGTATTAGGTAAAGTTCAGGATAAGTTTAATAATAAGTTTATAGGTTTTTTCTTTCATTCTCCTCTTCTTTCTTCTTCTTTTACCTTATAATTCTTTTTGTATTTTTAATCAATAATCTATATTTAATTTTTAATCAAGAATCTGTACAGTGGTACCTCAGGTTAAGAACTTAATTCGTTCCGGAGGTCCGTTCTTAACCTGAAACTGTTCTTAACCTGAAGCACCACTTTAGCCAATGGGGCCTCCTGCTGCCGCTGCGCTGCCAGAGCACGATTTCTGTTCTCTTCCTGAAGCAAAGTTCTTAACCTGAGGTACTATTTCTGGGTTAGCAGAGTCTGTAACCTGAAGCGTATGTAACCTGAGGTACCACTGTATTTAAGAATCTATATTTTAAAAGTAAATGGGCTGATAATTGAAATATGAATGAACAGGTTAGCCCAGCTGCGCTCTCTCTCTCCCTCTCCCTCTCTCTCTCTCTCTCTCTCTCTCTCTCTCTCTCTGTGTTGACACACACACACACACACACACACACACACCCCTTCTCAGACAGCTCCTAAATGCAGCTCTTTCAGCTGAAGCAGGTTCCATCATCTTCTCCCAGAAGGAAGCTGCTTCTGACTCGACCAACCCTGTGCAACCACAGAGGGTTGTAATCTAATTATATAAATTATGCTCCCTTATTATTAACCTTGTCATAATCAGAAACAAATGGTACCTAATTATAATCACTCCTCTAGCCTTCTTGATTCCCCCCCCCCCCGCCCACCGAACAAGCTCTGAAAAATTTCAGTGCAGTAGATTCACAGCCTATATTGTAGCATTTATCTGCAGGTGGCCGTGACTCTCTACCCACATCGCCACCGGAAATTCAAAAAAGCTCAGATCCTAAGGAGAGCCTGGCTGCCATTGGCCCTTCCAGCCCATCATCCTCCCCTCACAGCAGCCAACCAGGTGCCTCTTGCGGGAAACTCGCAAGCAGGATCGGAGCACAGGAGCACCTTCCCCTCCTCTGGTTTCCAGCAACTGGGATTCAGGAGCTGTGCTGGAATTACGTATAAGCTCAACAAGCTCTAGCTTAGGGCCCCACTCTCTTGGGGGCCTCCAAAAAATTTAAAGGGAGGAAAAAACCTGGATGTACATTTCCAAAATAGAAGATAAAAAACAAATAAAATGAAACCTACCTACATCAACCGTGTTTTGTGTTGTGTAGGCTCCTATGATGTAAGTCATGGGCCTCGCTTGCTCACCTGCTCCCTAAAATATCCCTGCTTTGCTCCTTTCTATATAAAGGGTGCCTACATTCTGCATGGACTGGTTGCAGGGCAACATGGGCAAATGGCTTGAGATACCTATGAGGTCCATCAATTACCATATAGCATATAGTTACAGGTAGGTAGCCGTGTTGGTCTGCTGTAGTCGAAACAAAATTTAAAAAATCCTTCCAGTAGCACCTTAGAGACCAACTAAGTTAGTTATTGGTATGAGTTTTCGTGTGCATGCCCAGTTCTTCAGATACACTGAAACAGAAGTCACCAGACCCTTATATATAGTGGGAGGGTTGGGTGGGGTTTTTCTCAGAAGGGTGGTGGGAATGGGTGATTGACTCAATGGGTATGGTGAACCTGTGGACGACTGTTAATGACTGCAATTAGTCCTACAGGAAAAAGCAAGGGATGGTATGCAGATGATTAGCAAAATTCTTTTGCAATAAGGCAGCTACTTTGAGATCTTGTATAGAATGTCCTGGGAGACTGAAGTGTTCTCCTACTGGTTTCTCCGTCTTGTGATTCCTGATGTCAGATTTATGTCCATTTATCCTTTGGCGTAGGGTTTGGCCTGTTTGCCCAATATAGAGAGCTGAAGGGCACTGCTGGCATTTGATGGCATAAAACCCCATAAAAACCCCACCCCACCCTCCCACTATATATAAAGGTCTGGTAACTTCTGTTTCAGTGTATCTGGAGAAGTGTGCTTGCACACGAAAGCTCATACCAAGAACAAACTTAGTTGGTCTCTAAGGTGCTACTGGACATTTTTTTTAAAAAATTAATTTATAAAGGGGGTGCGGGTGTGGACAAAATATCCCAATTTCACATATTCTACTGCAGGTTTCTTCGGCTATGTCCAAAGCAAGAGGAAGAACAGGCAAGTGGTTGGTGTTCAACGTGGAGAGGATGGAGAAAGGCTCTTGGGTGACAGAGAGAAGGCGGAATTCTCAACACCTACTTTGCCTCTGTCTTCACCCAAAAGGAAAGCGACGCCCAACCTGGTGATGTCGGAATAAATGATGTAAGGAGGGAGCTGCAGCCCAAGATAGGAAAAGAGGTGGTCAGGGAACACGCACACACTGTGACGATGAAAAACCCCTAATGCTTAGAAAACCAGCATTTGAGATTATGCTGAAACGCTTCTGTCCCCCAGGCCCAAAGCTGCACTGTTTGCAGTTTCCTTCTGACCCGCTGGGTGGCAACAGCGACACCTGAGCTGGAATTTGAAGCATCCCTGCAGGTTTGCAGCTTCGCCACCAGGTGGCATTAACAGCAGCAGCAAAAGGCCACCAGGAAGAAGCCAAGAAGGGGGTACCTCTTGCTGCGCTGGGGGGCTGCTTCTCCCCACAGCCCCCTCACCCTCAGGACAGCCGGACACCCCTTGTGTCCCTGCCCAGCACAATCTCCAGGTTCTCAGCTGCCAGAGTGGGGTTTTTTGTTGTTTCTTTAAAAAAGATTTAAGTTCCTGCCATTTTCAGAACCCAAGATAGCAGGAGGAAAGGCAGGCAGCATTCTCCTCATTCATTTTGCAAGGAATTACCCTGAAGAAGAGGAAGAGGAAGAGGAAGAGGAAGAGGAAGAGGAAGACGAAGCAGAGTTTGGATTTGATATCCCGCTTTATCACTACCCAAATTCTCCCCCCCCCCAACAAACACTCTGTGAGGTGAGTGGGGCTGAGAGACTTCAGAGACTTCAGAGAAGTGTGACTGGCCCAAGGTCACCCAGCAGCTGCATGTGGAGGAGCGGAGACGCGAACCCGGTTCCCCAGATTACGAGACTACTGCTCTTAACCACTACACCACACTGAGGTCACAGCAATGGCTGGCATTTAGGAAGGAAGATCTGGCCAGTGGGGCAAAGCAAATGCCCCCCCAGGGCCCGAAGGCCCAAGAGAAGAACCTTCCTGTCTGGTCCTCCATCCCTCTTTGCTAGGCCTTCGCTGATGGTGGAATGGTCAGTGCTGCTGCCCCCACGGAGGTGTCCAGGGCTGTGGCTGTGGCGACATGGGCTAGGATGCCCCTGCAAAGGACCCAGGAAGGCCAGACCCGGTTGCTCCACCTGGAGGGACAGCATTGCCAGGGAAAGTGTTGGGGGCTCCAATCGAGAGTGGTGAACAGGCATTGGCTGGATGCAAGTTAGCCTATAGATGGACAGCTGGTCTACCCACTGAGAAATGGGGGTGGGGTGGGTGGTGAGAGAACTTCCAGAAATGGCAGACTTGCCCTCTGATACTACCTGTGTGCACTTATTTATTTATTCAGAGTATGTAGCGTCAACCACTCCTGAAAACCTCTGCAGACACCCACCCCATTGCACACTTGCTTAAAGGTACCCCTGACCATTAGGTCCAGTCGTGACCGACTCTGGGGTTGTGGCGCTCATCTCGCTTTACTGGCCGAGGGAGCCGGCGTGCAGCTTCTGGGTCATGTGGCCAGCAGGACTAAGCCGCTTCTGGCGAACCAGAGCAGTGCATGGAAACGCTGTTTACCTTCCCACCGGAGCGATACCTATTTATCTACTTGTACTTTGACGTGCTTTTGAACTGCTAGGTTGGCAGGAGCTGGGACAGAGCAGCGGGAGCTCACCCCGTCTTGGGGATTCGAACCGCCGACCTTCTGATCAGCAAGTCAGTTTGCACACTTGCTTAGAATTATTATAATTCTTGTTTATGGATTCTAATACCTGCCCACCTTGCAGGGTGGCTGTCAGGGCAGCTGGAACCATGTGCACAAAGCATTTTGTGAACACAACAAGCAGGTCACCAGTGGCTGCACTGCTCCAGTTGCGGCCAGATTGGAAGTCTGCTCCCTTCTCCGATACGGAGCGCTTAAGACTCCTGCGAGGGACAGTGATTGAGATGGTTTTAACCTGAGGCTAAAGCTGTACTTGGAGCTTTGCCAAGCAGACATTACAAGAGGCAAAGGCGGTGAAGCAGCCGTGGACGCTGCTCAGACCGTCTGCAGGGGCGGGTTGCAGGCATTATTGAGGGTGTCATGAAATGGCAGCAAGCAGCTAAAAGACAAGAGCAGAACCAGGTGCTCCTGAGAGGGCAGTATCCAGCCAGCGAAGTGGAAAAGAACAGAAGTCAGACAGTGAGGCCAGACAGGAGGAGGAAAATGACAGGTCACCACTCATCACTCACAGCTGCCCAATGGAGTCTCCCTCCCGCCCCCCACGGAAGGCGACATGACAGAGGTTTATAAAATTATGCAGAAGCGGAGGAAACAGGTGCTATGTGCCATGGGGGTGGCTGCCGCGAAGACACCCAGAGGATTTCCTCATGCCATGTGCAGATCCAAGGCCCGTTTGTGGAAAGAGACCATGGACCTGGGCTGCCCTTGCATAGCTCTCCCTTCTTCCAGGAGCGGAAGGGCCCAACACCCTCCTCCAAGTGGGTCAGCAGGAAATGCCCCCTGCTCCTCTGCTCATTGCTGCTCTTTGAGCCGACTGGCGTTTCCCCACAAGGCCATGCGTGCAGCGGGTGCGCTGACGACATGCTCCAACCTGGAATGGGAGGTAGAAGAACAAAAAGCAACATCCCGTCTGCATCTGTCAGGAACCAGTTTGACTAAAGCCGGCCAAGTGTGGAGGAAGCACCGCCAGGGCTGGCCTCCTCAGACAATCTGGCCTTTGACAAGCAACCGCAAGTCCCAGGATCACTTCTGGAAATGAGGGGGAAGACAGCTGACTTCAGGAGAACTTTGGCTGCAGGGACAAAGCGCCCAGGTCAGCAGTGAAGCAGGCAGGCAAGTCCCAGGTCTGGAAACTGAGGAGCAATTGAGGGAGTTGGGGATGTTCAGCTTGGAGAAGAGGACACTGAGAAGTGACGTGAGAGCCATCTCCTAATCTCCGAGGGGCTGCCACATGGAATATGGAGCAATCTTGTTTTCTCCTGCTCCAGAGGTCAGGACCCAAACCAATGGTTTCGAGCAACAGGAGAGGAGATTCTGACCAAACATCGGGAAGAACTTTATGACAGTAAGAGCTGTTCAATAGTGGAAATTGTCTCCCTTGGGAGCTGGTGGACTCTCCTCCCATGGAGGTTTTTAAGCAGAGGTTGGATGGCCCTCTGTCATGGATGCTTTAGCTGAGATTCCAGCATTGCAGGGGGTTGGACTAGATGACCCTTGGGTCCCCCTCTGTGATGGCCTGGGACTCGGGCTCGGACTCAGAACCAGAGGCGTCTCAGTCTGCACTGGATCCTTTGCCTCATCTGAACCAAGTCTGGGGCCTAATCCTGAAGAGTCCCAGTCTGCACAGGTTGCCCTGCAACATGCACCAGCTGGGCCGAGTCAGGGGCCTGAGCCTGCCCTGGCTCCAGATGCGGGGATGACCTCATTGCCTCCAGCTGGGCCATCACTTACAGCTGCTCCACTACCGGTTGGGTCAGGGGAGGCTGAGGCGGCCCCTGGGTCTAGTCACCCAGCGACGTCTCCCGAGCTGCAGAGACTGAGGTCTGAGAGAAGGAGAGACCTGAGTACTCGCAGGAGGAGTGCTCGCCTTCGGGCAAAACAGGGAGGTGAGTCGCTGGGGGATCAGGACCGGCCGCTACCCCGACAGAGATAAAAGGCTGCTGGACCCCGCCCCAGGTTGCTGGAGCAACGTTGCTGTTGGCCAGAACCTGCCTGAGACCCTGTGCCTGTCCTTGCCTGGTTTCCTGCCTCGTGTCCTACCTTGGCCCTGTTGGACTGACTCCTCACAGAAACCTTGGATTCTGGACCGGACATGGACCACGTTGCTCAGGTTACCCCTGGGCCCAGCACACCTTCCAACCTTACTAGTCTGTGATTCTAAGAAGATCTAAAGGACAGACTGCTTCAGGAGCACAGAAGAAGAAGGCAAGAGAGAGCAAGACAACAACAGACCCACAGGCAAAGTGAGAGGAGAGCCCATCTGCCCTGAGTAGGAAGTTGGGGGATCCCCTCCCCCACCCCTCCCTACTTTCAACACGCACCAACCTTCCCAACCCTCATCCTCTCCCGAGTCCTGCGTGGAAGAGTTCCGTTGATGTGTGGAACTATCAATCAGCGCACAGAAATCAGTGTTTGGCGCTGTTTGGAAGTGGGATTATTAAAGTGCGTAATGCATGCAGCCTGCCAGGAGGCTGAGAAGATAGTGCAGGAGAGAAGGCTCAGTTAGGGGGGAGAAGGAATATTCATGAGAACCAATTACTCTTGTTGTGTAGCTTGTCTTGAGCCGCACAGCCAAGAACAGCAGCCTCTTAATAAGGAGAGAGCTGCCTAGAAGCTGAAGCGTGAGGACAAGTCCATGAATCACGAGGAGACACGCTGGAGGGAAGGCAACCAAAGGTTATTAGCCCTGCTGGCTGCGTGTCCCACGAGGAGGACCTTCTGCTCCTGCTTGTGGGCTTCCTTGGAGCATCTCAAGGGCCACTGTGAGGACAGGAGGATGCGCCAGACCTTCCGCCTGATCCAGCAGGATCTGCCCATGGTTGCATTTCATTTTAGCTCGCATCTTCAGTGCCAAAGATGCTTTTCTAAAAGCGGCCAGCAGGAGAACAGCTGCCCCACTTCCGCCCTACGAGGACTTTACTATACAACAGCCTCCGGTTGTGTGTTTCTGTTTGTGCATGTAGCTTTTCTTTATGTCTAGAAAAATACCGTTGGGAACTGACAATTGGCTCGTTTACGCTTCAATTTGCCCTGTGGTTTCCAGGCACGGGTTCAAGAGGTTTTTCTTTTGCCCCACTGATTTCCCTGGGGAAACCTGCTATTTCCCAGGTTTTCTTGACATTTGTTCTGATTCAGTGGGAAACAGCGGGTTTTCCCTTTCCAACCTGCGCCTAGAAAACACTGTGCAAACACTGGAAACAGGGAAGACCCCAATTCTCCTCCGGGCTTTTCCGGTGTCTGAGCCCCTTGCCTGGAGCTGGCCTTGGTGCTGAAGTCCAGGAATTCAGAGGCCTGGAAAAGCCCAGCGACTCTTGGATACAAAACCACCTTCCTGGAGCTGCCCTTTCTGGCATCTGGTTCTGGCACAACTCGAGGTGTTTCATGAATATTCACAGCAGTTATTTTAGCATTTTACTATTTTGCAGGATACGGTGGGGTGGGGGTGGAGAGAGAAAGAAAGTAGGGAAGGAGGAAGAGCAGGAACCTCCCTCCTCAGGAAACAGCCAGGCAAACCGAGGAAGAGAAAAGTGATCCGCTGAGCCCTTTGCAAGCAGAACATTGCTGTCCATGGATGGCTCCAACACATCATGGACTCTGCTGCCAGAAAAGGAGCTTTTCCATTCCCCTCTGCTATGTCCCTCACTTGTTTCTGGGCGCCCCCTGCCTTTGGCCATCCTAACAGGAGCTGACCGCTACCCGCAGCCCAGGCTCACTGGCCACAGTGTGTTTGCTACAGTGCAGCACCCATCGAGCTCAAGGGGGTCAGAAAGACCCAGCAGGCGGGAAAGGAAATCCTAGCCACTGCTCTCTCCCTGCCCCCTGCCCCATCACGGCCCTCGCCAGGCGGGCAAATCCTTGAATGCCTTCACTATGCACTCAGGCAGATACCGCTTCTGACGGCCAAACTGGACATAAGAAGAGTCTGCCTGTTGGAGCAGGCCAAAGGGGGTCCATCGAGACCTGCAGGGCCTTCTCCCAGGGGCCAGCCAGATGCCCAGATGCCTCAGTGGCCCCGAGTGCCTTCCATCGGCTTCGGCTGGTGGCCCAGCTACGCCCCTATCAGGACAGGGATGCCTAACTACTGTTGTTTATGCTCTGGTAACCTCAGGGTTAGATTACTGCCATGCATTATACACAGGGCTGCCTCTGAAGACGGTTCGGAAACTTCAGCTGGTGCAGAATTCAATGTCTAGGCTGCTCACCGGAGCAAGACGGTCTGAGCATATTACACCAATCCTGATCCGACTGCACTGGCTACCGATTAGTTTCCTGGCCCAATTAAAAGTGCTGGCTTTGACCTCTGAAGCCTTAAATGGCTCAGGACCGCAATACCTCCAGGACCATCTCTTTCCATATGAACCTACCTGGACCCTGAGATCATCTTCTGAGGCCCTCCTTCGTGTGCCTCCTCCTTGGGAGGTCCAGAGGGTGGCAACATGAGAAAATGGTTCCCTGTGGAATGCTCTCCCCAGGAAAGTTCTCCTGGTGCCTTCATTGTACACCTTTAGGCGCCCGGCAAAAACATTCCTTTTTAACCAGGCCTTTGGTTGACCTGATTGACGTCCTATGACCTTTTAAAATGTGGCTCTTTTTTGGGGGGGGGGTGTTATTGGGTTATTGTTCTTATTTTGATTTTATATATTATGATCTTTTCTGTGAACCACCCTGAGGCCTCTGGGTACAGTGGTACCTCGGGGTACAGACGCTTCAGGTTACAGAATCTGCTAACCCAGAAATAGTACCTCGGGTTAAGAACTTTGCTTCAGCATGAGAACAGAAATCGTGCAGCAGCGGCACGGCAGCAGCAGGAGGCCCCATTAGCTAAAGTAACCTGTTGACTTTGAAAGCTTTTTCCAAGCTCAGAAGGTGGGCCTCTGGGTCATTATAGCAGTTATATTTGCCTTATAGGATTTCTCAGCTAAGGCCAGTTCTTGAGCCAGGTTTGTTGGGTAGTTAGCATTTTCGGAATCTTGTTGGAGCCCTTTAAGATGAGTTCACCAATCCAGGACAGTGGAAGGAGGAGGAATGGCCTCATCTAGAATTAACTCATTCAGCTCCCTCTTACTCTCCTTTTGGAGAAAATATTGTGTGATTTTGCTCTGTCTCCTTCGGGATTCCAGGGAGCTAATTAATGAATCTGGCATGATTCCCAGTGGTACCTCAGGTTAAGAACAGTTTCAGGTTCCGAACAGACCTCCGGAACGAATTAAGTTCTTAACTTGAGGTACCACTGTATAGGGTGGTGTATAAGTTAAGCAAGCAAGCAAACAAACAAAACCAGCAAGCAGCATCTGAGCAAAAGAGGAAGCCTCCCCTTCTGCGGTTTCTAGCCACTGGCCTTGAGAATCATGTTCTGCCTCCAGCTGTCCTGGCTAGGAGCCATCGATCACCTTCCTCTAAAGTGAACTGGACTAAGAGCACAAAATTGTGATTCCTGATTCCTGAATTGCAGGGTTTTGGACTAGATGACCCCTGGGGTCCCTTCCAAGTCTGCCATTCTGTGAGTCTATGGCCCTTGGGCGATGAGTGAGTTTTCATGTCTGCATTCAGAGTCTGCAACTGTTGAAAAGTCCACCCCTTCCCCACACCGGCCTGCCCCCAATTCACCCAGGCAGAGGAAGGGCACGAAAGGTGTGCCAGCGCAGAGCCCTCGAGGCTATTTTGGGCACCATCACCACGTGGTGTTGACACAACACCACATGTTTCTGGTTAACATCCCCCAAGCCCTTTGAAAGCGAGGCGGCGAGGCCTTGAAGTGGCGTCTTGCTTTCATCCGAAGGGGGGCCAATTATCTGAGACAAGCAGCTGCGAAGGAGTCAGGAGTCGTCAGCCCTGAAGTCAGAAGCCTTGAAGTCAGCAGCATCACCAGATACACCAGCCACTCGTGACCTGAAGGCTCCTCTGCCTCCCAGCTTGCCCTTCCTGCACATTTGGCCCCAACGGAGGCCGACTTGCCCCCCCTCCCAGCCCCCTTCTCCTGGGTTATTTCAGTTCTCTGTAGCAGCTTCTAGGATGATCCCCATTTAATATTTAATGTTTTAATATTTCAGCGCTAATTGGAGCCCATAAAATACACAATCCTTTCATTCCATCGCCACATCTCACATTGTGGGTGCTAAAAACATTCATTTGCATTAGAAAGGGAGAGGGAGTTTCTCTCGCTTTAGTGATTGAAGGGGGGGGGCGCACATAGCCAGATTAAGAGAGAGGAAACTGCAGTTCTCAGCGCTACTAGACAGTGCTCACATCCCAGACAAAATCACGGTCCTTTGCAAAAGTTTGGGAATTATAGCAAGGCCGCAAGCAATGTGTGACGCAAGGATGGCATCAGAGGAGATGAGCTTTGGTGTAGCGTTAAAGGGTGGCGCTGTGAGTTAAACCACAGAGCCTAGGACTTGCCGATCAGAAGGTCGGCGGTTCGAATCCCCGCGACGGGGTGAGCTCCCATTGCTCTGTCCCAGCTCCTGCCAACCTAGCAGTTCGAAAGCACATCAAAGCACATCCTCCTTTGCTCCCAGAAGCTCTAAGGAAATATCAGTAGTTTGACAACCACTGGGAGGTGGGGGGGCAGCAGATCTGAAACCACTGTGTCTGGAATGGGGCACCTGTGAGGAGAAACGGAGCCGCTTGCCCCAGGTGAGCTGAACTTCCCCTTTCATGGTGAGGAGAACAGGCCATGCCATGCCAACCCTCCGCTGCCCCTGGAGAACGCAGCAGCCATCTGCTCCGACATGTGCAAAACCCTCCCAGGCTAGAGTGGTTTATTCAGAGATGGCGATCTTGTTGCCTCACCATGAAATATTCAGTGAACAAGAACAGATTTTCTGCATGGGGAGACTGCAAGGCCTCCTTTGCGCAGGGGATGTGGGAGATAAAATGGTTTCTGCCTGCATAGGCAGCGGTTTCTGGGTCTGGGGGAAACCACAGTGACCGCGTCATATGCAGAACAAGCAGGAGAGGGGTCACAGAATGACCAGAAATTAAAGATTTTGGAGGGGGAGGACAAGTTGAAGTCCTCCATCCAGGTGCAACTGAGGAGCAGGAACTACTTTTGGCCTTTCTGTCAACTCGGGCTCAATGGGGGGCATGTCAGAAGAACTTAAGAAAAGCCTGCAGCTGGATCAAACCAAAGGGGCCTGATCCAGCACAGATGCCTAGAGGAAACCAGAAAGCAGGATTCAAGCCCTCTGCCCTCCTGCGTTTTCCAGCAACTGGGATTCAGCACTGCTGCTTCCAACTGCAGAGACAAAGCACAGCCACCTTGGATAATGGCCACATATCGCCTTCTCCTCCACACATTTGTCTAATCCTCTTTTAAAGCCATCTAAGCTGGTAGCCATGGGACGCAGGTGGTGCTGTGGGTTAAACCACAGAGCCTAGGACTTGCCGATCGGAAAGTCGGTGGTTCGAATCCCCGCAATGGGGTGAGCTCCTGTTGCTCGGTCCCTGCTCCTGCCAACCTAGCAGTTCAAAAGCACGTCAAAGTGCAAGTAGATAAATAGGTACCGCTCTGGCGGGAAGGGAAACGGCGTTTCTGTGCGCTGCTCTGATTCACCAGAAACGGCTTAGTCATGCTGGCCACATGACCCAGAAGCTGCACGCCGGCTCCCTCGGCCAGTAAAGCAAGATGAGCGCTGCAACCCCAGAGTCGGTCACGACTGGACCTAATGGTCAGGGGTCCCTTTCCCTTTTTAATTTGGTGGCCTTCACTGCCTCCTGTGGGAGAGAGTTCCATAGTTGAACTCTGCAGTGTGTCAAGAAGGACTTTCTTTTCTCTGTCCCAAATCTCCCAGCGCTCAGCTGCACGGGATGTGCATGAGTTCTAGCATTAGGAGAGACAGAGAAGGACTTTTCCTTATCCACTTAGAAGGGGTATGTTTAGCCTGGAAAAGAGGAGACTAAGAGGAGATATGAGAGCCACCTTCAAATATCTCAAGGACTGTCCCATGGAAGATGGAGAAAACTTGCTTTCTCCTGCCCTGGAGGGTTTGACTTTCACCATTGGCTTCAGGTTCCAAGAAAGCAGATTCTGACTAAATGTGAGGAAGAACTTTCTGAGGGTAAGAGCTGTTTGACAGTGGAAATTGTCTCTCTCAGAAGATGGTGGACTCCCCTTCCTTGGAGGTTCCTAAGCAGAGGTTGGATGGCCACCGGTCAGGGCTGTGTTGGTTGAGATACCTGCATTGTAGGGGGTTGGACTAGATGACCCCTGGGGTCCCTCTGAACTCTTATGATTCTATGATTCCTTCATTGGAGGGTTGGACTAGATGACTCTATTATTGTTTTATGAGACCCAAGAAATAGAAAGAAAACCAAGATGAAGGGGATCCCCCCAAACACAACTCAGCAGTCACATTAGTATTCCAGAAACATCCATGGCAGGACATAAATTCACCCACAAACTGGACAGCCGCGTCTGAAAAAGGCAGGTGGCAGCTGAGTCAGAGCTGGCCCAGCCGTTATCAGATGACAGACGCCCCCCCCCCCCCAGGCAGCATGCCTGCTGGTGCCCTGTCTGCCAAACCACTGCTGCCAATGGCACTGATTCTGGGCAAATCACATCCATTTGGGGCAAGTTCTCACTCGAAATCAGCACAGTCTTGCTGGTGAAGAAGATGGTGGTGCTTCTCCACCAGCAGAGGGTGCGGCAGGGCACACGGTGGCACCAGAAAAGCCAGTGGTGGCAGGAGCAGGGCAAGGTGGCATTTCCTGTTTTGCCTCAGGCAGAAAACAGTACTGTGCATAGATGGGCTTGGGGGAGGAGGGAGAGTCCTTTTTCATACAGTTAAACTGTGGAACTCCTTGCCACAGGAAGAAGCAATGGCCATCTAAAATGGATGGCTCTAAAAAGAGGATTAGACAGACTCCTGGAGGGGAACAGGGCTATTGAGGGCTGTGTTCTGTCTCTGAAGCTGGAAGCAGATGTGTTTCTGAGTCCCAGCTGCTGGAAACTGGCGAAGGGGAGAGGACTCTTTGGGCTCCAGTCTTGCTCGCAGGTTTCCCATTGGGGCATCTGAAAACCCAAAGCAGGATCCGGCCTCTGTGGCACAGGGCAGCTTTGCCACCTGCTGAACTGAGCAACCAGCACAAAGCACAATGAGGAGACCTGAGGGAGCTCACTGGAAACACTTAACCCCTCACTGATGGAGGTGGGAGCTGGTGCAACTGCCCGCTTCTGAGGAAGCTATTTATGCAAGGCAGCAATATTCAGAATTCTGAATCAGGAAAGGGACCGTTTAGACTCCTGCAATTTGCTTAGTTTGGGAGAAATAACTATCCCGGGCTGGGAGGTGAAAGGAGCCCCCCTGCGGAGAATCTGTGGGGAAGCTTTCCGGCTGGAACAGCCTAGATGGGGCCCGGTAGAACTTCCCTGCTCGCCTCCTCTCCCACTGCCTCCCAGCTTGACTTTGTGGAATGAATGAATGAATGAATGAAATCTTTATTGCTAAAAGCTATAAGCCGTCAGAATTGGTCACAATGCATAAAATACAAATAATTAATTGAAATAAAACTTAAGCTGTTTGGTGTCCCCTGCACAGCCTCAGACTCTCTGAAGGCCAGTCCCTGGAGGGGGGCAACAGTGAGGAGAGAGGCTGCCTCTTGCCCTCTGGTCTTGCTTGTGGGGCTTCCCATGGGGGGAACCTGGCAGCCATGGGGCTGGGGACGTGGGTCCACTCGGGCCTGATCCAGGGGCTGCTCTGGGGCTCCTCTTAGCTTCTCCACACAACAGTTGGCACCCGTCTGCCTCAAGTGACAATGGAGTGCGTCTCTGGGGGTGAAGTCAAGCCACTGCGTTAGCAGAACCAAAGTGACCTCCCTGGGGTGGAAGCCTGGGCAGGGTGTCTGGAAGTCCTGGGGTGCCCAGGAGACTCTGATGGGATCCAAAGGAAAGCAGAGCGAACAGTTTGGTACCAGTTTGGCTGCAGGAGTTGCCAGAAGGAGGCATGGAAGGCGCCATCCAACCACCTTAGGGACTCCAGATTTGTGTAGCCTTTTCCTCTCCTGCAAAGCAGCGGACGTTTACAGTCAGAGTTTTCCTTCTCCTGGATAGGTTCCCTTCCCAGGTGGACAAGTCCCACCAGCCCCTCACTTCCCTCTCCTGCATGTGATGAAACCACCTTCTTGATGTGGGATGTGAAACACAAGAGCAGTCAAGTACAACATTCCTAGAGTGAACATGTTTACACATGGGGAGGGATGTTTGTCTAGCCAGCAGGTCAACTACCGTTTTCCTTCTGGGCTGGGACAGACTTCCTCTGCGTGTGACTAGAGGTGGGCGTGGCCTCACCTGTGCAGGTAACGACAAAAGCACAGGGCAGGGCAGCCATCTCTCTCTCTTTGACTACATGCATTGAAGAAGCAACATCTGCTTAGCCAAAGATGCTCTCTTGGCCTCCAGCCAAGAGAGGACAAAGGGACGGTCTCCTTATGAAATAGTTTCCAGGTATATGTTACTTTTCTAAGCTAAGTCTGCCTTCTGGGATCTGATTGTGAACAGAATGATGTGTGAGTAAACATTTTTATACTTTTGGAGAAGACTGTGTCATGCCTTATCTTTTATGAGGGAATAAGGGGGAAATACCAGAACAGTTATTACAGAGGCTTTAGCGAGCCTGAGCAAACGCATCCGCTGCAAGTTTAAAAGGGGGCATGTTACTCTGCTAAATTGTGAACTTCTTAACACAAGTTGGAAAGGCTATAATCAGACAATATATCCTCTCCTGCATCCCTGAACATTCCCACACTTGACTGTTGGACCCACCCAGATTGAGGGGGAGGGGCAGAGTCACCCACCCAGCCCTGCTGCTCCCCTTTTTGGAGTGAGGAGGAGGCTGCACAGGCCCCCTGGCCGGTGGGCCAGCTACACTATTCTGGGGGTGAGGAGGGCAGCGCTTGGGTTGCCCCATGCCAACCATTGCCATTTCCTTGGGAGAGCCCAGCCCAACAAGGTGGGCAGACCCGAGAAGACTTCAGGAGGCTGGGCTTTGAAACCAGAGTGAAACTCTCAGGTGTATTTGGGAAGCAGAAGCCAGCCAGGCATTTGGCCTTGTCATGTTCTCTCCCCAATGAGAAGCAGAGTGAAGGAGCGCATTAGAAGCACCGTCTTCAGATGCTCCTGCGTGCGCAGTGAGAGCACGAGAAACCCAAAGGAGCAGACCAAGGTCACCGTGCCCCAGGATCTCATTGCTAAGTGTGCAGCTGGAGCCGCAGTCTCTTGTTAGAGAAGATGGGAGGTGTGACACGAAGACCACCTTCAAATATCCAATGAGCTTTTCACGTGGAAGAAGGTGAAGCCTATTTTCTGTTGCTCCAGAGGGTAAGGCCTGAACGGGTGGATTCAGATGACAAGGAAGGAGATTCTGACAACATTCGGAAGAGCTTTCAGGTGGTTAAGAACTCAGTGGCCTTCCATCAGCTTCAGCTGGTGGCCCAGCTATGCCCCTGTCTGGACAGGGATAGCCTAACTACTGTTGTCTATGCTCTGGTAACCTCAGGGTTCGATTACTGCAATGTGTTCTACGTAGGGCTGCCTCTGAAGACAGTTCGGAAACTTCAGCTGGTGCAGAATTCAGTGTCTAGGCTGCTCACCGGAGCAAGACGGTCTGAGCATATTACACCAATCCTGATCCGACTGCACTGGCTACTGATTAGTTTCCTGACCCAATTAAAAGTGCTGGTTTTGACCTATAAAGCCTTAAGCAACTCAGGACTGCAATACCTCAAGGACCACCTCTTTCCATATGAACCTACCTGGACCCTGAGATCATATTCCGAGGCCCTTCTTCGTATGCCCCCTCTTCAAGAGATCTGGAGGGTGGCAACACAAGAATGGGGCCTTCTCTGCAGTGGCTCCCCATTTGAAGACTGCTCTTCCCAGGGAAGTTCACCTGGTGCCTTCATTATACACCTTTAGGCACCTGGCAAAAACGTTCCTTTTGAACCAGGCCTTTGGTTGACCTGA
This sequence comes from Podarcis pityusensis, assembly GCF_964106645.2. Taxonomy (NCBI): domain Eukaryota; kingdom Metazoa; phylum Chordata; class Lepidosauria; order Squamata; family Lacertidae; genus Podarcis; species Podarcis pityusensis. The sequence goes on along the minus strand of NC_138033.1, from coordinate 700,747 downwards.
TCAACATCCCATACCCTTTTAAAATGTGGCTCTTTTGCAGGGTGGGTGGGTATTATTGGGTTATTGCTTTTATTTTTATTTTATATACTGTGATCCTTTTATGTGAACTGCCCTGAGACCTCCAGGTATATAAATTCAATAAATAACAACAACAAGAAGAAGAAGAACTTCTCAACAGTGGAACAGACTGCCTTAGAAAGTGGTGGACTCTCCTTCCTTGGAGGGTTTTAAGCAGAGGTTGGGTTCTTTAGCTGTAATTCCTGCATTGCAGGGGGCTGGACTACATGACCCCCAAGGGTCCCTTTCCAACTCTACAATTCTGTGATTCTATGATATTCACCTGCTCCCTTGTGAGATGTCTTTGGGGGAAGAGAAGGCTAAGGAGTAAAGCTTACACTAGTCCACAGTGGAGTCCCTAAGACGGCTGGGTGGCATTTTGTCTGCCTCTTTACGGCAACTCCTGCAGCTCAGCTGGTGCCAAACGTCTTGCTCTGCTTTCCTTTGGACCCCACCAGGGCCTCCAAACACCCTGCTCAGGTTCGCGCTCTGTGGAGATCATTTTGGTGCCGCAAAAGCAGCAAAAAAGCAAGCAAGGCAGGGGCTGCGATTCTCCAGCAATTTGACTTCACCCTCAGAGGCACACTCCATTGTCTCTTGAGACAGATGGAAGCCAACAGCAGCAGCATGATGCTATCAGTGTCGACATGCAAAGGGCCGGGAGGCCAGCTGATAAGCCCCAGCTGTGCTGTCTCCATCCATCGGCCTGTGCTCCGACGTAAATCAGCGACCTGGACTTCAAGATCCAGGGCACGCTCGTAGCAGAGTGTACTGCACACACAGAATAGGCGTGAGGCTTGTGAAGTCATACTGTAACTACAGATTTATTAATCATAAATCAAGACAAAGAAACATGTCTCTCTCTCGTGTCGTCTCAGAGAGAATGGGTAAAGCAAAAGCTATACACTAACGGAAGTTCCCAGCATACTGTGCTGGAATGTAAACAGACATGTGACACGCAACAATCTCATGCCTGTTCCTTAAGGTGGAATGGAAATGTCAATACTGAGCAAGCCGGTGGTTACGCAGCAGAAACCGCCAGCAACTGCATTTACAACATCTGACATAAAGGATTGTCTTCCCAGGCCCAGACCTGTGAGAACGCAAAGCAACTTGCAGGAACTGGCATCCAGTTCAAAGGCGGGGGGAGGGCATCGGAAATCAGATGGAGAGAGGAAGCACTCCCACCAAAGAAGACTGGCCAAACAAGTTAATGGACTACACTGAAATGGTGAAACTAACCGGAAAGCTCAGAAATCAAGACGACGAGAAATTTTAAAAAGAATGAGAAATATTTATCATGTATTTGCAAAAGTCTTGTAAACAGGTAAATATGTTGGCAGGATTTTAATAACACTTGTAACTTTAGAAATAGTATAGGGAATTTGAGGTAGAAAAAATAATTTGGAATGGAAATGATATGCAGTTGAAAAGGAAATTTAAGGAACGGGGGGGGGAGTCACGGGGTTCGGAGAATCCCATTTTATGGATTTGATACTGCTTGTGTGTGTGTGTAGTTTGTGGTTGCTGTGGTGGTTGTTGTTTGTTTTTTAATTTTGTTATTTTTGTTGAAAATTTAATGAAAATATTATTAGAGAAAGCAAAAGAAACCAGTGCCTCCTGGGCTCCCCACAAGCCCCCACAGGAAACACCCCACAAGTGCCACCCCTCCCCACAGTGTCGCCTAGGGCCATCTCTAGCATATGTGCCGCCGGGGTGCAAAGATCTGCCCAGCACCCCCACATTTAGTTTAGGGGGGCAAACTCCCCTAAACTAAATATGACCATTTTGAGGGGAGGAAACATCCGCTCACCTGTAACAATGACGCAGCGGAAATAACTGCTTTTGTTTCCTGACTCGTCGGGAATATTTGACGCTATGGAGTAACAGAACAACAGAGGGGGACAACTTTCGTTCCATTGATTTTCACTGCCGACGATTGAGAGGGACCGGTATACAGCAGGTATACATTTGGCGCCCCCCAGAATTCGGCGCCGGGGTGTCCTGCTCCCCTTGCACCCCCCGGTAAGGACGGCCCTGGTGCCGCCCTCCCCATAGCTCAGGTGAGCGCCTGTGTGCTCTGCTCAAGTGGACCTGCTTCCTATTACAAGCCCTGCAAACTGGAGAAGACGGCGATGTCGACTCCTCCGGCAGACGCACAGAATTGTCCAGGTCACCTGAAGCGCATCCCCACTTCTCTCCCTGCCTCCTGGACAGATACAAAAATGCCTTCGAGTTCACCCGCTGGAAGAGAATGGATTTTTTTTTTTTTTTTGCGATTTTCTGAATCATAAAATGTGTTAATAGCTTAATTGAAACCCGCAACATAAAACGGAATCGAGCTGCGAGAGAGCGGAGAACTGCGAGATGCCGAACAGCAATCTAATTACTCGCTGGCAAACGAGGCAGGTGTGCTGTGGTGGATTGAATCACAGGAGCTTAAAATGCAAATTAACTCCAAAACAAAACACAGCCCTGGGTGGGTGGGGGGTTTCATCTTGGGTGCGGTGACCTTTGGGGGGGGGGGAGTGCTTTGCATTCGCGGTGGAGCTTTGCTGACGCACGCACAGGCTCAAATCTTCCTTCATTGCAATTTCCCCTTAATTTGGGGAACAGGGAAGTTGCGCCTTATCATCAAACCTAATTCAGCAACAGACCTTGTGGGAGTGAGTGCCGGAGGCAACATCTGCCACATGCCCAGGATGTGTGTGGGGAGAGGGAGGGGGTCCTTTAGCCCCATATCCTGACATTTCCGGTGGCCCCCAGAGACCCACAGAAGAGCCCAGCTTGGCCCCTGACCAAAGTGGCAGGGAGTTGCAGCACTTACTTTCAAGCAATCTCCAAGTTCACTGCCCGGCCGGCTCCAGCCTCCCGGACCGCCTGTCATCAGGAGCTCAGGCGCACAGGATGCCCTTGGAGCGACAGATCCGCCATTCACCCATCAGTCCAGCCCCCCTGAGGGGGCTCACAGGCTGCCATCCCTCCTGAAAGAAAAGAAGGGAAGAGGAGGCTGCGTCAGAAAGAACTTTGCCTGAGAGGACAAAGGCTCCCACTCATTTTCTTATTGCATCTATAGCACACTTTTTTATTCAAGGAGCTTCAGGTGGCATTTATCATTCTCCTCCTCCCCATTTAACCTCCACAACAACCCTGTTGAAGTGAAGGACATGAGGCAGGAGTTGATAATGCAGGTGAGCTGCAAGCAAGCTGCCGGCCAGCTCTGTGGAGGCTCCTTTTATTGACACAATATGCAAACCCAGGCACATACATTTTGGGCTGTGGCCTTTACAGTCCCGAGATCATGGGGTGGTACAAAGTTATTTTGGCACCTGTTTCCACCGCTTCATTTTCCCCTTGCACAGTGTATGATGAAGGAGACAAAAGGTCTCAGAGACAAAGGTTACAGACAGGACACCACAGACTACTGAGACCGCAAAAGGTTAGACAAAGGGCACAATGTTCGTACAGCTGTGGCTTTATCTGTGAGGGGGAGTTTTGCCCCGCACCCCAAGGCCATGAGTGCAGGCAGCTGAGGCTGCCTGCGGGCGGGGAGTGTGCTCCGGACCCAGTGATCATCCCTACACCCTGTGAGGTAGGTTAGGCTGAGAGAGGCAGTGACTTGCCCCCCAGTGAGGTTCATGGCCAAGTTGGGGAAAATTTGAACCCTGTTCTCCCAGGTGCTGGATAGACACTCTAACCACCGCAGCACACTTTTCCCAACAGAAACAACTCCTGGGGTGGGGAGGGCCGAGTTCTCGTTGCTCAGCCTCCTCCAATGGTGCTGAAAGGCCCCCACTTTGCAAGAGAACCCTTTTGCCAGAAGGAGCATCTCCCAGGAGACCTCAAGTTCCCGTCTTCTGCCAATCCCAGCAAACACCCCTTCCCCAAGGAGCAGGGGGAGAGGGGCAAGCCCTGCGTCTCCCCACCCCACCCCCAGTGGCCCCCGTCTGCCAGGAGGTCTCCTCAAAGGGCACAATCCTGGCAGCAGCTTCATCTGAAGCAGGTCCCAGAAAGGGCAGGGGCTCCTGCTCAGCCACCCTGGGGCCCCCAGTCCCCCCCAGGTCCCCCTGCTCCTCATCTGTGGCAGCCCAGCTGCTCACCCAGGTGAGTGCGCCATTGAAGGCCACGCCTGCCACCAGATCTTTCCTCTCCACAGCTAATTTCTAGGGTCTCGGCTGGAGGCCAATTAAGAGCATCAACCTGACAAAGCAGACGGGGAACATCCAACCACCATGGCAACCGCAGCTGCAGAGTCGCAATTCAGCAGCGTTGGCATCAGGCTGCAGCTCCTGGCGAAAGCAGGTGCGCCACATGCAGAACGACCCCGGATCAGTAGGAGGGACTGGCATGCGGGGGGAGCGCACTGCCCCTGGCGGCACGATCCTGGTGGGGTGCCATCACGGCTGCCCCTGCGCACTGGGCACCACGCCCGCAGGATGTCAATCAGCCAAATTGACAGACATAATAAGACAAAGACCAAAAAGTAAAGAAAGAATGGGAGTGCCTAAATGAATACCTTAAAAGTCAAGGTTCGAGGACAGAAATCTGGCTGAGTCTGGAATAACCTTGCGAAGTGAAAGGGTAAGAAAGAGGGATTTATCTTTAGATGCTAGGATAGAGATGATAAGGAAAACAGGAAGACACAATGAGAGGTAAAGGAGGTGCTGTGGAATTGGTGGAAGTCAATGTTTGTTTTTCTTTTTAGCGCTTATATTATTAACTTGTAAGATATGGATTTGTTTTTTGAATGTTGGTTTTTGTGTTTTGTGTATTGTTATTTTTCGATAGCTTTCGTGTTGTTGTTGTGTGGAAAATACTAATAAAATTTATATATTAAAAAAACAAAAAACTAAAATAGAGCCTTCCAAAGGGGGGGGGGGTAGGATGCATGCCATGCCCCTGTGGGTGGAGCGCCACACCCCCGGGACGCACGCCTGAAGCTCCGCCACTGGTAGGAGGGCCTGTAATTGCCACCGCCCGGAGCCCTGGAGGGCCATAGCTCAGTGGCTGCCTTGCAAGCAGAAGCTCCAGGTTCAAATCCCGCTGGCCTCTCCAGGTACGGCTGGGAGTCTGAAACCCTGCAGGGCCACCGTAGTCAGCACTGGGCTGGATACTTCTTCATGCAGCGCCTAGTGAGACTCGCTCTGCCCATATTAAAAAAACCCTCTTTTAAATCCCTCCCGGTTAGGGGCCATTCCTGCCACATGCAGGCTCAGCTGTCTGGGCCAAGGCTTTGGCTCTCTGTAAGGCAGCTCCCCACATGCCTAGATGCAGCAGAGGTTGTGGGGCTTGTTATGGACAAGGGGGGGGCGGTACCCAGCCAAGGCATCAGAAGCGCTGGCCTCTTGAGCTTGCATGCTGCACTGTAAGGACTCGACAACAGCCACAGCTCCAGAGCAAAGGCTCACAGCATTACATGCGCAGAGATACCACTGATTTCTAGACATCTTCCTCCATTCAGCAGCCTATACTGGGCTCCCAGTGCCACCGTAAGACAAGGAAACCCCATTTTCTGAAACATAGAAATGCACCAAAAATAGATGGTTTTATTTCATTCCAAAAGGTAATAAAATTGTGGTCCCAGGATGTAAGGGGAGGGGGCCTGACTCATGGCCTGAACGGAACAGGGACTCCATAATCCTCAAGGTGTATCCTCAGGTCCTCAGCATCTGCCCCCCCCCCCACTGCAAAACCAGGTGTGAACAGCCCAGACAAAGGAACCAGACTGGGGGTTGTCAGAGGGAAATGAGACTCCGGAAGAGCAAATGAAGGTGCGAAGGTATGGTAAAGGTAAAGGTAAAGGTACCCCTGACCATTAGGTCCAGTCGCGGACAACTCTGGGGTTGCAGCACTCATCTCGCTTGTTCTTTTGGTGATGGGTACTTAAGAGGTGTTAGGAAAGGTGTCTGATAAAGTCACCTAAGGTTGAACTTGTGTGACCCTTGTATAAAGGTAAAGGTAAAAGACCCCTGGCAGTTAAGTCCAGTTGCAGATGACTCTGGGGTTGCGGTGCTCATCTCACTTTACAGGCTGAGGGAGCCGGCATTTGTCTGCTCTGCAGACAGTTTTTCTGGGTCATGTGGCCAGCAGGACTAAGCCACTTCTGGCGAACCAGAGCAGCACATGGAAACGCCGTTTACCTTCCCGCCGGAGGGGTACCTATTTATCTACTTGCATTTTGACGTGCTTTCGAACTGCTAGGTTGGCAGGAGCAAGGACAGAGCAATGGGAGCTCACCCCGTTGCAGGGATTTGAACCGCCGACCTTCTGATTGGCAAGCCCTAGGCTCAGCGGTTTAGACCACAGCGCCACCCGCATCCCTTACAAAGGGATAGTTTGTGGGTACTTGAACTGTCCAATTCTCACATTTCTGCCTGACACCACACCTTTTCTGTGACATACCTATGATGTTTTCATGATGCTGTGTGAAATGTACCATGGGAAATCGTGGGAACTCTTAAGAAGCCATGTGCCCTCTGTTCTGGGCTGCTTCTTCCTTGTTTTAGCTGGGGAACTGGAACCTTGTTGCAGCAATAAATGATCCAGCTTCCTAGCTGCTGTTGTGCTTCAGTTTGTCTGGCTGTGGTCTCTTCCTTGAACCTGACCAGATTCAGAACCTGCAGGGCTGGGCCATGGCAGAGTTGGGAAACGGCTAAAGTACTGCACCCCAAGTTTTGTCCTGATCTGTGGGGTGGAGACAATGCTTCTTCATGCTCCTTTTTGCCCAGGTTCCTGAGCAAAGGCTGGCGGGCGGGAGATGGTGCGGCCAGCTGGCTTTCAAAGGGACTCGGCGTGATTTTATGTTGGCTCAGGGGACCAATGCAAACATGCAGCTAAAATTATCTGGGCACCGTGGAGGGAATGGTGGAATTACAGGAATAATCTACTGCTGCCCTTCACACACTGCGTGGCCTGAGCATTTTGAGCACAGCTTTTCATCAGCAAACGCCTACAGAGATGAGTTTTCTACCCTGTCTATGACTTCCCTCGGTGAGGATGCTCTGCAGTCGAAACACGCAAGACGTTGAGGACTCTTGAGACAGCTTATTCCCACAAACCCCAGCCCTGCTCGGCTCCTATTTCGCTGTGTCCTTGGTTGTGATGGGACGCTTGAATGGTGCGGACAGGGTGGGGGTGGGGGGGGGAGTAATCAGATTTCAGACAAATTGCCAATAAGGAAAACTTTCCCCATAGTTGTATTTCCACAGTACAAAAGGCTTAATGTGGATTTCTGCAGGTCACATGTTAAAGATACAGGAGCACCTGATATTATCTACCTCTGTGGACCTCCCCCCCCTCCCAAGAAAATGGTTTGGCCCAGTTCACCCTCCTGGCTTTGTGGAAGAGCCATTCCAGTCCCATGTGGGGATGTGGCAGTGACTTCCAGGCTCCAAAGTGGTGGCTCCAGGCTGTTCCCTGGAAAGGCCAGTGGCCAACTCTTTCCCTGGGTCTGTGCTGGCCCAGGCCTTGCCCCACCTGGCCTGGGGGGGGGGGCTGACAGACTCCAGCTACAAAAGCTGAGACTGCTGAACAGACTCTTGGGCTGGGGGGTTTTTTAGGGGGCTTTGCTGCTGTTATTGATGTCCATTTTTTGCATCTTTATTTTTAGAGATCATGATTCACATGGCAATTGTTAAATTCACTTGCATATTTTGATTTGTTTTATTTCTTGCTTAGGACTACTTTACTATGTCTGTGATTATGTATTTTTTTATGTTGTAAGCCATCTTGATCAGGGTTTGAATTAAGGAAAGGAAATAAGGGGGGGGGGATATGGATGTATAATCTCCTCTCAGTCTCCTCTTTTCCAGACTAAACACCACCAGTTCCCTCAACCGTTCCTCATAAGGCTTGGTTTGCAGACCCTTGATCATCTTTGTCAGCCTCCCCTGCACAAATTCCAGCTTGTCAACATCCTTTCTATATTATGGCACCCAGAACTGGACACAGGCTCCAGGCGGCTCTGACCAAAGCAGAACAGAGCACTGTGGTTCTGCTGCATCAGGCAGATGGTCAAGACCAGCTGGCTTTCTGCAAAACCGTCTTGCAGAAGGATCTTTTGCTGGGTCAGCTCTGATGTTCCCGTGTCTGTTCTGCAAGCCCACTTTTTTGCGAAATGTTGCAGAGAGTGTGGAGTCCCACTTCCCACTCTTTTGCGCATCGGGGAACCTGCCAGGCTTTCATTGTGGTTTCATGCATTTAGCACTCTTGCTTTTTAACTGAATTGCTTTTCACCTGCTCTTGGCTTTATTATGAGATACGGATATTTTGGCAATCTTGTAAGCCCCTTTGGGTTTATGTGCAGTGGAATTTCCCCAACCCACGCTTCGCTTTTCCACAGGTGGCAGAAAGGGACAGCCCCCCCCCCGCCTGCAGCCCACCCACTCGGGGGCTGGCCGGCTGGGTTTCCCAACCCCAGCCCCATATACCTGGAGGCCAGGACCTCGCCTTTGCTGCCCGTCTGCTCAGGAAGGGAGCCCAGGATGGGCAAAGCCACTTCCGGCCTGCCCAGGAGGTGGGGTTGCGGGCTTCACGCCCACCCCCCACGTGAGCTCACCCCTGGTTTCAGCCCCCGCGAGAGCAGGGGAATCCCGGCCGTGTCTGCCCTATTTAGGGCCGGCGCAGAGGGGGGTCACCCTCTTTTCGCCAGCTAGCCCCGTTTTCCCGCCCTCCCTCCCTTTAGGTAGGCTTTAGGTAGGTCTCTGACTTTGCTATGGACTTCGGTCTGTCGCCGCAAGGGGCATGGTAGGAATTTTTCCCAATGGGCAATTTACAGCCATTTGGTTTTTCGCCTACCTCGTAGCAACTTGTCACAACTCTTCGGCATTGGCGGTAGGCATTGGTAAGAAGGGGTTAAGAGGATGTGTGGGGGGGGGGGAGGAACGTCATCACCTCCCCCCAGTGAGCGAAGGGTGGTCCGTTAAAGGACTCCGGGGGGCGTGGCCCTGTCCGAAGCCTATGGAGGTGTGGGCCAAAGGCACGCCCCCGAGCGGTGACCCGGGGGAGCTCCTAGTCGACGTGCCTCGGCGGGAGACTCCCCCGATATAGTGTTAACCCTTCCCCGTGTCTCCAGCATATGGGCTGGAGCCGGATAGTCGTTAGGACCAATGCCTCTCATTCCTGAATTCAATAAAGTTGTGGCCTAATTCGCCCATTTAACCTTAAACCATGGTGTCTCGTGTCTTTATTTATCCTGGTGGGGGGCGGGAACTCGCCACGCAAAGCAAAGCTGCCCCTTCTTCCCTCGTCTGCCTTGCCTGCATCTGAACTGGAAGCAGCCGCACCAAGTGAGCTCAGCAGGAGCAAGGAGGGGGGAGAAGAAGCAGGATTTGGCTTTCAAGGGCTGCACGGAGCCTGACAAACTCGGCTCGCTGTTTCCCCCATCCCTGCCTTTTATGTCGCTGAAGTGCAACACGGCGCTCCTAATCCCTAGACAATGCTGAGCTCTGAAAGCCACACCAAACAACAACCGCACAAGCGTGGGGGGGGCCGGGACTCCCAGGATAGGAACAGAAAGCCAGAGGCTCTTGCGACAGCTGCGCACAAAGGCCTTGATGGCACTCCTGCCAGGACGCTGCCGAAGTGACGAGAGGGCTTTGAAGCATCCACAAATAATGCAGCAGCAGCAGCGATTTGCATGCTCAAATAAGGGGCTTTGTGCAGCGGGGGCTCTGCCCAGACCCAGAGCAGCAGAAGCAAGACAAGGAGGTGGGGGGGCTGCTCTTGCGCAAGAGCTCTGGCAGCCTCGGTTCTGCTTGCAGGTTCCCCAAAAGAGGCAGCTGGTGGGCTGCTGTGAGAACAGGCTGCTGGGCAAGAAGGGCCACGGGTCGGATCCAGCTGCCTCGTCTTAGTGTTACAGAAATGACACCGGGGGGGGGGGGCATCTTTAAAGTTGTTACAATGTTACAAATATTTTGCCTGAATGTATCCCTTTGACTTGACAGCTCAGGGAAGATACCTAGCTTTATAAATTCGTTGAAAATCCACACTTTAAGCGACTCTCCTCATTCCAACGCCATTTTGGTCCTTAAAGAAAGGTGAATTTGGGCTCCACCTCCGTCCATGAACCAAGAAGTCACGTGGGCAGCAGGAACAGGGCATCCCGCCGTAATTTCCCAAGTGAAAGCACAGACAGCCCCCCCCCCCGGGGAGTGACCAAGGGGGCAACACTAGACATCTTCAGAGGCAGATGAGCAAGTCAGGTGTTCTGAAAGCCCATCTCCAGACCAGTCCTCAGGGCAAGGAGATGCCAAGAGTTTTAATGTTATTTGGGTGATGGGGACTTGAGGTGTTGGGAAAGGTGTCTGATAAAGGGGCCTAATGTCGAACCTGTGTAACCCTTGTATAAAGGTAAAGGTAAAGAACCCCTGACAGTTAAGTCCTGTTGCAGACAACTCTGGGGTTGCGGCACTCATCTTGCTTTACAGGGCGAGGGAGCCGGCGTTTGTCCACAGACAGTTTTTCTGGGTCATGTGGCCAGCATGACTAAGCCGCTTCTGGCGAAACCAGAGCAGCACACGGAAATGCCGTGTACCTTCCCGCCGGAGCGGTACCTATTTATCTACTTGCACTGGTGTGGTTTCAAACTGCTAGGTTGGCAGGAGCTGGGACCGAGCAACGGGAACTCACTCCATCACAGGGATTTGAACTGCTGACCTTCTGATTGACAAGCCCAAGGCTGAGTGGTTTAGACCACAGCGCCACCCGCGTCCCTAGCCCTTGTATATCCCTCCCCATTTGTGACATTCTAGTGATGTAGTGATGGTGTACTGTATCAGTGATACCCCTCGAAGTGTATTTTGGGGGAAAGAGGGAAGGTTTAAAAGAGGAGGTCACTCCATGCTCAGGGTTCTTACTCCTGGGGGGACCTGTTGTGCAGCAATAAAGATCGTAGTCTACTGACCGCCGTTTTGCTCCAAACTGCTTGGCTGGAACCTCCTTCTTTTACTGACTGCATGGACCCACGGGGGACTTGCAACCCGATAAGCTGGGCTGTTGAGTAGGCTCTCTCCCCATAATTTCCCCCCTTAACATTAGGTTCAGCAGCAGCAGCAGCAGAGACCTGACAGAGGAACCTCTATACAGTCAAACCTCGGTTCTCGAACGGCTCCATTGCTGAACGTTTCAGCTCCCAAACGCCGCAAACCTGGAAGTAAGTGTTCCGGTTATCGAACTTTTTTGGAACTTAAATGGATTCCAACGCGTGTTTCTATCCCCCCCCCCCCATTGAAATTGCCAACAGCCCTTTGATTTTCGGTTTTCAAACATTTCGGAAGTTGGTCTTCAGGAATGGATTATGTTTGAAAACTGAAGTTCCACTGTATCAGGAAGAAGGCAGGGAATCAAATCAATCTCATTTAATGGTTGAACTGGGAATCAAAGGTTTTTGTGGCAATAGGATGGGGGCTGCTCTGAATCACGCCAGGTGGGTGCAGAGCCCAGGAGATCCCAGAAGGAAGCCCCCGGTACAGTGGTACCTTGGTTGTCAAACGGCTTGGCTCCTGAACGCTGCAAACCCGGAAGTGAGTGTTCCAATTTGTGAATGTTTTTCCGTAAGCCTAACTTCCAATGCAGCTTCTGACTGAGTGCAGGTCTCTCCTGCAGCCTTGGTCCAAAGTGTGTGTGGCGGTGGCAGCAGGTGATGTCTCTCTCTGAGGCCAGATCTGCTACCGCCATAGAAGGCAGTCTCAAAGCTGCTAACAATTTCCTTTCCCTTCCTCCCCCACAACAAACACTCTGTGAGGTGAGTGGGGCTGAGAGACTTCAAGGAAGTGTGACTGGCCCAAGGTCACCCAGCAGCTGCAGGTGGAGGAGCGGAGACGCGAACCCGGTTCCCCAGATTACGAGACTACCGCTCTTAACCACTACACCACACTGGCTGCCACACAGCCAGCCAGCCAGCCAGATCCTGGCCACCACCTTCCCTCTAAGCCCCAGAGACTTGCAAGGGAGACCCTGGCAGAATGAAGGTCTAATTAACAAGCTTCCCACCTTTCATGTTGCTCTTAATGAGCAGGTATTTTGCATCAGAGGCGAAGAGACCCTGACAAGCCCCTGCTGCGCTCAGCAGAAGGACGCCGCTGGCACCTCCTTGCCCTCGCTGACTGGCACTGTCTGGCTTTGCGGACCTCCAACCTGGCAGAGTCTGGTTCCAGCTGCTCTGGCACATGTCAAGGGCATGGAGGCCATCAGGTCTGCTTCACAAGGTGGGCAGGGCCAGGAGGGAGGGAGGGAGGGAGGGAGGGAGGGAGGGAGGAAGCAGCAGCAGCAGCAGCAGCAGCAGCAGCAGCAGCAGCAGCATTTTTGCCTGCCTGTGGCTGCAACCCCACGACGTCTTTGCGTCTGTCAAAGTCTGTCAACATCTCCCCCCCCCCACCGCCTACCACAGATCCTAGAAAGCAGCTAGCAAATATTCTCGCAAATATTTGCACACCTGCTCCGCGGGAGGCAACAGTTTGCAAGTCTCCTGCCTTGATCTCTGTGTCAGATCAGGAGTCCCAGCAAGTCTGGCTCAGGCTCCAGAGTGGCACTACCAGCCGATGAGAAGAAAAGGAAAAGAATTGGGGTCTGGATCTGCAACTGGGGGTCAGAAGTGGGGCCAAGTCCCAGGCCCTCCGGCTCTCCCAGCCCAGCTCTCTGGGGCAACCACTGAGTTTTGAAATCCTGGAGGGGCTGAGCCCAGAAGGGAGACCGGCTGCCAAGTCAGGGGTGCTTCCACCCCTGGGGTTGAAGGGATTCTCGGGGGGAGGGGGACTAAGAAGCAAGGGGGTGGCAGGGGGGTGCCGGAGGGGTCCACCAGACCTTAGAAAGCCACTATCCTTCGATCAAGTGCTTCAGTTCTGTTGAATTAAACTAAATACTTTTGACTGGATCTGAATAAATGTGCAATTAATTGGAACTGCTTTGGGTGTTATTGTCTTCCTTGGGGGGTCATGCAAACCGCTGTTCTAGATAATGCTTTTTGAAGGATTGGAGGGGCACTCTAAGTGATGGAGGTGGGGACCCCAAAAATAGTTTGGGAACTGCTGGTTTAAAGGAAAGGGGGGTGCGGGGAGGTGCTGCTTTCTCAGCACCCCCAGGAGATTACCGTATTTTTCTGTGTATAAGAGGAGGTTTTTTAAAATTTAAAAATAAGGTAAAAAAATTGGGGTCGTCTTATACACGGGTAATGCAGAGGGGGGGACGGGCAATTGTTGGCAGCTGCAAGTAGAAGATACTGTATTTTTCGCTCAATAGGTCGCACTTTTTCCCCTCCAAAAATGAAGGGGAAATGTGTGTGCGTCCTATGGAGCGAATGCAGGCTTTCGCTGAAGCCTGGAGAGTGAGAGGGGTCGGTGCGCACCGACCCCTCTCGCTCTCCAGGCCTCAGGAAGCTATCCACAAGCCTTCGGAGTGTGGCAGGGGTTCCCGCTGGGCTCCCAAGGCTTGCGGATAGCAGCCTGCAAACCCGACCTGGTTTGGAGGCTGGCGGTGGGGAAAGCAGTACTTCTCCCCACCACCAGCCCCACAAGCTCGAGGGACAGCGGGGAGGCGGAGCGCGCCTTCCCGCTGTTCCCCAACCTGGTCTTTGGGGCTGGCGGTGGGGGAAAGGAACCCAAAGCCTCCGGAGCCCAGCAGGAACTCCCGCTGGGCTCCGGAGGCCTCGGGTGAACGCATTTTGAATGCACAGAACGCACCTCGTTTTAGAGGGGGAGAACAAGAAAAAAATTTTTTTCCTGTTCTCCTCCTCCTATAGTCCGGTGCGTCCAATAGAGCGAAAAATACGGTATACAGTGGTGATCTGGCAGACGACTGGGGTCTTCTGTGAGGCGTGCGATTGGCAGCTGCGGTCAGGTGGGTGAGCGATTTTTGGCATTGCCCTCCAAAAGCTCAACTCTGGGCATTCCGCGCCCAAAAAAGTTCAACAACCCTGGGCAATTCCCTCCCTCCAAAAAGCTTAACAACTCTGGGCAATCCCCCCCCCCATTTTCTTAATTTGGAGTCCAAAAAATAGGGGGCATGTTATACACGGAAAAACACATTATGCAGCACCAAATCCTTCTCTCGATTTCCCCTCTGCCTCTCTGTGCCAAAGGCCCTGGGTCTCCCTTTTGCACAGCCCTCACTGGAAACATTGGTGCTGATCTCCCATCGAGGGAAGAAACAAAAGGTCACCCAGAGCACGGCAGAGTAAAAACAGAAGAAGGGGCAGCCATGCAACCCTGGAGAGGATGCAGGAAAGGGGGCGAAGTGTCGCTGGGCAGCGCCAGTAAATCGAGGCGAGGGCAGCAGCCCTAATAGCAACACCCACATTCTTCTCTGCCGGCGCCTTGAAATAAAAGTCAGGAGGGGTGCCAATTTGGATAAAATATTGGGGGAACCCGGGTATGCCCCGCCCTGCGTGATTGATCACATGATGCAGTGCACACACAACATCTGAATGGCAACGCCCATCAACTTTAGGGGGAGAGTCCCCTCAAATATTTTATTGGGGGGGTGAAGGGACCTTGGCCCCCTAGGAGTTGGCTCCTATGGAAGTAGGCATGAAATAAGGACCCCAGAAGAGGGTGCTGGATCAGGCCAACAGCCCATCTAGTCCAGCAGCCTAAGAACCCAGGAATCTGGATAGACTGCCACTGGACCTGGAGGTTCTATAAGAACATATGGAGAGTCCTCAAGCTAAGGGCCCATTGGGTCCACTGTCCTGTTCTCACAGAGGCCCATGAGGGAAAATCCACAAGCAGGATTTGGGCACAAGAGCACTTCCTCCCAGAAACAGATCAGCCTCAGAGTCAGGCCTTTGCTCAGCTCACAAAGCCACAATGCCAGGCACCTGCAGAGGAGCAATCTGATCAGAGGCTGCCTCAGCTGCAAGGAGGCAAAGCAGCCCCAGGGGATTCGACTGAGGAAATCCTGCCTTGTGCCACCATCTGAGAAGAAGGCAGGTGGGAAGGTGGTGGGAAAGGCGGAGAGAGAGAGAGAGGGAGAGAGAGAGAGAGAGGGAGAGAGAGAGAGAGAGAGAGAGAGATGGGTCAGGGAAGGTTGGGAAGCAAGAGCCATTCCATAGAGAAACAGACTCCCCGCAAAAGTCATGGACTCTCCTTCCCTGCATAATACAGGATTTCCTTGTGTTTCAATGCAAAATGCTGTGTCCTGTATTTGTGGGATGTGAAACACAAGAGCAGTCAAGTACAACATTCCTAGAGTGAACATGTTTACACATGGGCAGGAATGTTTGTCCAGCCAGCAGGTAAACTTCCTGTTTCCTTCTGGGCTGGGACAGACTTCCTCTGCATGTGATGAGAGGTGGTCGTGGCCTCACCTGTGCAGGTAATGATAAAAGCACAGGGCAGGGCAGCCATCTCTCTCTCTTTGACTACATGCATCAAAGAAGCAACATCTGCTTAGCCAAAGATGCTCTCTTGGCCTCCAGCCAGGAGAGGACAAAGGGACTGTCTCCTTATGAGATAGTTTCCAGGTATATGTAACTTTTCTAAGCTAAGTCTGCCTTCTGGGATCCGATTGTGAACAGAATGATGTGTGAGTAAACTCTTTTTATACTTTTATAGGAGACTGTGTCGTGTTTTATCTTTTATGAGGGGGAAAAGGGGGAAATACCAGAACAGTTATTATAGAGGCTTTAGCGAGCCTGAGCAAACGCATCTGCTGCAAGTTTAAAAAGGGAAATGTTACTCTGCTAAATTGTGGACTTGTTAACAGAAGTTGGAAAGGCTATAATCAAACAATATATCCTCTCCTGCATCCCACAGTATTGATACAGTTTTGTCCTGTATTTCAGGACAAAATGCTGTGTCCTGTATTGTAAAGGTGTGTGGAAGGTCATGTATTTAATCTCTGGGTAGCCAAGCAAAGACAAATTTACAAACTCGTGTGTGTGTGTGTGTGTGTGTGAGAGAGAGAGAGAGAGAGAGAGAGAGAGAGAGAGAGAGAAATTCCAGCAGGGCCATCCTGTTTGGCTGCAACAGATTGTAATGGATTGTTCTGAAGTCACTTTAGCACCGGGGGGGAGAAACCTGCTCCCCAGCCACTCCACCTTGTCCTGTATTTGGCCAGAACAAAGGTGGCCCCCCCTGCCTACCAGGCATTCTCTAGCTGTGATTCCTGCACTGCGGGGGGTTGGGCTGGATGACCCTCAGGGGTCCCTTCTCTGATCCCAGGTCACTGCCGCAGCCTTTGATGCGAAAGGCAAAGGAGACGGGGGTTCGGCTGCTGCAGCCAGGATGACTCACACCCCCTGATGCCTTTTGCGTTAACTTTTAAGCGCCTGCTGAAAACCTTTCAATTCCCCCCGGCCTGTGCAGGCAATTAAGAATACATCTTTCCAGAGTGGTTAATCGGTGCCTGTTTTTAACTTTTTAAGAACAGCATGATTTTATGCATTTTTTATTGTAAACCGCTTGGATATTTTTAATAAGGTATTTTTTATTAGTAAGTAAAATGCAGGCAGTGAAGGCACCGGCCCCTTTATGCATTCATCGAAATGTGCGGGGGGGGGAAGCACGCAGACCCCCACCATGACGTGAGTTCAGATGACTGGGCTTGGAAGTCTGCCCCCCCCCCCCCGGCCATCGGAAACCCAGGAGGCTTCTGAGCATGCCCAGCCAAAGGCCCTCCATTCACACAGACTGGGGGGTGGGACAGGTCTCTGAGCACGGGGGGGGGGTCCATGGCGGTGGTGGGGGGTGGGGAGAGACGGGACGATGGCACACGCAGGCTTCTCTTACACAATTTATGGTGTGGCATGTTATTTTGCCCATGGCTCACTCTTCAAATACAGTGGTGCCTTGGTTCTCAAACGCCTTGGTTCCCAAACTCCAAAAACCCAGAAGTGAGTGTTCCCGCTTTCGAAAGTTTTTCAGAAGCCTAACGTCCGATGCAACTGTCGGCTATTGTTTCTGGGGCGCCTGCACCAATCGGAAGCTGCGCCTTGCGTTCTGAATATTTCGGAAGTCAAACAGACTTCCAGAGCAGATTCAGTTGGGCACTTTTGTTTTTGCTCTTTATTTTGTGTTTTTGTTTTTGAGGCTTTTTCAGTTCATTTGTTTTTGTGACTGTGTGGAACCCAGTTCAGCTACTGATTGATTGATTGATTGATTGACTGATTGTGTGACTGCAGAAATGGATCAAAGCCCCCCATCCAAAAAATAACCATCATCAGTGCAGGTAAGAATTTTTTTTAATTTTAATTTTTATCATCTACAATACTGTCTTATTTATTTTACAGTACATGGATTATTGCTTTCATTTTATGGATCAATGGTCTCATTAGATAGTAAAATTCATGTTAAATTGCTGTTTTAGGGGTTGGTTTTAAAGGTCTGGAACGGATTAATCCATTTTGCATTACTTTCTATGGGAAAGCACGTCTTGGTTTTGGAACGCTTTGGTTTTGGAACTGACTTTGAGAACGGATTAAGTTTGAGAACCAAGGGACCACTGTAGAAATGCAGCCAGGGTGAAGCATGTTTAAGCGCCACCAGCATCACTGAAGAGGATAAGCAGGTGCTCAAATGCGCCCCATTGAAATCAATGGAACTTATGGATGCTTATTCTGGGCTGGATGTGCTCAAAGCCCTCGATAAAAAGTCAGGGTTCAACTTTTAAGAGATTCTCGGGGTCAAATATGCAAATTTGCATTGTACTTAGACACCATTCCAGATTATGGTTCAAACATGCTTAATATGACTGGGGCTGGATCTACACTGATCTAAAAAAGAGTGCTAAGAAAAAAAAAAAGCTATATACAGTGGTACCTCGGTTAAAGAACAGCCCTGTTTACGAACGATTTGAAGTAGTGTGAACTTTACCTTGGTCTACAAACGGAATCCGAACGGTGGAAGGGCACCGGCGGTGGGAGGCCTCGTAAGGGAAAGTGAGCCTCGGTTTAAGAACAGACTTCTGGAAGGGATTAAGTTCATAAACCAAGGTACCACTGTAGCTCTCAAGGCAATTTTCCATTGGCTGCTGTACAGCACCCTCTGGCATCATATTTTTATAACGCATTTATAACGTTATAGGTCACCAGTATAGATTAGTCCTGGGTTTTCTTTCTTTTTAATGCAACTTCAGATGTGTACACCCAGCCTCTCCCTCTTCTTGACTCCCCAAAAGGCAATGGCAAAGGAGTCTCCGTGACTTAACGAGGCTTAATGAGGATGGCAACAAGTCACTCTTCTTAATAAGCTGACCTGGTCCATGTTTTGTATCAGGACCACCCCCCCCCCCAAAAAATCTCTCTGAAATGCCACACTTCCATCTCTTTGCAGGTAGGAGCCCCTGTGGCAGGAGCCAAGCCACATCTGGGGCCACCTGCCCACAGACTGTCTTGCCAGAGTGGTGCATGCCCTGGTTATCTC